>NW_027464597.1:8162500-8462500 GCF_043290135.1 Rhipicephalus microplus | reverse complement strand
GAAGTCGTCGGTACTTATGGGTCCCAGGAAAGAGTCGTCGTCCTGGTCATCCTTGGGCGGCGGATCGACAGGGGCGCGAGACAAGCAGTCGGCGTCGGAATACTTTCGTCCGCTCTTGTAGACGACGGTGATGTCAAATTCTTGTAGTCTGAGACTCCACCGTGCGAGGCGCCCTGATGGATCCTTCAAGTTAGCTAGCCAACGCAAGGCGTGGTGGTCACTCACGACTTTGAAAGGCCTGCCGTACAGGTAGGGGCGGAACTTTGATGTAGCCCAGATGATGGCAAGGCATTCCTTTTCTGTCGTGGAATAATTGGCTTCTGCCTTCGAAAGTGACCGGCTAGCGTAACTGATGACCCTTTCAAGTCCGTCGGTCCTCTGCACGATCACGGCGCCGAGCCCTGTGCTGCTTGCGTCCGTGTGAATTTCGGTGTCAGCTTCTTCGTCGAAGTGCGCCAGTATTGGCGGAGTTTGCAGGCGTCGCTTTAATTCTTGAAATGCCTCGACTTGCGGCGTTTCCCATTTGAAGTCGACGTCGACCTTCGTGAGGTACGTCAGTGGCTCGGCGATCCGCGAAAAGTTCTTCACGAAGCACCTGTAATAAGCGCAGAGGCCAAGAAATCGGCGTACTGCTTTCTTGTCGGTGGGTGCAGGAAAGTCGGCGATCGCAGCTGTTTTCTGTGGATCAGGGAGCACTCCCGACTTGCTGATAACGTGGCCAAGGAACAATAGTTCCTCGTAGGCGAAGCGGCACTTTTCTGGCTTCAGGGTAAGTCCCGAGGCTTTGATTACCCGAAGAACAGCTTCAAGGCGCCGGAGGTGCTCGTCGAAGTTGGAAGAAAATACGACTACGTCGTCCAAGTAGACGAGGCAAGTCTGCCACTTCAAGCCTGCGAGTACTGTGTCCATAACCCGTTGGAACGTCGCAGGCGCCGAGCAAAGACCAAAGGGCATGACCTTAAACTCGAATAGGCCGTCTGGTGTTATGAAGGCAGTCTTCTCTCGGTCTCTCTCGTCTACTTCAATTTGCCAGTAGCCGGTTTTGAGATCCATCGACGAAAAATACTTGGCGTTGTAGAGTCTGTCCAGAGTATCGTCTATCCGTGGGAGGGGATACACGTCTTTCTTCGTGATCTTGTTCAGGCGACGATAATCGACGCAAAAACGTAGGGTTCCGTCCTTCTTCTTCACCAACACCACGGGTGATGCCCACGGACTCGTAGAAGGCTGAATGATGTCGTCACGCAGCATTTCGTCGACTTGTTGCTTGATGGCCTCGCGTTCCCGTGCAGAAACTCGGTAGGGACTCTGACGGAGCGGACGGGCATATTCGTCGGTTATGACGCGATGTTTCGCGAGAGGGGTCTGACGAAGCCTCGACGACGACGAGAAGCAGTCCTTGTATTGGTGGAGTAAGGCTTTGAGCTCCTTTTGTTGCTGCCTGGAAAGGCTTTGATTGACGTCGAAGGTGGGCGCGGACACTGCTGTCGACGTTGCGGCTCCCTGAGAATCGGTGAGGGCGAAGGCATTGCTCGCTTCCACAAATTCGCTTAGATGTGCTACCGTCGTGCCCCTATTCAAGTGCCTATATTCGTTGCTGAAGTTCGTCACCATTACCTTGGCTTCGCCGTTATGAAGCTTGGCTATGCCTCTTGCGACGCACATCTGACGGTTTAGGAGCAGGTGCTGGTCGCCTTCGATGACACCTTGTAAGTTGGTAGACGCTTTGGTGCCGACGGAAATGATGACGCTCGACAGTGGCGGGATGGTTACCTGCTCTTCTGTCACATTCAAGGCATTGTGAGCGACGTTGCAGTCTGACGCCGTTGCATTATCCGTGGACAGCGTGATTGACCTGGATCTTAGGTCGATGACTGCGCCTTGCTGGTCCAGGAAATCCATGCCTAAAATGACGTCTCGCGAGCATTGCTGCAGGACCACAAAATTCACAGAATACGTCTGGCTGTGAATCGTGACTCTTGCCGTGCAGGTTCCAGTCGGTGTTATAAGGTGGCCCCCTGCTGTTCGGATATCTGGTCCTTCCCATGCAGTCTTTACCTTCTTGAGCTTAGCGGCGAAGAGACCACTGATGATAGAGTAGTCGGCGCCGGTATTGACTAGGGCGGTGACGCTGTGGCCGTCGATGATCACGTCGAGGTCGGTGGTTCGTCGTCTGGCGTTCCGGTTAGGTCGGGGCGTCGGATCACGGCTGCGTCGGCTTGGTCCGGTGCTGCTATGTCGCGTCGGCGGCAAGGCTTTGTCGTAAAGACTCTGCTCAGGCGGCGTACTGCGACTACGTCGGGAAAGTTCGTGCGTCGTGGTCGTCGTCATCGGCAGCGGCGGCGGCGGCAGAGGAGGATCTTCGGCATTGCGTCGTGCAGCAACCGCACCTCCATCGGTTGCTGCCTTTAGTTTCCCGGGTAGGGGCTTGGGGATCGGCCCCGGTTAGGGCCGGTGTACTGGCGGCGATCCGGGGAGACGTAGCGGCCAGGCGAAGGTGAACGGGATGGTCGTCGTTGTTGCCACTGCGATCCGGCGATGTAGTCGGCGATGTCGCGAGGTCGCTCACCTGGGCGCGGACGCGGCGCGTTCACGTCGAAGCCACGCAGTCCCATCTCACGGTACTGGCAGTAGCGGTAGGTGTGCCCGGCTTCGCCGCAATGGTAGCATAGTGGGCGGTGGTTCGGGGTGCGCCAAACGTCAGTTTTCCTCGGCGAGCGCTGGATTACTGGCGAGCGGGAAGGCGTCGGGGGTGGCGGCGGTGGCTGGCGACGAAACTGCGGAGACGTTGGGTCCTGGTGTTGGCGAGGAGCGGCGACAGGTCGTCGTGCAGTAGCGGCGTAGGTCATCGCCTCCGGTTGGGGCTGTGGCCGTTCAGGAACGCTCAGTGAGCGCTGTAGTTCCTCGCGGACTACGTCTTCGAGAGAGGCGACTTGGGGCTGAGACGATGGCAACATGCGGCGCAGTTCTTCACGAACAATAGCACGTATGGTCTCGCGCAGGTCGTCGGGGCAGAGTCCTCGGACTTCTGCGACGTCTGGCGACATGCGCCGATCGTATTGGCTGGTCCGCATTTCAAGAGTCTTCTCGATGGTGGTAGCCTCTGAGAGGAACTCTTGTATCGTCTTTGGCGGGGTTCTGATCAGTCCGGCGAAGAGCTCCTGCTTCACTCCTCGCATAAGCAGGCGAACCTTCTTGTCCTCAGACATGTCGGCGTCGGCGTGGCGGAAAAGTCGCGTCATCTCCTCCGTAAAGATCGTTACGTTTTCGTTGGGGAGCTGTACCCGAGTTTCAAGCAGTGATGCGGCTCTTTCCTTCCGCACGACGCTTGCAAAGGTGCGCAGGAAAGCAACGCGGAAGTCGTCCCAGGTTCGAAGCGTTGACTCGCGGTTCTCGAACCAAGTCCTTGCGGCGTCTTCCAGGTAAAAATACACATGACGCAGCTTGTCGTCCGGGTCCCACTTATTGAGGGCTGCGACGCGGTCGTAAATGTCAAGCCAGCTTTCCGGGTCTTCGTAGGTCGATCCGCGGAAGGTAGGCGGCTCTTTGGGTTGGTTGACGACCACGGTTGCCGAAGACCTTGCTTCCGTCATCGTGGATGCCGGCTTCGTAGCAGCCTTTGTTTTCTTGTCCTTGTCGGGGAGCGGCAGGTATTCGGGCGGTAGTCCTTGTTGTCTTCGGCTCACTCGAACGACCGGGTCGGCGTCGTCCTCTTGGTGGCTTGGGCTTGGCTCACGGCTGGACGGGGGCGTACGGTACATGGACCGAGAAGCACCTCCACCAGATGTCACGAGGTTGTGATACACGCAGCACTTGAGAGGAAGCACGCAGGAGTCAGGGCGGTGTCAGGCGAACTGTTTATTGGGCGAACTTGTGCCCAGCAAAACAGGGCCAAACACAACTCATAGCAACAGCGGCGTGAACAGTCGTCGGCCGACGGAACAAAAAGAAAAGACCCCCAGTGGCGCACTGCGCCGGCTTTTTATACACGCGTCGTAACGCGTTCCAGAGTGGCATACAAGATAAACGCGGCCTGCGTTGCGCTTAACAGAAAGTGATAGCGTCTTCCTTCGTAAACCAAAAGAACCGCACGTGTCAGTCTTTTTATACACGCGTCGTAACGCGTTCCAGAGTGGCATACAAGATAAACGCGGCCTGCGTTGCGCTTAACAGAAAGTGATAGCGTCTTCCTTCGTAAACCAAAAGAACCGCACGTGTCAATATTTTAAAGTTCGACATTCTAACCACGTCACCGCACCATGTGAGTGTGCCTCTCTGTGTTATGTTCACGTTGCTGGAAACGAGCGGTACAGTTTGTGCTGTATACGAAACTGCTGTTACAAATTTTATTCAGTCACAGGAAATCGCATGTATACCGTGTTTGCCATCGCCAGGCATACACAAAATTCGCATAACACACACATTTGCACTTATTCATAGCCAGTCGCACACAAAAAGAAAGTAGAGTGTGCCCTCCTGCTTAGACGGCCTCGTCAGGTACTGCCGCAGGAGAACTTCCGTTAGCCCTAGTTGGTACTCACCGTTAGACATCTTGGCCACACAAAACAGATGAGGCTGTCCGCCGTGGTGGAGCAGTGGTTAAAGCGCTCGGCTGCTCAACCGAAGGTCGTGGGCTCGATCCCAGACAGACAGACAGACAGACAGACAGACAGACAGACGCAGAACTTTTTTGGGTCCTGAGAAACGCTGCTCCTTTAGAGCAACATCGTGGGCCGCTCCCACGTAGGAACGGGGAGGCCTAGCCTCACCGCCGTGTCGTGGGCTGTCTGGACAGCCCGTAGTTGTGGTAACAACTCTGAACTTCGTAAGGCAGAGTCCCTATCTTCTGTGAGCCGACTTGGGCCCCGTAACGAGGGGCACTGCCAGAGCATATGTGCTAAGTTACTAACCTCACCACAACCAGGACAGGTTGAGTCGAAAGCCTCTGAGGACACTATGCTGAGAAAAATAGGTTTGGATAGGATCTGGTCTGAAGCATTCTAAACGTGATGGCTTGAGGTCTAGACAACTTGTTGTGCGGTGGAGCAAATGACCACCTACTCAACTGGTAGTGTTTAGCCACTTCACTGAATGTAAGTAAAGCGTCCCTGAACATCTCACTGCCAACCTGTGGACCTACGTCCTCCTTAGCGCGGAGGCTTAGTGCGCGCGCCCGGGATTGAGCAGTGTCATTCAGGTTTACTTGAGAGTCCAGTAGGGGTTGCCCCGCCACGGTGGTATAGTGGCTAAGGTACTCGGCTGCTGACCCGCAGGTCACGGATTCGAATCCCGGCTGTGGCGGCTGCATTTCCGATTTAAGCGGAAATGTTGTAGGCCCGTGTACTCAGAATCGGTGCACGTTAAAGAACCCCAGGTGGTCAAAATTTCCGGAGCCCTCCACTAGGGCGTCTCTCATAATCAAATGGTGGTTTTGGGACGTTAAACCCCACATATCAATAAATCAGTCAGTCCAGTAGGGGTTCGAGATGTGCAGGAAACCAGGTAATGGTATGTGGAGAAAGTGTCTTATTTTCAAATAGTTGAAATACTTCAGTACAGACGGAACCGGAGGCGAAAGCCTTGACCGCTGACCTTGAGTCGGTGAAGATTTGCGATCTACTGTCATCCAAAAGGGCAAGGGCTACAGCCAACTGTTCGGCTCTTGAGGGAGTAGAGTCCCTAACTGACGCAGCATTGATAATAGAGCCCATAAGATTGACGAAAATAACGATCCCAGCTGTGGCGGTCACATTTCGATGGAGGAGAAATGGTGGAGGCCCATGTGCTGTGCGTTGTCAGCGCAAGTTACAGAACACCAGTTTGTCAAAATATTCGGAGCCTGCCTCTACAGCGTCTCTCGTAATCAAATGGTTGTCTGCGGATGTTTAAACTCCGATATTATTAGTATTAGTATTAAAAAACACGAAGGCAGACGGGGATCGCAGTAATGGAGAAACGCTCCGTGTGACAGCTTCTATTACGGGAGGTACCTAATTCGATCCCCATGCTGCCGGTCGGCCACCCACCGGTTTTCGATGAGTTTCCAATGACTGTTTTGCAGCCAATGTTCAGACAGTCCCCTATTCTTGAGCGCATGAGTGACTCATTGGAAATTATACGTAAGCTTCGGTACGATAAGCTCATTGTTGATAAAAAGAGCTTCGTGTATGATAGCACGCAGGATATCGTAGTTTAGAAAGAAAAATGGCAAAAGGGGCGTTGCCCGAGCAATGTTTCCTCAAGGCTGTGTTTCGGCAGAAGGTGTTCTACTAATTCGATTTCTGCACTTACCATTTTGGTCATTAACTGCCAAAGCATAATTTGCTTGAATTTGCTTCTCTGACCTTTTTTATCGAACCTACCATGAATATAGGCACGGAATCCTGGCTCGAGGAATCTGTTGGTAGCCCAGAGATTTTCCACCTGGTTTTCACGCCTACCGTTCTGATGGCAATGCGCATGGTGGTCATGTATTTCTTCTTGTTGCTTCGTGCCAACAGTCGTCTCCCGTGGTAACCCCATCTGATTGTTCCGCGTCAGTTTGTTGCAATATCAAATTTCAAACTGGACAGTCTCTGGCGATTGGTTCCTTTTACCGTTCCCCTGCCTACGCATCACCTGAGTCCTACACATCCATTTCCAAGTTTCTCTCTACAATAAACAATGACTATCTCATAGGTAGCGATTTTAATATGCCCAACGCTAGGTAGGTGGACAACAAAACTCTCCTTGGTTATTCATCTGCCCTATATATGGCGTTTGATGAAGCGCTTATCGTCAATGACTTGTATCAGTTTGTTACGGAACCTTGTTACGAAAGACGGCGACGCCAACATGGTCCTGAAGGCGCCACTGCTCCGATCTCCGCCGACACGGTCACCAACCGTTTTGGTAGCGTAGGTTTCCAAGCTCGCGACTGCCTCTGCGCAGCGCTGATAGAAGAGCGGACCAGAGGACGGTGAGTTAAAGCAAGGTTTATGTACAGCATAGAAAGAGAGGCGTTACAAATTCGGCACTGCGGCCGACACTTTAGAGAATCGAAGAGCCGAGCTCTCTTCTCTGACACATAGGTCTAGTGCTCGCGACGCACCGCAGGGCTTTCTTATAGGCACCGGGTGTTTTCTTTGAGTAACCAAATATCCAACCAGAAGCGCCGCTGGCCGTGAGGTCAGAATCATCCAATGGGGCTCGCCGCTGGGCCGCGTCATTCTCATCAAATCCGGAGCCGCTGCGCGTGGTTACACCCAAGGACGAGTGACGCCGCCACGCATTGCGTAAGACTCGCCAGACTCGAAGCCACTGATTGCTTCAACGGGCTCGTGGGCTGAGGGAGCTCGCTGTGCGTTGCGTGACAGACCGGCGCCACCGCGTGAGGACGCCTTTGCGCTGTTCGCGCTAGGCGGGCTCACGTGCTGGCCTTGACATAGATTGCCTTTTTCAGAGGCATGAACGTTCGGTGTGGACTCGTAGCCCCGCCGCGGTGGTCTAGTGGCTAAGGTACACGGCTGCTGACCCGCAGGCCGCGGGTTCAAATCCCGGCTGCGGCGGCTGCATTTCCGATGGAGGCGGAAATGTTGTAGGCCCGTGTGCTCAGATTTGGGTGCACGTTAAAGAACCCCAGGTGGTCGAAATTTCCGGAGCCCTCCACTACGGCGTCTCTCATAATCATATGGTGGTTTTGGGACGTTAAACTCCACATATAAATCAATCAATCGGTGTGGACTCGTAGGCATAACATGCACTAGGTGTGGCCTCAATAGTTATTCCGGCTTAGGTCTGCTCTTATCAGATGAACTATCGCTCGTGCATGATAACGCTGTTATTCCTGGGATTAGTGACCACGACTGTATTGTGGCCCACGTTCAGATAAATACCAATTTCTTGTGTGCATGATCGGCATAGGAAGATAATCTTTTGATTCAAGAGAATTCTGGTTCGTTATCGAATGAGCTTGCCCTTTTTCGGCAGGAATGCCATCATTTAGCAAATTCTGCACATTGAAACACCCTGTGGGATACACTTTGCTTCACACTAAAGCAGATGGTAGACAGACATGTTCCAAGTAAGCATTTGTCTGCCAAACAATGCTGTGATAAACCTTGGGTTACTCCGGAAATCAAGCGAATAATCAACGAGAGACATCGTCTTCTGAATGCTTATAAAAAACAACACAACTCTGGTGCAATCAAGGTGCTAAAGTCACTTGGAAGAGATATAAAAAAACAAAAAAGTGCCAAGAAAAAATAATTACTAGCATTGGACCCAAAGTTGCAAAATAACTCGAAAAAAATGTGGAAGTGAATAAATCGAACAGCAAAGAATCGATTGGCATTTCGAGCATAAACGACGGTGGTGTACTTTTAATTAATGACACCGATAAAGCTTCTGCTTTCAATCGCTATTTGCAGGCTTCTTTTACGCACCTTTGTCACAGTGGTGTACCGTGTATTCCTGACAGCGTCTTTCAACCTATGCCAGAACTGGTGTTAAAAGATGGTGGCATATTTAGGTTGCTTGATAATATAAAGGCTTCTGCTGTAAATGGCCCTGACGGTATATCCTCTTACGTGTTGAAGGCTTGCTCTGATGCAATTGCCCACTATACCTTGTTATAATCTCTGAGAAATTATTGCGTACTTCTTCTTTACCTAGTGAATGTAAAGTAGCGCATGTGGTTCAGATTCATAAGGGTGATCCAAAAAATATTTTCTCCAGCTACAGGCCTATTTCTCTAACGAGCATGTGTAGCAAAACAATGAAGCACATAGTGTAAGGCGTCGTAATAAAACATCTAGAAAGTAACATTTTTTCACAGGATTGCAGCATAGATTTCGGTCTAGTTTTTCTTGCACAACACAGCTTTATCAGCTCATTGAGTTCAGTCATGGTCTTTTTTTGCTCATTTGATCTTTTGGGGCTGACGGACTGCACATTCCTGGACTTTCAGAGAGCTTTTAGTACTGTGCCCCATGTACTGCTGCTACATAAGCTCTCATCACTCGGTGTTACTCCTGCGTTGCTTGATTGGATCAGGTGTTATCTTCAAGACCAAATGCAACGTGTCGTAATAATGATTCCCGATCTGAACATGTCGCTGTTCCATCAGGAGTTCAACAGGGATCTGTGTTAGGACCTCTGCTATTCCAAGTATGCAGCAACGATATTGCTCATAATGTGTCATGCAAAGTACGTCTGCATGCAGATGATTGTGTGGTTTACCATTACATTAGATCAACATCTGACCACCAGTACTTGCAACGTGATTTAGACAGTATTATGCGCTGGTGTTAGAAGTGACGTATGAGTATGAACCCTAGGAAGTACCAGTGTGTCTTCTTCACTCGTAAACACGACCAATACCTGTTTCAATATATATTAGATATCATCCAGCTAACGCGAGTAACTGGGTGTATATACCTAGGTGATTAATTTTCATCAACTCTTACCTAGACTAAGCACGTTTAATATGTCCCTGCGAGATCATGCAGTATGTTAAACTTTGTTAAACTAAGCTTCCGGTGAGCTCCTCCCGAAATAATAAAACTACTTGACTTTTCGAATGTCTGACCTATCTCAAAGTACGCCTGTGTGGCGTGGGACCCCCAAACAATAACTTTCTCTAGTATGCTCGAGATCGTACAAAACCACAAAGCTCGTTTTGTGACTATGACTTCAGTGTCAGTGTCACTGCACTTAAGGATAAGTTAGGGTGTGATTTGTTGGTATGATGTAGGAACAGCTTGAGATTAGGAATGCTATTCACAATATTTCATCGATTGATCAAAATAGATAAATGATCCCAACTTTCACCTCCCAATTTTTTTATCTAAGAAAACTGACCACCCTCTAAAACAGACCAAACAAAACGTCGTGTGCATGGCGGTATGCACACGACGGCCGGCAAATGTCAGCAATTGTGCATAAGTTGGCCTAATGCCCAGATGCTACCACCGTCAAGCGCATATGCACTTCAATTTTGGCTTTCCGCCGATTGTCAGGAAAGAAAGACGGAAGAAACAGGTGGGAAAAGGAAGGCAGGTATGTTAATCAGTCTAGAAGCACCAGTATGCCCGCCTACACTGCGGAGAGGGTTGTGGAGTTTTAAACATTGAGAAAGAGGGATAGAGAAGTGAGCACTCAGATACTGATTCTAAGTTCCAGTCTGCTATGTTCAAGTTGGTTATGTTCATGATGTTGAGCAGTGCCTTAATCGCCTTCACCCGCGATGTCCTCTCGGGTTGACATTTCAGAATGGTTTCTGCCGCCATCGGTAAAGTGGCTGCGAGATATGTTGTCTGTGCAATGTAACGTGTAGCAACCTGTTCGGTTTGAATCACACCTATTAAGGGCAGTCTGTCAGACGTAGTTATCTGCAAAAATATGCAGAGACCAACGCCGCAATGATAATAAACAATAACATATACCGCATGCTGTATTCCATTTCGTACATTAGGTGCAACGATGCAGTGGTCGCATTTCCGATGGAGGGACTAAGTATTGAGGCCCATGCCCGTAAATTTAGGTGCACGTTATAGGACTGACGATTGCCCACAACATGAAGTGAGATGACTGCACGGATGGAAACATTGTCCTTCGTAGTGACTCAAACCAACGTTATTTTTCTCGTGAAAAGTTGCTACATTCTTGTTTTTTGTTGTGAATCTCAAAAATAGCCTGTGGCGCCATCTGGTGGCAGAAACTTCAAGTGTATGACCGGCCCTGTCACGTGACTGTAAACTGGTGTACGAGGTCAAAAATTTTTTTGTTAGTATTGAAGTATTGTTTGCTTCTTTATAGTAAAACATATTCCTCCATAAAAATGTACTTATGTGCCTGCGTTAGTGATACGCATTACAGTGGCGCTGCCTTCGCATGATGTAATAATGCTCTTCAGTGCGTCAACTTTTCTGCGTGCTCATGAAACCATGTGCGCAGTTTCCAGGTCGCTAAGATTTTGAAGTGACGTGGTTTTTTTACCTACACTTTGTCTCAGAAATGACGCGTTGTGACGCTTTCGCTGAGTTCGCTTGGCTCGTTCTATGTCGAGAAAGTACCGACGACGGGACAAGCCATTCCCGAAACACGTGCATCAACCTGGGGCACGAGCGCTCGCAACGCGGTACCAATACATTAACAGGGAACCTGTATAAAGCCACATCATCTCATTGTAACGGCTTGTTATTTTCAAAACTACTTGTAAAACTCAGGATAAACCTGGTTAAGCAGAGTTACAGGAACTACTGTGAAAGTAAAACAATGGCAGCATGCACAAGTCGCTAGAAGCGTAGTTTTTCCTAAAATTAACTAAAGAAACTCAGGCGCTGCGATCGTTCAGCGACCATGGCAATAACGGGTAGTAAACGAATTTGGCTAGTCTTCGTACTTGCGGGTGGCGAATCGTACTTGTGGCTTCGTTTATTGCTGTGTTTCAGTTTTGTTTTGAAGGAAAGAACGTACCTTTTTGAATTTCGTTACCCAATTTGAAATGGTAAGCCTAAATCACAGAAAATTTGCTGATTTTCGTTTTGTAACAAGAAAGTTTGAAGCCACGCGAACACAAACGAAACCAGAAGTACAAAAATGAGACAAATCCATGTACTATTCATCATACTATGAAAGTGCGATTGCATTTCTCTTTTTCTACTTTTTTATCCTTTTATTACGCTTTCGTTCTTTCTCACCTTAACTACAACATTGAATTATGGGGCAACACATACAGCCGTCCCTGTCATCATTGCAGATTATTCAAAACCAGGCCATTCATCTGGCGTTCTGTTAACGCGACTCAGTTATTGCACTCCTGCAATATTCCAAGTGTGTCCCATATTTTAAATAGATTATCGCCATTTTTATTTTAAAGGCACAACAGAATGATATTCTGTTGTTTATAATACAGGGCATCCCACATTAATGCGAACAATGCTAGATTCGCTGGAAACGATAATTTATTTTTACCCATCGTTCGCACAAATTACGGCAAGCAGTCGCTACATTTCCCAGCACTTGCTTTGGGGAATTCGCTACCGTCTACTCTAAAATCACTAAATACTCATAGGTTCCGATCTGAACTTAAACATTTTCTGCTTGATTTGTCGGATTTTGGTTCTTTACTGCTTTAAGTGCTCTCATTTGGTAGCTTTTGTCTATCTCCTCATTTTCCTCACTCTTGTATTGCTTTTCTGTTATTTTTCTTATTTGTCTTTATACTTTGTTTATTAGTTTGAGCTTTACTATGTTGCATTACTGTTTATTCTTTTTGAAAAGCCTCACGCTCTCTCCTTACTTTCATTGACTATGGCACATTACTTCTTCGATGCTTTTTGTTAACGTTGTGTAGACTTATTATCTTAGTTGATTCAATTTAGTAATTATTATTATTATTATCATTATTATATTCTTACTAATAGGTACAGGAATTTCAATTTACTTGTGTTAATGAATTTGTTTTCATGTACAGGAGGTTTCTTACTATGAGACATCCTTCTGTACATACTATTCATATATTCTCTCCTTTCGTTGACGTGTAAAATAAAATGGTTCTGATCCCCATGCTCGCTAAAGCGCCGTGCGTTGCAGCTTTCATAGACACTAGCGCCAGAGATTCCTCTAGGGTATATTTAGGAACCCTATGGCTAGAAGGACGACCGGCATCGCTATCGATTCACAGCGCTGCTGGACAAAAAGGTATGTCGATGTTCAGGGCCTTTCAAATGGAAAAAATGCTGTTTATCAAATAACTAAGTGCTTCTGGGAGTAACTATTGATGCTGCAAACACTGCGATGGGTAAGCTTTCGGTCGCGCCGGTAAAAACTGGGTCGAAGAAAAATTTTTGTTGGTCCCTTCAAATAACATCAGGTACTCAAAACTTCCGGAGCCCTCCAAACACATGTTCACTCTTTAGGCATTGTCTCCATTACACGCAGTATAGTCTCAATTCGGTTCAATTCACGTTTGACGATGCATGAGTAATGTTACTTGTTGAGTCTCCCAACATAAGTTTGACTCCAACACTCAACCTTAGAGTAACATATAAAGTTAAAAGAGGACACTCCCATAGGCCCCTGCGGCTGATTTTGGGTCTAAGCACTCCAAGAAGTTGTTGGCAACTTTTGCAGTCTCAGACAAATGACCACAGAAAAGGATTTCTCGAAGGCGATTTCGTAGTGACAAGGAGTATTATACAGCCTCCGAGAACACTTCTACTTGCGTGCTAGTCTTTGTGGCCATAACTCGTTTTTTTAACGCGACGTTTGCATGCACCGATGAACTTCGTGTAAGCTGCACCACCAGAGCAGCGAGCACACGATGCCAGTGCGTGTCTATGCACACATTTAAATAAAACATGAGAGTCATTGGAGGAAGGAAAACTGTTATTTTCAAGTTATATACTTGGTAAGCACATGCCCACTTAGTCAATGTTTGATGAGAGCAGGCGCAAATAGATGTTCTTTGCACTGTGAGACGCTGAAATACAGCAGCGATATCAAGATTATAAATTGCACACAATAAACATACAGGCAACAATACAAGGAGTACAGGAGAAGAGTAAAACTTCAGTAAACGCACCCAACTCTACATACAGTGCACAACGCGACACGGAAGTAGTTGCTCTAACACTTGACTCTGGCATGCGCCGAAAAAAAAATGTTGGCTACATTTTGTTTCTTACTTTCTCAGTGATTTTTTACTTCGCATTTTACATTGCTCTGTCGCGAAAATTAATCACGAGCAGTTGCCGCAGCAAAAACGAAGCAGTTTTAGGTTTCATGCAAGCAGTTAATGAAGCGTAAGTGTTTAATGAAAGATTACGTCCTAGCTTTAGCTAACAAACATGTCTCTAGGTCCACCACTTCTCTTTTGTTGCGCTCGTTAGAGCTTCCAGCATATTGCGAACGGCACAGATAACGATACTGAGCATAGCTGCACTTATCACAAAATCTCGCTCATTGATTTATATGTGGAGTTTAACGTCCCAAAAACTTTATGTGATTGTAAGAGACGCCGTAATGGAGGGCTCCGGAAATGTCAACCAGCTGGGATTCTTTTAGGTGCACCCAAATCTGAGCGAAAGGTCCTACAGCATTTCCGCCTCCATCAGAAAGGCAGCCGCCGCAGCCGGGATTCGATCCCGCGACTTGCGAGCCAGCAGCCGAGTACCTTAGTCACTAAACCACCGCGGCGGGACAATCTCGCTCATGCAGTGAAGCTAAGGAAAGGGCTGCAAGCGCATCATAAGTGTGGCATGTAGTCATGTTGTTTGATGACACGCATGTCGTAATTATCATGTTTGGATGTGTCGTTTACCTATGTCAATCGTTCGCGTCGCGTAATACCGAGTTTGGTACATGTGAAACTAGCGAAATGGCCGCGAGCGCATCATGAGCGTAGCATGTAGTCATGTTGTTACATGACACGCATCTCGTGTTTATCATGTTTGCACCAGTATCATACATTCGTCATCCATTCACACCCCGTAATACCACATTTGGTATATGTGACGCTATAGCGAAACGGCAGCGAGCGCATCATAAGCGTGGCATGTAGTCATGTTGTTACATGACATGCATGTCATGATTTTCATGTTAGGGTCGGTCGCTTGGTTTCGCCATGCAATCATGCCATACCATACCAGTTTTGCAACATGTCATGTGAACTAAACCACCGCAAGGGCTGCAGAACCACGAAATGTAAATCATTACTTTCGTGAGATGCATGTCATGATTTTCATGTTACGACTACTCAAATATGTTCTTTATACAGTCATGTTATGCCATACCAAGTTTCGTATTATACCATTACCGAAACGGCCAGGAGAGCTAAAGGTCGTAGGCGGCTAGATAAATATGTAGATCGAGATAGATTAGCTCAGAGTCGCCGAACTTCGCTAAGAAATGCTTCGCATTTGAAAAAGATGTCTTCAGCGAACAGCCCAATGACAGAAACGTTAGGTTAAGGCATTGCTTTTGTCTATTTCAAAAGCTTCAATAATTTCACGTGTGGTTCTGTCACGGGCCTTAAAGAGTATACGGGTGTTTTGGAACATAGGGACGCAACCGCACCTCTGACAGTGAAGGGCCAAATGAAAGAAATAGACAAAATGAAAGAAAAATGTGTGAGTGTGGCTTCCATAGCATTATCATCTAAAGAAAAGAAGTATCTGGAATTTTCGCTTTGACGAGCTAGTGTAGATTGTCGCTATCAGTGCTGACACGTGCATGGGCTGTGCTGTATTCTTGACGTGACATTATCCATGTTTTATCCGTCTCCTGTTGTATAAACAGCGTGTGTGATCGCAAATAAAACATTAGTTGCAAGTTAGCGCTGTGTGTGTGTGAATCTCTCCTTTGTGTGTGTCCTTGTCGTGGTGCGCTATACCAGTGAAAATGATGAATCCCAACCAACTAGCCCGGCAACGTGCCTTAGCAAAGCCATCTTAAAGCTGGGGTGAAGCTACCTAGCTCCGCCACTTTTGGCCTGAGTGGCCACTCTTGTAATTTTCATGTTACTCTATGACTCAACTACTCACCGTCATCGACAAATGCGCTATACGTAAGCGAGAAATGCGCTATTGGCGAACGTGATAGGCACTAAAATAACTACATTTCTCAGCAAAGTGCAAATGAGCTCACCAAATAGCATATCAAGCGACTAGAAAATCCTAGAAACAACTCAGCGAAAAATGAAGCCCGAATTCCATGATTACAAGTGCAACTTGAATCTCTAGTCTGAACCGCGCTGCTGACCACGTTATAAGCAAGTGCTTCCAGGAAGGCGGAATCCTTACTTGCCTCATCAATAGTGAAGAGTGACCGTAGGCGGCGTCAACAAGGCCGAAGCAAGAAATATTATACCGTGTGATGATGCGGCATCATCTTAACGTCACGTGATCCTTTTAGAAGCGTGACATCGCAAGCCACCAGAATGTGAGACGACACAAGATGGCTTTCTGGCTTGGTCAGGGGTAGGCCGGTCCCAAAGACACTTTAAAGCCTCATCAATTGCAGAAAGGTTATTATGAGTCTGATGCCGGAGGCAGTGCTGAATGAGTAGTCGTCTCGAGGAGGCGGATGAGGAGGGTACACACAAATCAACCCTGCAGAAGAAAATAGTTTTCAAAGAGTATGGATTTCGAAGAATTTCGAAAGGAATATGGATTTCGATTTCAAGCTTTGGACTGAACAGCAAGGGTGCGATGCGGCTGAGACCTGGTGGTCCCGATGCGGGTACCACCCATTTACTGCGTGCTAAGGCGTGTTTCACATGACCTCATCAAGGTTTCTTCAAACAATCAAAACAGTCACCTGCTTGCATGCAGAAGTGGCCGCACGGTTTTAGATCTTAAAATGAAATTCGACCAGATTCATTGCTAATTTGCCGGAAAGTTGAGTTTTTGTTTCATATTTCACGTTTTCTACACTTTTCACGTCGGCTGTACGCCCGGGAACGGCACCAAATTATTCGTTTGAAGGGATGCATAATGCGTTGTTTCGACGAAGTGCCGCATTTTCCCTCCACTTCACTTCGGTGTTCTAAGATGCGGCGCTCATCGTAACAAGGATGGCCGTGCGCCTGCGGTGTTGTGAAACATGACTGGACAAATATGCAGTTTTATTGAGCTGCTAACCAACTCAAAGAACGTCGCCGAAGGTGGGAGTGATTTCGCGGGCGATAGCTTTGCAACCGTCGAGCTCGTCATATCGTCGAGATCGTGACCGTTATCGAAACGCTGATGTCACTCGAATCCAGAAACGCAAGCCACCGGAGACAAAGGACCGGGATTTCCGTGTTGCTGGCAGTAGCGTCACAGTCGAGATGGATCACCGTGGCGTAGGTGCGTGATACTGGAGAACTTGCCGTTTTTGTTCGTTTGTTTTTTAAGTACACCGCGAAGTAACGCCGAAAAGGCAACGTCTGTTCACCGTTCTTCTGCTGCTCTGCCCGACGCGAAGCCGCTTTCTTTCGACCATCGGCATCAACGTGCACATAGGACTGAACCTACCATCGAACGTCGAGGAATCCGCAGGTGAGCAGGGCACAGGTTGCCTTTTCCCACTCTATAAGGATGATGGAAACATTGAATGATTTGTGCATTGAACGTGACAGCGGGAGGGCTGCTTCCAGAACGTTGCGCCCGAATGGTACTGTGATGAAGGGTTAATGCGACTGACTGAGAAGAAAAATTCAGGTAACTGTGCTTGGCGGACACTGACAATACTGGTAAGGTAGTGGCTTAGTCTTCGCCAACTATATCAGCTGATTCAATGAAATGGGATTCCGATGAAGTGAGATGAATGACGTGGGAGGAGTGCCTGGGGCAGTTGCGGGCGTACTGGTGAATTGGCAGAGTAGCGAATAGTGGGCGTAGTGGCACGTTTCTGATGTGGCATTTACTTAAGTGTGGTAGCACATACCCGCCCATGAACTGTGACGGGCCCCGGACATGAAAGGCTCGACTAAGAACGCCTTCGCTGTTGAAAGGCAGAGCCTACGTTTCCCCTTCGAGTCGCGTTACGTGAATGCGTAATGGCGCTTTCCGAAGTTTGTAGCGCCATCGCTCGGGCTCCTTGCGAAGCAGGACATTATCGGGCAGCGGATAATACCGGAGTTCACTCACCTAAAGTATTCTTGCAGCGTGAGCCGGGCTATATCAGACGCCCGACGTTGTTCGCAGCGGTGGAGAGACGCGCCATAGACGCCACCGGGAGCGGCCGCGTTTCGCAAGCGCTCCGGCAAAACTCCTGTTTCTGACTATTTAAGTCATTCAATGGCAACTTGAACGAATGTGAGGCTTTCTACGGAATCTACCGCATCATCTGAAGTGATTTCAAGTGAGTGCTTTGCAGTTCACATCCACGAAGATTGACTTTTTGGCAGCGTTTGACTACGTCGGTGGGCCTACCGGCTAGGCCTACCAACATAGTCATCTACGGAACAGAGGGAGAGGAGCTTTCCTACGCCGAAGCTCTCGACGGTGATGAAGGTAGCTGGCGTCAAGTGTATGCCAGGGCCAGAAAGCCCGCTTCATTTCCGAAAAAATCGACGTCTGCCATCAGCACTTCGCAAGAAGAGTCACAGAAAGCTCTCCCATCGACTCGTCGCAGTGCCCCCAGACCTCCTCCACTTCCAGCGGACGACTACAAAATAGTCCTGCGAATACGTGGAGGCCTCAGCTGTGCCGACACTCCACTTCCGAAGCTCATCTATTCCGTCCTAAAAGCGGCAGCGCTCACAAGCTCTGTACATGACCAATACCGCATCAACTCTGTAAGCAACATTCTGCTCATATGCACACCGGACTCGACACACACCGAAGCACACCACCGTATCAAATCCATCAAGATGGACAAGCGCAGCTTTGAAGTGGTCCCCCACATTCCCGATTCATCGAATACCTGCCGAGGGGTTATCCGTAATATTCCTTTCGAACACACATCTGAAATAATCTTGTGAAGTCTATCGGACTATGACAGACTAGGCCTCATCTTGACCGGACGTCGCATGGGTTCCACAACGTCTATCTTGGTCACCTTCAGAGATACGCGTGCCTTTCTACATAGGTTATCAGGGTGGCATCACCAGATGCGTACCCTATCGTCATAAGACGGAAGCCTGTAATCTCTGCCGCAAGCTTGGCCACTGACCAGACGTTTGCCCAGGCGGCCCTCAGCCTTTATGTCCAATGTGTGGCATTCCGAACCCATTCCTTGATCACGAATGTGAACCTAAGTGTGTGGTATGCAACAGTGACCATCCCACCGGCTCGCCCCAGTGCCCACAGCTCTACAAGCCCAAACCAAAGCACGCACCCTCAACTTTCCAGCAAGATGCAGCTCCATTCCTCGACCCAAGCCCATCTTTCAAGAACGCCCCTAGAGGACGCTCACCCAGTATTACAAGACAGCAAAGGCGAAAAAGTCGCAGCCGCAGCCGAAGCCGCAACAAAATAATTCATCAAGACCCCAGCCCTCGGACTGGCCCTGGACACGGGGTGAGTTGGGCTCATTTAGCCTGCCCTAAAAGCTCCATTCAAAAGCAGCTCAAACTATTGCAGGATGAGATGGCTAAATTAGGGCAGAAAACGCAAAACTACGCCTAGAGCTTCAGTCTTTCAAACAACCATCTACCTCCCCATACCTCTCCGCCACATCTTTCACCCCTACGCCTATCTCACCAGCACCAGCTCCTCTCTCAACCACCCCTATAGCTATGCATCTTGCTCAACCACCTGCGCAGAAACGAAAAGTCTCGACTCCCACATTGTCATTCGATGAGCAAGCAGAACAAGTCGAAGCGAAACTATAGAAGGTTGACAAAGAGATAGAAAGGGTAACCAAACTTGAGAAAAAAACTAGACAATTTCATTACCTTCTCCACAGCTTCCTTGCAGAAGCTACATGAGTCCGTGGCCTCGATACATGTTACCGATGCAACAAACCCTAGATAAAGTCACGCAGTGGATCGACACGGTCCACGCCAACCATCCAGAGCTTGCCCAACCTAAGCCGAATCAACCTAGCGAAAATGCCTGCTTGTAACCGCACTGAACTTTGCGTATGGCAATGGAACTGCAGGGGGTTTCGCCGAAAAAAGGCAAACCTCCTGCATAACATCAAATCACAGATTAACCCTCCCCCAATCATTGCGTCACAAGAAACAAATGGTGTAGTGCAGCTGCCAGGTTATAGAACACATCAAAACCAGGCTGATACTAAACCAAACACTGCTGTCTTAACTTAGAAGTACCTTACAGTTACCTATTCAAAATTTGCTGACATCGACATTGAGCACGACTTTCTCCAAATACTACCTGATAAACTTAACTCACCATTCTTATACATTCTCAACGTATATAGTGAACCGCAAGAGCAAAGGCACCGCTTCGATTCGCTATTTGCCCGAGCTACATCCTCGGCAGGCAAACACAACCTCCTCATAGTGAGGGATTTCAGCGCCTCCCATTCAGCATGGGGTTACACCGCATCTACACCGAAAGGTAGAGCCCTCTGGTCCCATATTCAGGCACATCGTTTTACACTGCACAATGATCCAGAGGAGCCTACTCGTTTGGGGAACAGTGCGAACAAAAATACATGGCTCGATCTTACCATCACTCGCAATGCCCCCACAATGGTTTGGACTAACATTCAAACTAATCTTGGCAGTGATCATTACATTATTAGCATTACTTTACAACTCAAACACAGACCCATTGCACCTTAACCACCGATACTCACAGAATGGGGCAAATTTAGAGAGACCCGCAACGGCACCGCTCCCTCACGTATTGCAGACCTTACCGAGTGGACTCAACAGCTTCAAAAAATATTGAAATTCACACGAAAACTCTACTCTCCGACACCCCAATAACTACTCTCGACTCCAAGCTTCTCCACATGTGGGAAGCAAAACAGTCACTTCTGCGACGGTGGAAACACCAGCGCCACAACAGGAAACTCCGCATTAGGATAGCGAAGCTAGACCAACAAATCGAGCGATACACGACTCAACTGGCGGCACAACAATGGGGTCAGCTTTGTGAAGGAATGCTGACCACCTCAGTAATAAACGAACGTGGCAACTTCTTAGACATCTGCTAGACCCCAGCTCATCTCGCGCATGACACTCTCACGCTATCACTAAACTGTTACACAAGCACAGTGACCATTTAGGACAGCTCTTCGATAACCTCCGCACGCTACATTTACCTCAATTACGTAAAGATTCTATACCACCTTACACAGGGAAACCAAATGAGTCATTAGATGCGCCGATACCGGAAGCGGAAGTTAGGCACGCCTTCGCAACACTCCGTACCACGTCGGCTTCAGGTCAAGACAGCGTTAACAACAAATTACTTAGAAATCTTGACCGCATATCTATTAAAGCTTGGACTGAGTACTTTAACGGCTGTTTTGACACGGGCACCCTTCCACCTTCGTGGAAAGATGCCAGAGTCATATTTATTCCTAAACCAAACAAAGCTCCCTTAGTAGAAAATCTGAGGCCTATTTCCTTAACATCGTGTCTCGGAAAGACTATGGAACATGTTGTGCTTGCACGCCTCCAGAGACACGTGGAGGATAATGGACTACTGCCTCCAGAAATGATTGGTTTTAGACCCTCACTTTCCGCGCAAGATGCTATGCTTCGCCTTCAACACGACATCATAACTCCTAACGAGAGCGAAGATACTCGGGCAATCCTTGGTCTGGACATACATGCAGCATTCAATAACGTAGCCCATTCAGTTATATACGCTGGCCTCAACTGAATTTTTTGTGGCGCTAAAATCTACTCTTACATCAAAAGCTTCCTCACAGACCGCACAGCTACATTAACATTAGGACCAGAACATTCCTCACCCTATACACTAGGCAGCTTCGGAACACCTCAAGGGTCAGTGCTCTCTCTAATCATTTTTAACTTGGCAATGCTACCTATACCCAACGCTCTTCAACGTATCCCTGACTTGAACTTCTCCATCTATGCCGAGGATATCCTCTTATGGGTGAAAGGAGGCTCAGATGGACACATTCAAGACACCCTACAAACAGCTGTAGATACAATAGCAGCACTTACATCTCAGATGAATCTCTAGTGTACCCCAACTAAATCAAAGTTACTCCTTCTACCTACTCATCATCGGAACAAACACGTTCCAATGATCGAAGTTCACATAAATAGATGCCTCATTCCGAGAGTATCACGCATTCGTGTGCTAAGTTTATTTATCCAAAACAACCGACTTAATACGTACACACTCGAAGCTTTGCGCAATACCATTGAAAACACCATAAGAATGATAGAGTGTCAGGGAAAAATGAAGGGCTCCGAGAGTCAGAGTTACTTCGTGTAATACAAGCTTTTGTGATTAGTAAAATCACATATACCCTTCCTTACCTTCACCTTAAATTAGCAGAGGAAGAATAGGTCAACACCCTCCTCCGCAGAGTTTACGAATACGCGCCAGGCATTGCAATCAATACATCTAATGCACTACTCCAGCAGACAGGAGTCATAAATACCCTATGTTAAATCCATTAAGCCCATTTAACAGCTCAATACGCAAGGCTCACGATCACTAGCGCAGGTCGCCACGTTTTATCGTCTGCCCGAATTAACTTCACCTCACTCGCCAATGCTAAATACAACATTCCCCAAAACATACACAAACAATTACTCATACCGTCCCTTCCTAAAAACATGCATCCAGCATTTCATACTAAGCACCGAATCCAAAGAGCAAAAGCTCTTCAGAAAAAACTGCATGGAGCCAATGACGTGCTCTATGTCGATGTGGCAGAATACCCATCCTCCTCATCCTATGTCCTCTCTGCTGTCGGCTATAACGGCAAGGCGCTCACAACGGCATCTGTCACTGTCAACTCTTCGGAGGAGGCAGAGGAGGCTGCCATCTCTTTAGGTCTATCCATTCCCAATATCACTATGATTGTAAGTGACTACAAAACTGCCATACGCAACTTCAGCGCAGGTCGCATCTCATCAAGTGCCCTTTCAATTCTTAAGAAACATCCTCCCACGCAAGTCGTTGCTCTCATATGGATGCCCGCGCATGCAGGGTTTAGTGGCAATGAGGCGGCTCATACCTGTGCTCGAGGAATGACCGGCCGAGCGCAGGCCTCTGATGGCGCTTTTGACCACGCGGCCTTTTTAAGCGCGAGAGATCGTCTTTTGACCTTCCACGATATAACAAATCACTACCGCCTACAGCACACTATATACCCCCCTTACACATGGAGCTTCGCGCTACCATGAAATACTATGGCGCCAGTTACAGACCCGTACGTTTCCTACACCATCTTTTCGCATTCTTATACACCCTGCGATATACGCCTCACCTTTGTGCATTTTCTGTCAACAAAGAGCTAACCTAGACCGTCAAACCAAGGTCGATGAGGACAGAATGAATCACCTCGATGCCAGCAATGACGGGCAATATGTCCTGCACCTCTGCAGTGAAAACATAGTGGACGTCTGTCCACTGAGCGCCATGCATCTATTTTCCGGGTCGGTGGACGCGTCGATGCCCATGGGGTGGCTGTGGACGGCTGGTTGTATGGCTGTAGCGTGGGCAGTTGATGCGGTGTCTGCTCTTGCGGCGGATACGAAAGAGCCATCGGCACCTGGTGGTACAGCGTCGGCCGAGCGGGTGGTGGACGTCGGAGAGCGGCAGCGTAGCTCATAGAACGCTGCTGAGCATCAGGACTAGCCGTAGACAACGCTTGGTGGATTTCGTCGCGTACGACTTCAGCGATCGACGCGATGGGATTTTCAGCAACCGGATTCTGCAACTTCTGCAGTTCCTCGCGAACAATCTCCCTAATCAAGTCTCGCAAGCAGCTCTGACTGTCAGACGTCATGGCGATAGCATTGATTGGGACATCGCAGGACATGTGGTCATATTGCCTGCAGCGTTGATGAAGGGCCCGCTCGATAGTCGTAGCCTCCTTAATGAAGTCAACCACGGTACTTGGAAGGTTGCGCAGTAGCCCGGCAAATAGCTGTTCTTTGACACCGCGCATGAGGTAACTCAACTTTTTATTTTCTGTCATGTGCGGGTTAGCTCGTTGAAAGAGACGAGTCATGTCCTCGGCAAACATTGCAACGGTTTCGTTGGGTTCTTGAACCCGTAGCTCCAATAAATGCTGCGCACGGTCCCTTCTATCGATATTGACGAAGGTATCGACGAACTTCTGTCGAAAGTCGGGCCAAGCTGAGAGATTGCCTTCTCTATTCTCATACCAAGTACGAGCATCGTAGTCAAGGTAGAAATAGGCGCGTGAAAGCTTTTCCTCTTCCGACCACTGATTTACCTTGGCAACACGCTCGTAGTGGTCAAGCCAGTCGTGAACGTCTTCGTGGGCACCGCCACTAAAGTGGTCGGGAACGAGGGGTTGAAAGAGGGTTACTGAGATAGGTGCTTCGGAAAGCTGCCTTGGGGCACCTGTTGCAGGCATGCGTTGGCCATTGGCTGAGGTGTGTGGTGCCTAGCAGGTTCCGCCGAGTGAGTCAGTTCTGGCGCGAGGCCTCGCAACAGTCGACTGGGGCGATGCACCGGTGTTTCTACAGGTTACAATGCGTCGGGACTCGATGAGCGGCTCCCAGCGGACTGTGGAGCATGAGACAGGGTTGCGGCCCAGCACTTCCACCAGTGTCACGGTACAACGCGAATAAAACACAGATACACCTTGGGACGACGAAATCAGCGTGTCCTCAACAGCTGAGCCACAAGATCGTCTTTTTCGGCCTCGAGAGAAGCTAGAGGCCCACTACCGCGTGCCCACTAAATGCCCCCTCATCGTTATCGTCCACATATAGACACACTTCAATATCAAGTGGGGGTGTACTCGAAACCCACCACCCAATTCTCTACACAATAATAGTAAGGAGCAGTGGGAGGCTGCTATGTGCAGCTCGGCGCCCGAGGTCCAGGACCAGATCTTGGATTCGGCCAAGAGGGTAGTGGAGACCTACGCTGGTAGACTCCTCTGACACTCCACCACCGCACCTTTCCATCTTGGGATGAATAAAGTTTTTCTCCTCCTTTCCTCTTCGCGGCGGTGTCCGTGCGCCGGCAGGTGTTATCTCTACGCTCTCGCTTCTTCTCGAATAGCAACTGCTGCGAACGCGCGCGCTTGACCTCACCCCTAGCAAATGGAGCACGTGGTGTGAGAGAGCGTAGGAGAGGGTAAGTGCAAATCTTAGCTGCCGCCTTCTCTCAATTTTCACTCTCCTCTTCCTGCGCCCCTCTAAAACGTTCTCTCACGCCCCACTCTCAACCATTCGCTGGCTGGGCGCCTCTCAATAATATCGGGAAATGTGTGTTCGACACGCCGCTGCGAAACGACAACACCAACACGGAACCGAGAACGCTCGCTCTTCACTCTGGAGCGGGAGGATATACGGGATAGGCAAAACAGCTCCTTTCAGTCAATTCCAAGTGTCTTAAAACTATAAAGACAACGGAAGACACCCCCGCCGTCGATAAGTACCTGCTCCACCTTTGGGACGCCCGCAGAAGCTTAACTAAACGATGGCGGAAAAACAAATTCAACAGCAAGCTTAAACTTAGAATAGCCGAGTTGAGTAGGCAAGCGGAGTAATATGCTGCACAACTGAACGAATCGAATTGGATAGAACGGTGCAATGTTGTAGCTAAAGAAATGAATACAAGGAAAGCATGGCAACTTTTTTAAACTCTCGTGGACCCCACCCAAACCAGAGGAGAAGCGCAAAAGCAGCTCCGTCGAGCCCAGCACAGTTTTCAAGGAACCAACTCCCAGCTGGCTGGTGATTTGTGTGCTAGATACCTATGTCGCACCACGGATCCCAACAGGAACGCATATGAATACGCAGGTCGAGAAAACAGTGAGCTCGAAGCCCCTTTTGAAATGTGCGATCTGAAAGCAGCACTGAAAAAAATTCGCAAGGGACTGCCCCGGGTCGAGACCTGATCACGGTAAAACTGTTAGCAAATCTGTCAGACGATTCTTATCGGCATATATTGCAGTACATTAACGTGATCTGGGATGGCCAACCACTGCCAACTGAACGGAAAACAGCAGTTGTCACATTCATCCCCAAACGAGGCAAGCAAATCAGCACGGACAACCTCAGACCTATATCATTAACTTCATGTGCTGGCAAATTAATGGAAACAATGGTCAGAGACTGTCTCGCCACGTACCTCGAGAGCAAGGAAATTTCGCAGATTCCATGTTTGGCTTTAGGCCACACCTGCCTGCGCAAGATATCCTCTTGCAACTAAAACGAGACGTTATCCAACCCATTCCCTCGATGCACAACGACAGCACAATCCTTGCACTCGACCTTAAAGGCGCATTCGACAACGTTAAACATGGAAGCATCCTGAAGAACTTGAGTAGTGTCCATTGTGGTAAGAAAATATTTGCCTACATCAGAGACTTCCTCTCTGAGAGACTGGCGTTCATTCGCATAGATATCGAGGAACATGGACCATTCAAAATGGGGACGCGGGGAACCCCGAAAAGAGCTGTCCTGTCTCCGCTGCTATTCAACACTACCATGATGAAGCTCCCGCAAGCATTGGCAGTAGTGGAAGGAATATATCATGCAATATACGCCGATGATATAACAATCTGGACGAATCGGGGCAGTTTAGGAGAAATTGAAGACCGCCTGCAGCAGGCCTCCTCTATTGTGGAGGACTATGTGGCCCAGTGCGGGTTGCAGTGTGATCTAACCAAATCTGAATTCCTGCATATCAGAGAAATTATTAAAGATAGGACGACCCTAAATTGAATGGTATCAGGATCAACCATACGAGAGGTTTCAGAACTACGAATCCTTGGCCTTCTGATTCACAACAGAACAAGTGTTGTGTATTCAACACTGTTGATATTTCAATCCCAGATTACCTCATCTTATTATTTCAACTGTGTAGCTTTACTTTTTGTGCTTGAAACTGTTTCTAGAAGTTTGTTCGCTTTTTTTTCTAGATATGTATAACTAAGCATCCTATTTAGTATGACTTGTTTTTCAGTAGCTTTGTGCATTCTAACTTGCTGTATAAATTGTTCGCTTTTTTTCGCTATGCTTCCTTTTTGTGCCCCTCCTGCTTGGTCTACGGAATGCAGTATGTAATAAATAAAATAAAAAATAAAATAAAAAGCAGCCCCACGCTATACAAGCTACGCAAAATTGGAGAATAGGTAGGGCACATGATCTGCCGAATGTCAAACAAGCACGGGGGGCTACGAGGAAGGGACGCGATTCGGCTCGCCAATGCTTTTGTAACTAGCAGGATTCTATATTCATTACCATACTTACGAATGACTAAACACGACGAGAACAGAGTCGATGCTATTCTTAGGAAAGTAATTAAGCGCGCACTTGATTTACCCGTCACCACTTCAAATAAGAAACTTTCTGCATTGTGAGTCTTTAACTGTATACAAGAGCTCCAAGAAGCCCACCTCACAAATCAATATACGTGTTTTACGGAGACGCCCCCCGGGCGGCGCCTACTGGACCGCCTCTTGATCCGGCACGAATGCGAAATCGAAAACGCGGAGAGCATTACTGAACTTTGTAGAAAAAAACTCTGGGTGTCCCCGTTTCCCCGCAGTATGACCAGGGAGGCGCACCAGGGTATAAGGCAAGCGCGCGCTGCAGCGCTTGAACAACGGCTTGGCTCCCGTAATGGGGTTTATTACGTCGATGTGGCCGGGCCGTCACCTAGGGGATACTACACGGTGGCGGTATTACATCAAGGAACGCAGGTGGATGGCATCACTTTCAAAGCCACAAGCTAAAGTAAGGCGGAGGAGGTGGCCATTGCACTGGCAGTATCCCATCCAAACTCAAAACAAATAGTTACAGACTCTCAAAGAGCCTGCGAGAGCTATCTTGCAGGAGAAATCTCTCCATTGGCTAATAGACTTTTAAAATTCAGCATCAAAAACCACGATCCTACCCCAAAACGTCTTAAATGGACTCCGGGACATCAGGGTCTACAGGGTAACGAGGCTGCACATGCAGCGGCCCGCGTGCTTACTTCCCGGGAAACTCCCCGTTCCCCTGATAGACCTGAACGTCCCACACCTTTAGCACGGTTTCGAGAAATCAAAGAATACTACATTGAGCAACGCCGCTTGTATCCCGCACCAACGAAGGGACTCCGAAAACGGAGGAGCGCGTCGTGCGGCGCCTACAGACAAATACGCTGCTCTGTTTAGCCATACTGAAATATTACGACCCAAAAATAAGTGGGTAGTGTCATTACTGTGGGGAAGCGGCCAACACTTACCATATGGTCTGGGCCTGCCAAATGAACCCAAAATTAACCACCTTTCCCAACCCCACCAAAGAGGACTGGGAGACGACCCTACTCAATAGCTGCACACTAGAGGAACAGCGAACTCTAGTCCAGCGGCCTCGGGTGGCGGCCTCGACTAATAACGTCCCGGACTAGGGATGTAAACCAGTCCGGTGGGGATAAGGACTATCTGGCACAGCCAGCATCAATGAAGGTTTTTTCCTCCTCTTTCACTCTGGACCGCTCGCTGGCTGGGCGCCTCTCAAGGCGATGGCTGAACTCGGTGAAGGCGAATGTCTGACGGCAATGGTACCCTCTTTAGGCGCAAGAAATGCCTTCGCATTTCCTCACAATTCCCTTCGGGGAGATGGGGGCATTTTGCTCAACCTCCTTGAGTCCATCCTCCCCTTGTTATAGACGGCTGGAGAACTTGTTGTGGTAAAGTCCCGGCTTTAAAGATGCGCTTAAATGAAATACCAAAGACTTTAAAATAAGGACTCGTGCTCCTTTCGAAAAAAACAGCGTAGTCATTTGTCAAGGTCGACAGCAATTCGAGACTGGATGCATACTCCGAGAAAAACGTTTATTTAGGAAACTTGTGCCTCATTATTTGCCGGGACGGATGATGTGTGCCTTGGCACTCCCCACACTTTGAGTTCATCGACAGTGGTTCTTACAGTGGCGTGGTTTCATTTGGACGTGTTGAAGCCGACTCAGGATTTATCCCGAATAGAACTAGTATTGCACTGGCGAACGTGTGAATATTCTTGCGGGGAACGTGTTCACTGTGTTATTTTTCATAACAGCGCCGCATCGAGTGTAATACTCCTGTCACACGTGGTGTTAAGTTTGGCCTGGAAATTCGTCTGGGCAGACGCCTTTGTGCGTAAGCCGATCCACTGGAGAGGTTCTCAATCCCTTCGGCGCCCAGTCTGACAGACGCTGCCGAAGATTTGAGCAATTATACAGACCAAGCAACAAGCAAAGGCGAGTTCCCGTACTTCAAATGCGGACCCTTTTGTCGTCCCTTCAAGCAGCAGCGTGCCTGATGACCTCGATGATTCATCTGGCGACGGGGGAGCTCTTGTGACCAGAGCCAGAGCTGACAGGGGAGCGGCGCTCCTGTTTAATCCCCAATCACCAAGCCAACCGGCCGACTGCCTATGCTCGTCAGGCATTGTACGTGCTAGCTGGAGGACGAGACGTCGCGTCGCCAAAACGCCGTTAAGCGTTTGAAAGAGGCCAACAAAGACAGCAACTTCCTCCTCCCTCAACCTACAACTGGTTGGCAGCGGTGGGATGGACCTCGCGACATGGTGCTGTGCTGTGGTGAGTGCTTGGTCTTTGCTTTGACTTTCCAGGCTTCAATTGTGCGAGTTTATTAGAAGCTGGATTGTGTGTGGATTAGGGAGATTACCTTTTGTGAGTTGTAGGGATCACCTAATTATGTGTGAGATGCAGGACCAAAGTACAACGGCAATCATGTCGTGGAAAGCAATGCTAAGAGATGAACTTTTGGGTGTGAGTAAGCATCTAGGCATTGAAGTAGAGGAAGGTATGGGCAGGACAGCAATTTGTAGGCTGATCTCGCAAAAAGCCAGTGAGGAGGACATTGAAAACGCAGTAGAGATTTTTGAAAAACAGGAAATGGAGGAACGGGAGCGAGAGAAACGCGAACGAGAGGAACGGAAACGAAAGAAACGGGAAAGAAAAGAAAAGGAAAGCAGGGATAGAAAAGAAAAAGAAGAAAAAGAAAGATTGGAACGACAGAAAGAAAGAGAACAGTGGGAGGAAAGACTGAAATTAAAACAGGAAAAGAGAAAAAGATCAATACAGTGCCTCAGATGGTCTCAAGTAAATTCGAGGATCCATGCATTTGAAGAGGGTGAGGATTTAGAGAGTTATCTAACCTCTTACGAGAAAGTTTGCAGAGAACTAGAGCTCAACGAGGACTATTGGTTTATCGCCTTATCGAGTGTCCTTCCGTGCAACTTGATGGGTAGAATACTATACCTTTCCGAGGAACAGTTCAATAGGTACGATGTAGCTAAGGCAGCTTTACTGCGGTGCTTCAGCAT
The DNA here is from genome assembly GCF_043290135.1 of Rhipicephalus microplus. Classification (NCBI taxonomy): domain Eukaryota; kingdom Metazoa; phylum Arthropoda; class Arachnida; order Ixodida; family Ixodidae; genus Rhipicephalus; species Rhipicephalus microplus. The sequence goes on along the minus strand of NW_027464597.1, from coordinate 8,432,601 downwards.
CAGAGTTGACAGAAAGCGAATTGAGTACAAGCTCACGAAATCTGCCGTTAAGAACGCGCGACGTTGCGCTGGTAGTAAAACCACGCCTGAGAGAGGTCCGCGTGTCTCTTATAGCACCAAGGTAGATAGTGAACGAAAATGGGAGATAGAAAAACGGGAGCGAGGTGAAGAGCGTGAGCGAGCACTCAGCCTAGTAATTGAACTATCTGAAGAAAAAGTCGAGTCAAGGCGGCGGAAGATTCGGCCATCCGCAAGTGTAGCGCACGAGAAGTGTGAGGTGCAGCCCAGAGCTTTAGAGAAGGCTAGCACGTTTGAAGAGCGCAGCACGTTCGAAGACGAACCAAATGTGAGAGCTGCGAATGATGCTGCGCTGAGTAGAGAGGCCGACGAAGGCCAGAGCGAGTGCTAGGAGGTGCTGTGCCAGTTAACTGTTAGCGAAACAGCTAGAATAGCTGTAGACAATCTGGCACAGACCTCAACTGTGTTTGTCGCAACGGTGGAACTTGCAAACAGTGTGGAAGTACGCAAGGACACCGAAGAAAGCTCAGAAGCAGCGAAAGTAGGTAGCGGCGATATCAGTGCAGTCGCAGACAGCTCTCAGCAATGCGAGCTAGAGTGTATGAAGGAAAGCAGCTGCACTGTTCCTAAGAGCGCCAAGCTGTCCGCCAGTCTAGAGTGTGAAATAGGTGTTTTTTTCGAAAATCATCTAGACGGCGTGGTGTCGACAGCTGACGAGTGTAGTGAGAGTGTTAGCGACCTTGAGCTGCGAACGGTAGGCTCAGAGACGAGTAGCAAGAAACGGCACAGACGCAAGAGACGTCGGAAAGCCGCGAGAGAGAAAAAAGGTACTACGCGGGTAAAAGAAGACGCAAAACCTTTTAGCGTAACTAGTAGGACTAGGAGCTTCGCATCGGCGTTAAAGCCGTTTTGCATGCGTCCGAGCCGCCGGACGAAAAGTAAAAAGAAAGCGGGAATGCAAAAAGGAGGAGGCAAGCATCGAGGAGACAGAAATGAGAGTAGATAATCGGCCAGTTCAACCACAAGGTCTTTGTGTCGTGCAGTAAGGCACGAGTGGCGAAATCGTGGTCTACAGCGTGCATCCTCGCGACGGAGTGTGCGGTGGAGATCAAGGGATTTGCGTGGGCGAGAGTGTCGAACATGTGCTAGAAGAAGGGGCACAATAGTTAAGCACCCCGCGGGAGCCAGCCCAAAGAGGGCATGGCCACTCTTTCCAACGCATTGCTGGGGTCCCCTCCGCCAGACTGACAAGGGCAGGCTGAAATCGCGAATGAGGCGTGACAGCACTGTTCAGCTTGTAGGACGTGCACGTTGTGGTGTCGGGCGTTCTCGAAATCTGCCAAGACCGCGACCGCCGCGTGTGCAATTGAGGTGAGGGACAGCTGTAGGCTGGAAAAGGTGACACGGGAATTTACTGGGAAGCATGTTTGTTTGCTTATTTTTGGTTTTGAAGTAATATTTCTTTGTCATCTTCATGGCTAGTTTGTTTAGATACAGTTTTTTCCCTTATAGATTTCTGAAAAGCATTGTAAGTGTTTTAGTTAGTTACTAGGAAATGGCCTACGGTTAGGTGTGCGATTGGTGTGATAACGCTCTTTGGATGAGAGTATGATGTCGTGCTAGGGCGCACAGCAATGTGCGTTCTTCAAAAACATGGGCTGACATGAAACTACATCCAACAAATGAGCGTGTTAGTACACGAGTCGCATTTACCTTTATTATTTTAGTATGTGCTCAGGGATCAGGTGAATTCTTTCGCTGAGCGTTAAGTTATATCGAACGTTGAGATTAGAGATGCGTTTAAAGATTTACACAGTTCTATATATTGAGAGCATTGCGTTCACCAAGTTCTGAGGCTAGAAATACATTTTACTGATGTATAAAAACGCAGTTCGATCTGATGTGGGAGCGAGATTTGTTGGCGTCAGAGTGACATAAAAGTAGGTGCTCTCGACTACGCCTTGTATAGTTTGTAATGAGAGAATAGAAAATGCGCCCAGATACCTTTTGTAGGTTCAGGCTGCATTTGTGTGGAACTTAAGTAGTTGTCTTTCATAAAATTAGTCATGAAGTTAAAGGTGAGTTACAACTTAGTAGTGCGGATAGTGAAAGAAAGCCAGTATTGTAAAAATGTGATTCTCGTTATATGGGGCCAAATTGTATTTGCCTTTGTGTGCTTTTCTTGCACGGCAATTTGTTCCATCTATAGTAAGCATCTCCACATCCATGATTGTTGTAACTTTGGCGGCATGAAATTCTGTCTCAAAATTTTAGCGTGCATGTTTTTCTTTTGTTTGCGTTTCTTGAAAAGCCTGGAGGGTTTTAAGCGGGTCCAATGTGCTTGACTTCGGCATGGCATTGTGTTGTGTGGTTGGCCTTGCTGGTGTCGACCATTGTGAGTTGGTTTGAGAGTTGGTTTTGAGTTGGCAGCTGGAGGGAGAAAGCCAGGCCATCATCCTCGTCACCAACCATTCTCTTCGTGTCCAGTGGTTGGGAGCGCTGGCCAGCCGAGATTTTCCGGGCGGCGGAGGAGCTGTTAAGTTTGGCCTGGAAATTCGTCTGGGCAGATGCCTTTGTGCGTAAGCTGATCCACTGGAGAGGTTCTCAATCCCTTCGGCGCCAAGTCTGACAGACGCTGCCAAAGATTTGAGCAATTATCCAGACCAAGCAACAAGCAAAGGCGAGTTCTCGTCCTTCAAATGCGGAACCTTTTGTCGTCCCTTCAAGCAGCAGCGTGCCTGATGACCTCGGTGATTCATCTGGCGACAGGGGAGCTGTTGTGACCGGAGCCAGAGCTGACAGGAAAGCGGCGCTCCTTTTTAATCCCCAATCACCAAGCCGACCGGCCGACTGCCTATGCTCGTCAGGCATTGTACGTGCTAGCCGGAGGACGAGACGTCGTGTCGCCAAAACGCCGTTAAGCGTTCGAGAGAGGCCAACAAAGACAGCAACTTCCTGGAAGAGACCACGGCGGCCACCGCAAATCACCCCAGCGTGAAGCGAACAAATCGGCGGACCCTTTCAAGTATGCTGCCAGGATCGTGGGAACTCTCGACTAGCGACACACACTCGACGAGGAAGAGCCCTGCTGGCGCCACGTTGCAGTGTAGTGTTCACAACTCAAAATTGGACGTTCACATGGACAGTGCATGCTCGCCCCCTCTCACCTGTTGTGTGTGTGTGATTGGTGTTCCACTCGGAGAGGAGGAGCCCGACAGGGCATAAAACGACGCCGCAGAGTGATTGATTTGTGGGGTTTAACTTCCCAAAACCACTGATGCTTATGAGAGACGCCGTAGTGGAGGGCTCCGGAAATTTCGACCACCTGGGGTTCTTTAACGTGCACCCAAATCTGAGCACACGGGCCTACAACATTTCCGCCTCCATCAGAAATGCAGCCGCCGCAGCCGGGATTCGAACCCGCGCCCTTCGGGTCAGCAGCCGAGTACCTTAGCCACTAGACCACCGCGGCGGGGCGACGCCGCAGAGTGCTGGACGTCACTGTCAAGTATGTAACGTTCAACCACCACGCTCGTGGTTTGTGAAACCACTAACCCTTCTTTTCTGTAAATATGTGTAAATAGTGACATAAACCTTGTTCTGTTTCCGTACCATCCGGCGACCTTCCTTCCTTACATCCTTGACAACTGGTGGCAGCGGTGGGATGCCATCATTCCTTGCGACCTTCCTTTCAACATCTTACAGTGGTAACTTAAGTGCACTTTGAGCGAGTGTATTTACGCTCACGAAGTGTCATTTTGGCGGTTCACTGCTATACGAGAAAGTGAAGTGTACTTTGGAAGGGATGGCTGTGGCAAATGTTGGGTTTGTAGCGCAATATATATTTGTTACTTTTGTGCCCGTGTCTCATAGTCGGACCACGTTGTCTTCGTGGATGTAGCACCAGTGGCACACGCCATCGTAAACGACTAGTGAACGACTCGCCTACACATGTGAAAGTGTGCCTGGAAGTAAACAACGCGACGGACGCGGCCATTGCACAGCATGTGCGCCCCATCCCCGTTTCGTACGTGGTCGCAAACTGCCCGACGATGAGAGCAGCGAGAATGTTTGTTCATTTGTGGCTTGTTTTAGTGCATAGCGAAATCCTTTATAACGAAAACAATAGTTTAAAAATAGTAAGAGCACCGCTCTATACGACAGTGTATTTCTGTGCAAGCCACTGGTACCAAGGCTACACACTTGGTCGCAGCGAAGTGAGGTTGGAGAATGCACTTTCCGGCAAGTGTGCTTTGCAGCGAGTGACACTAAAGTTGCGCGTGTGACAGCGCGCAAGTGACACTCTCGGCTAAGTGTACTCGCTCGAAGTGCACTTAAGTTCACGCGTGACAGGGGTATAAGGCCCTTTATGCTCTCCCATAGTACAGTGTATAGTACTCTAAATTGTTACCCAAAACATACTCGTAGCTCCCCGGCTGAGATTGCTGAGTCGCCGTGTGATGAATGTTGCCAATGTCCTCTGTTAGGCGGGATAGACAGAGTCCGCCTACGCCTTTTGCACTATGCGCTACGTGAGTTAACATGTATCTCTGATTAAGCTCTAGTATGCTAGCTGCGTTTTCGAGAGCCATGAACAAAAAAAGGGGGAGGGGGAATTGCGCGTCACAGCCCCAACATTTAGTAGTCTTACCTTGCTAAACTAAACTCATATTAGACTGACTATATATGTCACAAGTTTTAAACAAATTAGGTACAACAGCTACATAGCAAACGCATCCAACTTTCATGTGCAAACACACTGGCCACATCCTTCGGCAGAAGCACAACGTTTTTCTCTGTTTCTGAGCAAATACCAATGTGAGATGTGTTCTTGAATAGTTTTAATGTAAGCATCACACACATGAGCACACACACACACAGAACCTGGCAGTTTATTGACATGCACCAGTGTAAAATACATGCCATTGTTGCTTCGAAATGTGTCACTTATGCCAACATTGTCGCGAGCCGCATCTGCAGTCTGGTCGTAATCACTGAGCGAGTTTTCCTCGAAGCCGTAAGTGTCGTCGGGATCCGGAATTCATCACTGTCACCATGCGCATGACTCAGACTTAGCGTGTCGAACGCCGCTACTCCAGAACATCCATTACCAGCTAAAGACTGAGGAATGCTCTTGCTGAGTGCAGCTGGTTGGCCGACTGCGCCTCCACCGCTCCTTGTCCGAGGTACTACATATTGCGATCCAGGCTCCAAATAGCGTTTTTTTTTTATGAAAGCTGGGGTTAAGTTGAATCTATCTCTTGTCGAACTTGACACAAACTTCAAATAGCGCGCTTGATGGTGTCCATGCAAAATGAGGCTGCGGGACTGATAATAAGTGACACTCTCGGCTAAGTGTACTCGCTCGAAGTGCACTTAAGCTCACGCGTGACAGGGGTATAAGTCCCTTTATGCTCTCACATATTACAGTGTATAGTACTCTACATCGTTACCCAAAACATACTTGTAGCTCCCCGGCTGAGATTGCTGAGTCGCCGTGTGATGAATGTTGCCAATGTCCTCTGTTAGGCGCGATGGACAGAGTCCGCCCACGCCTTTTGCACTGTGCGCCACGCGAGTTAACATTTAACTCCGATTAAGTTCTAGTATTCTAGCTGTGTTTTCAAGAGCCATGAACAAAAAAAGGGGGTTTGTGGGTCACAACCGCGCCGCGGTGGCCTAGTGGCTAAGGTACTGGGCTGCTGACCCGCAGGCCACGGGATCGAATCCCAGCTGCAATTCCGATGGAGGCGGAAATGCTTTAGGCCTGGTCGCTCAGTCTTGAGCGCACGTTAAAGAATCCCAGGTGGTCAAAATTTCTGGAGCCCTCCACTATGGCGTCTCTAATACTCATATGGTGGTTTTGGGACGTTAAACCCCACATATCAATAAATCAATCAGCGGGATTGAATGACGGCAGCGTTTTCGATGGAGGGGGAAGTGCTGTAGACAAGTGCGCTCAGATTTGGGCGCATGTTAAAGAACCCCAGGTTGTCTGAATTTCCAGACCCCTTCACTACGGCGTCCCTCATGATCATGCGGTGGTATTAGGACTTTAAACCCCACATATAAATTTATCAATGAATTGCGGGTCACCATGACAACGATTGGATGCTCGTGTTATCAGTCGAAAAATGTTTGCTAGCGTAGGCGTGAGCCCAGTGGTCCATAAAGGGTTGAGGGCGGGGTCGCTCTAGTTTTACAAGGTAGCAACAAATACTGTCCCTGGATGTTCTTAAGAAAGTAGCACCATCAATTTAACCAAGCCGCCGTGCACCGTTCTCTCGGGCCGCCATGAGCATCACGCGTGTAATCAGCGTGGCATAGCATTCTTGATAGTAAAGTGACGCGAGCCGGGTGATAGGGCCAGCGCGCACACGTAGGCCGGTCGGGAGAGGATACAGTCGAACCTCGATATATCGAACCGCGCGGCGATCGCAAAATTTATATATCCAGAATTCGATATAAAAAATCACGAAAAAAAATGCGTCAACAGCTTGCTGAAAACAACCAACAAACCGTTCAAGCGTGGTGTAGTAAATACTCACTTGAAGATTCAAACATAGTATTTATTGTGTTGGTTTAAAATATTGAAAAAGAGTAGCCTGCTTTTTGTTGGCCATGGAGTGTTTGACGACTGCGTCCTCAATTTAGTCGAGGCGATCCATAAGTGATAGCCCGGTGCCTTCAATCGCGCCGCAGTGGCGGCGCACAAGGGCCAAGGGAGCTACGACCTCAGCTGATGTCGCTTGCGGGATCTACCTCGGCAGAGTCTTCTTTAGGCTGCTCAGCAGTAGCTTCGGCGACAATCTCCACATCCGTGAGCTCCACCGTTCGAAGTTAGGCCTGTCGCGCACCACAGCGCACGACAGGCCTAACTCCGAACGCACAAACACTGCGAGCACAACGACCGATGCCTGCCGATGCTACGGGGGAGGAGCTTGCAACAAGTGCGCAGTGTGCCGTTGACACCGTAGAGACTGCAACTGCGCTGTGCTTCCGACCAGGTTGAAAAAATTAGGTGCCTTTTCTCATCTTCTAACCACTTCCACCACGCAAGCTGCAAGGCTGCGGCGTCAGTGCGGGTGTAAAGCGCACACATGCCGCGACCATGCCCGCTCGCCTGACTGCTTTTCTTTTCCCGGCGGCAGCGCGGGCCGCGTCCGAGACAGTCGTCTGCGTCCTTTCTCTCCTATACTTTCCTCCTTAATCTTTACCTCCCACTCCCCCTTCGCCCGCGCGAAGCCGTGGACGTGTTGCTCTACCGCAAGGCTGCGGCGCGCGTACGCCGCTACGTTAAAGTGGCGCTCTCGGCGCCATCGATGGGTGCAGCATTCGTAAACGCCCGCCGCTGTACCGCTACTTTCGAGAGTTGCGGGAAAGCTCGCCGCCTTTCAATGGAGCGCAGGCGGTTTGGGGTGGCTGAGTTCGATATATCCATTATATGTCAAACTTTGTTAGAAAAAAAATAATGGTGCATGCGATTGCCCGCGTGATATAGGAACCGTTCGATATAGGCAATAATTCGATATATTCGTGTTCGATATATTGAGGTTTGACTGTATAAAGAAGGTATGAACACTTAGTAGAGGAGGGTTGGGCACTTTAGAGAGGATATGGAGGAGAGTGTCGGTACTTTCTGTATATTACGAGATTTTAGCAACAACTACACGTGCGCGCCAGGACTCTCGAGGGGTGCAAGGAGCAGCGCTAGCATATTATACGCTCCGTTCACTCCCGTGCATCTAGCTAGCGCCTGAAACAGAGCTCACTGTTTCCTAGAACCAGTTTTTAGTAACATTTGAGGCCTGAGATGACCAGGTGATATTACACTACAGGAACACTAACATAAACAAGGCTGGAGCACGTTATCCGTTGCAATCAAACGAGTGCACTTCTGGAGCAGTTTTCCTTAACAGCTGTCTAGCCGAGCCTTTATTTTTTCGTTTTTTTCATCTTTTGGAATTCATCATAACATGAAGTAGATGCGATGTTTGGTTGAGCCAATTGACTGTATTCTAGTTGAAAAAAGAATGTAAATAACTGGGATTCAAACTACCAGAACCATGGTCCAATTGAGAGATGTCGTTGTGGAGGGCGCCAGGCATTTCGACCGTTTGGTGTTCTTTAACGTGCACTGAATTCGCACAGTATACGGGCCTCTGGCATTTCACGTTCATCGAAATGGTACCGCCGTGGGCATATTTGAACCCGCGACCAAAACTGAGCTGTTACGCTTTCGGCATTACCAAACGATCGAGAAATGCATGATGGAACTCTGAGATTTGTGAGAATAGTACCCTGGTTTAATCAATTCAGCGTGGTTACCACTTTTGAAGTAATACTTAAAAATGAAAAAGAACTATCAGTGGCATCAGCATCAACGCTGTCACAAAACGCGCGCTCAAAAAGGGCGCGCCGCCAAATTCTCGCGATAAAGCGCGGGAGAGATGCCGCGAGGTCATCGATAAAAAAAAGAGAAAACAAGTATTCAAAGACACCCCGGGCGGCGACCCTCTCCCCTCGGAAGCCTAGGTTCGCCGACGAACCTCCTTTCATCAGCGCCCGAGCAAGTCCTCGAAGGTTCTAGATGGAAAGAGGCGTGGTGATGCAGGGTTGAATCATCCGTCGCGGACGGCTTTCGAACCGTCTCGCGCTTTCCCCCAGCCTTCGCTGCGAATCGCGCCGACGAAATGATGAGAATTTTCTGGAATCGCGCGCGGAAGGTATTTAACCGAGCAGCGGAAGATCAGGAGGAGAAGACAGAAGTTAGCGCCAGAGCGCGTTGGGTATACCACCGTGTAGTCGGCGAAGGTTTTGTCCGTAGTGGCAAAGCAGGAGAAGAAGAGGATTTCCACCTGAGGGGTGACGACTCGAGCTACAGGCAAGAGTGTGTGTCTACCGCTATCGAGCGAAGACGCGTGGCAACAGCTGCTTGTGTGAAGCCGACGTGTTTCCGGTGAAGAAGTTTGAAGCTTGGAGAGTGGCCAATTAAGGGTGCGAGGTTTCCTGCAAGAGAAACTTTGGCGAGGTTTCCTGGAAGAGAAACTTCGGGGGCAGGGGAACGACAACAACGCTGGAATTTGAGTGAGTTATTCTCGGAAGAGTATCATCCAGACTTTTGTTCCAAGAACTTTGGACTGAATAGGTTTTCTATCTCTTTAGTCTTTAAGTGTCTTGGTTGTTCAATGCATGCGACTGCATTGTAGTGCGTATTGTTGTCTGTGTCCGTTGTTTCGAGTGTGGCTGATTGTATTGTGTAGGGCGTGGTTTGATTGGCGACATATTGTATTCAACTATTGTGGAGTGTGCATACTTGTGTATTGTTTTGATCTGCCATTATTGAGAATATAATTTTGTTTTCTTTATCAACTCTCGGCTCTTACTTGTTCTTTGGGCCACAGCCGGCGTCCGCTAGCGCGTCAAAAAGGACCACTTCTAAATTGTCCACGCTTTCGTGGTGCGGTTCGGGGGGCCGATACTTGGGCCCTTGGAATTAGCCCGGCGATTGCCCACCGAATGAACGGGACCCGTGACAATTATTCGGGCGTCCGCGACGAGGACCTTTTGGTGCACAGTGTGTCTAAAGTAGTGAGAAAGAGCCTCGAGTTGTTGATAGTGCTATCGGAACGATTTTGTGTGTTTCTCGGTGTTCTCATTAACGAGTGCAGGAGAGTGTTCCGATAGGCTGATTTAGGCAGATACTTTTTGCACACGGCCAGACTTCAACTGCGAGACACCATGCATCTCAAAAAGTTAGTAGCTCTTGGTGAGAAGATGGGGATTTCTGGCGCCGAACTACGGAAGTGGGTAAGCCAGAAGGAGAAAGAGGCAGTGGAGAGATGAGGTTGGCAGCTGAGAGAGCCAAGGAAAAAAAAGCAGCTGAGTTGGAACGAGAGAGGTTGGCAGCTGAAAGGGCCAAGGAAGAAAAAGCAGCTGAGTTGGAACGAGAGAGGTTGGCAGCTGAGAGGGCCAAAGAAGAAAAAGCAGGACAGTTGGAGAAAGAAAGACTGGCCGCTGAAATGGCGAAAGAAGAAAGAGAGGCAAAAGAGGGACACCTGAAAGAAGAAGGAGAGCAGCAATTGAAGTTGGAGCTGGAGAGAGAAAAGCTGGCCGCTGAGAGGGCGAGAGAAGAAAGAGAGGCAAAGGAGCGACAGCTGAAAGAAGAAAGAGAGGAAAGGAAACAGCAGCGGCAGCACGAGATGGAACTCGAGCGGCTCCGTTTGCAACAGCGAAGTGAAATTGGTGGTGGTGGTAGTGGTTAGAAGATGAGAAGAGGCCCCTAATTTCTGCAACCCGGTCGGGAGCACGGCGCAGTGCATAAAAGAAGTGAAATTCCCGTCCCAGCTAGAGTTGAAAGCAACGAACGGGAAGATCATGGCTTCCGCTTGAACCCAAGCAAGCTGCTCGTAGCGTTTGATGAAAGGAAGGACGACCTTGACGCGTACCTTCACAGATTTGAGACAATTGCAAGGAGCCAGAATTGGCCGGAACATCAATGGATGCTTTGAGTACTTGCTTGAATGGTGAAGCGCTCAGTGTGTACTGCAGGCTGACGCCGACTGATGCAGCCAACTATCCAAAGGTGAAAGCTGCTTTGCTGAAGCGATTTAGATTTAGTGTGGAAGAATTCCGGGACAGATTTCGGACAGGAAAGCCAGCTGATGGTGAGACGGCTACGCAGTATGCCGCCCGACTTAGCCATTATTTCGACAGATGGATTGAATTTTCAGGGACAGCGCAGGAGTAAAATGAGCTTAGAGAGCTCCTAATTAGAGAACAATTTCTTACTAGTTGCCACCCAAGCCTGTACTTGAAAGAGAGGAAGGCTGAGTCACTTGAAGGAATGCTTAAATTGGCTGATCAATTCTTGGAAGCGCAAGGTGGAACTATTTTGGCCAAGGTCAAGAAGGAGTGTTCCGGAGATTCGAAAAATTCGGCACCCGAACAAAAGAAGCGTGCACCAGAGAGTGTTCCGCGATGTTTTCTGTGTAACCGAATGGGTCATCGCGCGAGCAACTGTCGTACTAACTTTACGAGCCCTACGGTAGTAAAATGTTTTAAGTGTGGTCAGACTGGGCACAAAGCAGACGCATGTCGAAACGGAGCGAGTCAAACTCACCAGGTATCCTGTGTGCAAGCGGCACCAAAATCCGGTAATAATGCCGTCACCGATGGATTCGTAGAGTTGAAAATGGGGAGAAAATTCCTATTGTGGGTGCTGTAATGACAAAACAGCCAACCGGTGTCACGAAGGGAATGCCAACGCTTCCTGGAAAAGTTGCGGGCAAGAAGGTTACGGTGTTAAGAGATACCGGCAGCTCCACTGTTATCGTGCGGAGAAATTTGGTACGGGAAAGTGAGTTAAGAGGCAAAACGAAACCAGTTTGCCTAATTGACAGTACGGTTCGGATGCTTCCCGAAGCAGAGATTGAGGTTGAAACCCCGTACTTCAGCGGGAAGGTTACGGCTCTATGCATGACGACCCCCCTGTACGACCTCGTCATCGGCAACATCGACGGGGTGCGAGGGTCGAACCAACCAGAACGTTTAGGGGAAGACCCGAAGACGGAGCCTCCGCCGACACAGGGACCGCAAGATACAGCGGAGAAAAATCCCGTGAAGGATTTCACTCGAGCCCAAGGTGAAGCCTGGGCGCAAGAGACAGTGAATGAGAACATGATCGTATTGAATGAGTTTACGTGCTGGGCAGCTGGACTTGCGTCGGCACGACCTCAACCGACCGACAGAGTGAACGTGACGGAGTCGGCCAGCCAGGCCCAATGCCGTGACATGAACAAGCTGGTAAATAAACAGACAGGACCCGTTGAACGTTATGACCCGTTAACGGTGTCGGAAGTGACAACGATGGCTGAGGCGCCGTCTCAGATACCGTCGTTGGGAAGGGCTCGCCGAAAAAGAACGTGGAAACACAAAAAGAGATCGAGCGAACACCGCAAGAAAGGGCGCAAGCGCCGTTCGAAATGCACAGAATAAGTGTTGAGGACGAATCTAAATGTGTTTGACAGTGCTATATGTTAAGTTAATGTGGTTGTTGTCCTGTGTCACAACTGCATGTCAAATGAATCAAAATTTTTTTACGGTGATGTGATGTATAGTATTGTACGATTGTTGTATTGAAAGAACTTTGTACATTTGTATTGTTGGAACATGTGATGGAGTGTTGTACTCATGTACCTGTGGTTATATTTCATGTGTTGTGAGAATGAAATACAATGTACAATTGTATTGAGTGATCTGTTGTGAATGTGACTTGTCCTGAGCGACGGACTATGTTACAGTCTCTGAGAGTGTGGGGACGGTTCGCGCTCGTTTGTGTGGTTTTGAATATTATGAGATAATATTCTTAAAGTGGGGGGCAGTGTCACAAAACGAGCGCTCAAAAAGGGCGCGCCACCAAATTCTCGCGATAAAGCGCGGGAGAGACGCCGCGAGGTCAACGATAAAAAAAGAGAAAACAAGCATTCAAAGACTACCCGGGCGGCGACCCTCTCCCCTCAGAAACGTAGGTTCGCCGACGAACCTCCTCTCATCGGTGCCCGAGCAAGTCCTCGAAGGTTCTAGATGGAAAGGGGCGTGGTGATGCCGGGTTGAGTCATCCATCGCGGATGGCCTTCGAACCGTCTCGCGCTTTCCCCCAGCCTTCGCTGCGCATCGCGCCGACGAAATGATGAGAATTTTCTGGAATCGCTCACGGAAGGTATTTAACCGAGCAGCGGAGATGGGAGATCAGGAGGAGAAGACGGAAGTTAGCGCCAGAGCGCGTAGGGTATACCGCCGTGTAGTCGGCGAAGGTTTTGTCCGTAGTGGCAAAGCAGGAGAAGAAGAGGATTTCCACCTGAGGGGTGACGACTCGAGCTACAGGCAAGAGTGTGTGTCTACCACTATCGAGAGAAGACGCATGGCAACAGCTGCGTGTGTGAAGCCGACGTGTTTCCGGCGAGGAAATTTGAAGCTTGGAGAGTAGCCAATTGAAGGCGCGAGGTTTCCTGGAAGAGAAACTTCGGCGAGGTTTCCTGGAAGATAAACTTTAGGGGCAGCGGAACGACAACGCTGGACTTTGAGTGAGTGATTCTCGGAAGAGTATCATCCAGACTTTTGTTCCAAGAACTTTGGACTGAATAGGTTTTCTATCTCTTTAGCCTTTAAGTGTCTTGGTTGTTCAATACATGCGACTGCATTGTAGTGCGTATTGTTGTCTGTGTCCGTTGTTTCGAGTGTGGCTGATTGTATTGTGTAGGGCGTTGTTTGATTGGCGACATATCGTATTCAACTATTGTGGAGTGTGCATACTTGTGTGTTGTTTTGATCTGCAATTATTGAGAATATATTTTTGTTTTGTTTATCAACTCTCGGCTCTGACTTGTTCTTTGGGCCACAGCCGGCGTCCGCTGGTGCGCAAAAAGGACCACTTCTAAATTGTCCACGCTTTCGTGGTGCGGTTCGGGCGGCCGATACTTCGGCCCTTGGAATTAGCCCGGCGATCGCCTCCCGAATTAACGGGACCCTTGAGAAACGCCAACTAAGAAATAATTCAGCTGGTGATAACGTCGCCTCATGATGTCATCGTGACTATAAAGGTCGCCACAAATTGTGACGTTATCATGAGGCCACACGAGGACGTCATCACGGGACATCTTCGCTGGGTCAAAGGGGCAAATCTCGGGGGCAATCCAAAACTGCGTAGAGTGCTTAAAGCTTTTGGACGATGGCGGCGGTGTGTGATCAATTCACTATACTATGAAGTTCGGCTTTCGTATTCGAGTCAATTTGGGCAAATTCAAGTTTAACGACAATTTCAGTGATAACTACGCGCAACACTCACAGTCTACAGCACACCATTTGCCAAAATGAAGGCATTCAGAGTTTTTCTTTCTTCTTCGATTCGGAACAGTGTACCTGAGTTCGTTTACGAGCCAGACAGTTCTGACGAATCCCTTGAGTAGCATTCGTCGTATTTAACATTGAATAATTGACAGTGGTGTAATACTAGTTTCGCGAGTGTTGTTGTAAACTGTTAGATCTGTATTTCATTGCTTTGTTAAAAATCGTACTCGCGACACTGTCGTATTGCTTGTGGTGCCGGTGTTATCAGTTATTTTCGTACTGTTCTTCTTTTTCTGTAACTCCCCTTTTCCAATCCTTTCGCTGCAACTTCACAACACTGCTGAGTATTCAGGCCTGCAGTGTTTAGAAATAAGTAAATGCATCAGGGATCATAGTAATACTTAGAGCTGATCTCTTAGGCACCCGTTGCTGTGCTGAGTGGCGTAGAGGTGTGCCGGCGTAACTGATATAGCGAACACAGACTAAAGAAAGTGAACGCAGTCTGTCGACATCACAAGCCACTGGCCTCCAACCTTGCCATCTTCCTCTGACAGGCGTGCTGGCCCTTCCGATGGAGCTCGGGTGCGCATAAAGCAGGGCTGGCGTGTGCCCTAAGGCTGGCCTTGCTTGTCGTAACGGCGCTGTCGGCGTTTCGTTCGATTCGCGACGCCTTCAATGCACCGAGTGCTGTGCAAATCAGTTCAGCGCTGGCAGTTTTTGTGACAGTAGGTAACGAATTTTAAAATGCTATAACGGTGCCTATAGCCAAACCTTCATATACGGTTTGCGTTGCCCCAGCACGAGGCAGCAATCCCAGTTGGCAGTAAGAAGTGTCGTGATCGTCGGCGATTTCAATTTTGTTTCATGATAAAAATATGAATCACCATTTAGACACAAGACCCAGAAAATATAAGACATAGCACTGTGTGTACAACTTCCCGCCATCGTGCTTCGTCTCAACGCTCTTTTATATTTTTATCATGAAACGTCACCAACTCACCCAATCTTCTTGTCTGTTCCTGTTGAAGTAATGATCCTATGTTGTTTCTCGCAGACATGACCGACATGATCGCGTCTAGAGAGGAAAACGCCGATGAAGAAATACCGTCGTCGGCCACTGGGGGTGCGGAAGGCGTTTCTGGCGTAAAGGCGTCGGTCACAACCGGGACTGAGTCTCGCATGAAGAAGTCCTCGGTTGTCACGGTGATGTATTTGAATGTGAGTTATCTTGCACCCGTTGTCGAGTCTTGGTGAGTGGCTGTGGTGTTTAAACGTACTTCAGCTAGGTTCGCATTAACACTTCCAGGATATGGACTTGGTTGAGTGACTGGTGGTCGCGGTGATGAGCACGCTGTACGCTGCGACCGCCGTTCACTCAAACAAGTGATAGGTGCTGTATAGTATTTTCTACCTTCATAGAAGTGAGAACCATTGATCTGCCTCTGATATCAGCGTTAAAAACTCGCAAAACGTTAAAAAATTGCACCACCTCTCCGAAGTGAGCCCAGATGGGATTCGAAGCAGCAGCCGTGCGCACGGCGTTGACCCGGTTGAAACGGGTGTCGAAACGGGTGCTGGAAGAATGGTTTGAAGCGAAACTTGGTGTAGCGTTTACTCGAGTTAACGTTTGTTTGAAACGAAAATACACGGAAGAAAAGTGGGGTTTCCTGCAAACTTCACCGCACAGATCAACAAGCCGAAAGAGCAGACAGATTTAGTCACGCGTCCGCAGCAGCGGTACGCAGCCTGCTAGCCATTTTCAATTACAGGCCGCGTCCGTACAGGTGGGGGGGGGGGGGGGGGGAGTGGTTATGTTGTAAGAAGGAAAAGAAAAGAAAAGTGAGCCCCGTAACTATCTGCTTCAGGGAGCGACACCTCAGCATTAGCTCACAAGGGATGAGCTCAGGGGGGATTAAAAGGATAGGAATAAAGGTGTAGAGATAGAGAGAAAGAGAGAGAAAGAGAGATGAGGTAAGCGTGGGAGCGAGGACATATCGAGGGGATAGGAGAGATAGGAAAGATGGAAACGTGGTCACAGGAGTCCGAGGACGGGGCACCACTTGCGAGAGCTCTTGTCGGCGTCAGGAGATGGCGTAGAGCAAGTCCAGTCGGTCAGAGCTACACTGTCGTCGGAGGTCGGCGTCAGGAGATGACGTAGGGCGAGCCCAGTCAGCCAGAGCTACGCTGACGTCGGAGATCGCGAGGGCACAACCGGTCGGCACGGAATCCAGCGAGCGAGTCGTGGTCCGTACGGCTGCTCTGGACGCGCAACTAAATATGGTGGTGGTAGTGGTTACAATGAAGAGGAAAAAGGCACCTAATTTCTGTCTGCCTTCAGGCGACACGGCGCAGTGCCTTATAGGGGTGGGGTTAAGGAGGGATAAAAAGGATAGAAGGAAAGTAGAAGCAGAAGAAGACAGCCAACGAGAGGAAAAAGAAGGAGATAGGAAAGTGGGGATCCGGTCGAAGCAGTCCAAGGGCGGGGTGCCACAATGCGAGAGCTACACGGCATCAGGAGACCGCGGAGGGCGAACCAGTCGGCGGGAGCTACGCTGAAGTCGGAGATCGCGAGGGCACAACCGTCCAGCTTGAAATCCTGCGAGCGAATCCGCAACTAAATATCTGTCTTGTGTTTTCACTCGACGTGCGGTCGAGCGTTTCGGGCGGTGGAGAGGGTGAAGTGAGAGAGAAGTCTGTTGCGAGCGGGCGGAGGAGCCGGCAAATGCTGCGGGTGAGAGAGCGAGTGACGTCAACACGCAGCTGTTAATTGACCTACTTCGTCCCGATCCAAAACCGGCGGTGAGGGGGTCGGTGCGGACACACGGGACATAGTTATACGGGCTAGTCAAAGAGCTGCTTCGAAACTCAAACAAAAGGTTTCCCTCAAGCGCGAAGCAATCAGTGCGAGAGCCACGAATTGTAATGTACACAGTAAGGCTTAGAGCCAACCTTTTCGGATGAGAACCCGCTTAACACAAAAGAAAAACGCTTGATGAAAGGATTGCGGTTACTTTAGGGATGGAAGCGGTTTCCGTGCTGTGGTTTCTCTGAGCGCAAAGTGAGCTCTGAGGTTTACGAGCCTACTCCTGTTTCCTGCAGAGAATTGGCCCTTCGAACAACGATGCGTCTCATTGATGTCATGATGTATCATCATGTCATTCATGTCACGGGAGCTTTTGGAAGGCTACTTTTCAAAAGTCACTTCCAAGGGTCGAAAAACCGCCCGGCTAGCGCGTAACGCGCAGCACAGTCGTAGCAAAAGCTGGAAGAGCAGCCTTTCACAGCATTTTCTAAATACTATTTTGGTAACTGCTACAAGCATACTTAACTTGCATGGTACACACTACGCCATATACCACCATAAATTTTGTTCAGGTATTCACTATGACATTCTTCGTCATTCTTTGGTGAAGCGTGATACCTGCTACACACTTGCCAAGAATTTCGTGCAATTTTTTTATGGTAAGGCTGATGACGATGAAGAATTATGCCTAGAGCTATTGTAATGGGCTGTATCATTCGACGACCTACTCGTTACGCAAATCATATTGTGTGACGCCTGGCTGCACCTCTACTGCTGCAAATGCTTCACTGCACCCATTAATGCGATTTTTTTCCCGATATGAAGGCTGCCTAGCGTCAGTGTGCCATGAAGTTTTAAGGACCGGCACAGCTCAGTTGCAGAATACGGGGCTGACACGCAGAGGACCCTGCTTTGAATCCCGTTGCGTCTTTTGCATTTTTTGTTTACTTAGTTCTTTTTTTCTTGGTTTGCACGATAGTGGTTACGGACACCGGCGGTGGAGGCGGACAATTACGGCACACGTGACACGCGTTCTGATCTCATAACAGCTCTCGCTGTAAAAGTCACTGAGAAGAGATATTTTACTTTTGATGGGTCATGTAAGGTTTCTACCTGAATTTTAAAAATTGGGAGGACTGACTCGAACATGGCTGTTTAGATTGTCTTCGCTGCTCTCTAGAAATGTCTTAGCTTTATTATAGCAGTGTTTTATTTTTTGTCTACAGTGCCTATCTATTACAAGTAATCGGAAGTTCTCCCATCGTTTTCTTGCGACTGCAAATGCCATTTAACCAACTTGGCGCACGAGTGGGCGCTTTTGCATGCACACCACACTTCGGCTAAACTTGCCTCTGCCTGCATACGCAGTAGCACTTCCTCGAAGTTCTGGTTACAGCCACATAATAACGCATTAATATTAAGCAGCTGCTTACAACCGAATTTCTGTGTCGATGTAAGCTTGGTTGGTTGTGAACGAATAGTCAGCGGTGTCCGTGATCTAAAAATTGTGTTGCCTCCTTGCTTCAGAAAAAAAAAAACACCAGGCCTGCGTTGTAGGCGCAGCACAGTGACAGCGAAAGCTTGAAGAGCAGCCTTTCAGAGCATTTTTTTAACACTCATTAGGTAACTACTGCAAGCACATTTGCTTGATACCCAGTATGGCATTATTATTTTTAAAAAAAATTGGGTAGTAGGCCGGCATTAGTATGCTATTTTTCGTCATTTTGCTGAAAAGCCTGGTATCTGCTAAACACTTCCCGATCTTTTGTGCCAGTTGTTCATGCAGTGGCTGATGACGATGAGGAATTATGGCTGAAGTGGGTATGCGCCCCAGTTAATAGGGGAGCAAGAACAAACTTTTGTATTGGGTTGGAGCATTGGACGGCCGACTCGTTACGCTATTCGCATTGTGCGACAACTGGTTCTTCCTTCACTGTTTTAAAACGCTTTTAAGTCGTATTAACGCGATAGATTTCCCGACATATCGCCTGCCTAAGGCGAGTTTGCCTACAAGTCACAAGCACCAGCGTAGCTCAGTGGTCGAATACTGAGCTGGCCCTCACCGGACCCGGGAGTCGAGCCCCATTGTGTCTCTGGTGCCAGTTTTTTTTTTTGTATTTCGAGCAATGTGGTTACGGACACCGGTGGTGGCGGACAACTGCGTGAGACCCGAGTTGTGATCTCATAACAGCTTTCACTGTAAAGTACATCTGACCACGTGATAATCGAAGCCTGGCCGTCTGCATGGCAAGCTGGTGTTCTGCCACACAGCCGCGATGTTGCTCGAAACTTTTTCAGAATAACAAAAACACTAGATGAATGTCATGTAGCAGAAGCAGTGTCCTTAACACGTTGCATGTGTGGCAGGCGCGTGTAATTGCGCCACACGTAGAATTATGTGAACTGAGAAACGAGTGCTTGTTCTAAAGTCCCTTCCTTCAGAAAGCGCTCATGCATATTTCAATCATCAGCTGCGAAAGCATCAAGAAACTTAACAGCAGTATGGTTTCGCGTATTGCCACTAGAATGCATCATGAGCGCTTCACTAATTTGCAAAAAAAAAATATGGCGTTAGGCATTTCAATTGTATTTTATAGGGTAGGGCCAAACGGCCAATGTTTCGAGCACAGTCACTCGTTTCTATGCGGCATGTTTGAGGTATGCCCTGAGAAAATAGGCGAAAATATTCATTACTGTGCATGGGGCCATTTACATTCTAATCTTGAAGGAGAAGCTTTAGAATCCTCCACGTATTTTTCTTTCTCTTTTGAGAATCTTACGAAGCAATCGTAACATTTCTCACTTCCGAATAAAGGTGCTCTTACCAGCGGGTAGGTGGTGTTTCAACTCTTAACCGGACGCCAATATCTGGTTAACCTCCCGGCTTTTCTTTTTTTTCTCTTTATTTTTAGGAGAAAGTAATCATGCACTGTCTACTAACGCAGAAAATTTGAGCATTACTCCAAGCCATCCTGCATTCTGCTGAAATGTAAATAATGCCGCAATACGGTAATTGTTTTTCTGAATATTTAATCTTAATAGTAATCAAAGGTAGATTTATCCTAAAATTTATCCTGCGAAGTTGTTTTTGCATAATTTGAATGAAATCTCGCACCAGAAATTATGTAGCACATATTGTGTTCAGCTGCATGATTTCAAGAATATATATTTTAGTTTTTGTCGTGGTTTGCGGAAAGCCACAAACCGCACGACTCGTCGAACTTGATAGTGACTGCAGCAAAGTAATCGCGTACATCCATATAAAAAAAGAGAGGTGATTTGGCACACATTCATTGCGTCGCACCTTGAAGTAAACGAGATCCTAATGTATATTGCCATTAGTTGACAAAAACAGAACAACCAAGTTGTGTGCAAAACTGTACGAAGAGGAAACGAGAAAGTAGCATACAAATCTTGCAGCTCACTCACAAAGTTCCACCTCGATCGTATAAACGAACGCATCGCTTTCCACTACGGCACCAAACGTGGCGGCAGTTGGCCTCGCGCAAAACCTTTGCCGCGTCAATCATCGCGTGAAACAGAGGGGTGGATTGTTCCCCGACTGCGCAATGTAATGCCGCGAAAGCAACGCCCAGGCCTATTGTAATGTATAGCTTACGGTTGTATTAATTGAAGACACAGCCCCTGAGGTAGAAAGCAGATAGCGCACCCAATTCGTAGATTGTGACGAACCTACTGGCATGAAAGTCTGTGCCCTTCAGGTATTTGTATCCAAATGTACGAGGTAAGAAATGCAGCGAACAGCAACGATACGCTTTAGTAGCTTCGCTATACAATATTGGCGAGTCATGTATGAACAACAGGTATATTCTTCGCGCATCTCGGTAAAGCTAACAAAAGGATCCGACTCCTTCACGATGCCACGGCATGTGCGCTCGGCTGCTAGCGGGAAAGCCGCGGAGAGCCTGTCGATGTCGGAGGATTTCATTCTGGTTTTACCGGTTGCCCCGGTCTCCCCCAAAACTATACCAGAAGGGGAGAGGTCAGCACTGGAAAGTTAAAAAAACTGATTAAGTTTTGAGTGGCGTTGCTGATCCCTATGTAAGAGACATGAAATGGAGGCGGAAATGTTGTAGGCCCGTGTGCTCAGATTTGGGTGCACGTTAAAGAACCCCAGGTGGTCTAAATTTCCGGAGCCCTCCACTACGGCGTCTCTCATAATCATATAGTGGTTTTGGGACGTTAAACCCCACATATCAATCAATTAAGAGACATGATCCTCTATGCGGTGAGGACTCTTATAATTGCGGTTTATACAATAATGTAATCCAATAGGTTTCTTCGTTGGCTTTGGTGGTAGATTTGCCGGGATTAATAATGTTTTTTTTTCCTTATGGGAGTGCTGACAGGAATTCTAAATATTTTCAGGTTGTTGTTTTGAATGTGAACGCAGGTGTAAGGATTACCAAAAAGAGTGTCGTGGCACTTTGGAATGCACCGAATGAATTTCAGAGGCGAAGTTCTTTACACCATGGGTCGTACATTCCGTGTTTGTAGTATATTATCCACCTCTCGTTTAGTCCTTGGAAAGTCTGCTGGATGGCGGTACTTCTTTGTGATGAATATGTGATTAAAAGACATGAGTAGTTGAAGTGTTCACCAGAAGGACGGACGGACGGACAGACGGACAGACGCACGCACGCAAGCAGCCTTCGCCCCACTCATCATTCGCTCCGTAGGTATGCTGGGTTTGTTTTTATACCGCGGCCTTAAAGGAGAAACTTTGGTTTAGGAATCGGGAGGGTGACTTCGCAGTGATAATGCGATAGAGGTCTGACGTGATGCGGATACTGCAACTCGCAATATACAGCTGTACGCAGTCTGTTTGCTGTCAGGAACACGTGGTTCAAGTAAACAATGATGAGTGAAGTGTCGTCCAGAGGCTCTCGCATTGACTTCTGCTATTTAGGCGGCAGGCAGTACGCGAATTTCACGGACCCAGTGGACGGCGAAGTGTTTCTCTGCTGAACGCAGCTTATTTCATTTAGGTTTTTTTAGTGAATTTACGCATTAACCGAGGATCATGCTCTCCTGTGGCAGCGATGGATCCAGACCCCCCAGTACGCAATCCGGACTTGGCATCTTCTTCGACGTCAACCTCAAGGAAGCGCAACAGCCAGGAGGACGAC
Source organism: Rhipicephalus microplus (assembly GCF_043290135.1). NCBI lineage: Eukaryota > Metazoa > Arthropoda > Arachnida > Ixodida > Ixodidae > Rhipicephalus > Rhipicephalus microplus. The sequence continues at coordinate 8,410,782 of NW_027464597.1, read as the reverse complement.
AGCACCAGTGACAGCACTAAACTGTACACGGCGAGTAGTGAAGACAGCGACGACGATTTCATCCCTGCAGTGAAGTGTAAAGCTAAAAGGAGAATGGCCGGCGCGTCTTCGCCAGCTAGCGTCCCCGCCGTGAAGGCAGCGTGGAGTCCTAAAAACCATATCATACTTTTTTGTTCCTGTCGACTCTTCGATCAACCTGAAGAACATGAACAGGCAAGGGATATCAGTGCGTCTCGAGGCTATCGTGCCTAATGAGATAAAGGATGTTAGACTCAACCCACAAAAGAATATCTTGGCCATAGACGTTGAGCACCCGGCTGCACTACATACCTTGCGAAATGTCTCGGGGCTTGGAGGCATCAATCTCAGTGCCTACATTCCACAGGATAGTGACACGACAATGGGCGTCATTTATGACGCTGATATTTCCATACCGAACGCAGACCTTCCAGTGCTGATAAAGCCAGCTACTGAGGCAACGGACGTATTGCAAGTATGCCGGCTTGGCAAATCCTGTTGCATCGTGGTGACCTTCAGAGGTGATTGCATTCCATCACATGTAAAGGTTGGTCATTTTCGTCACGTTGTCTGACTTTACATCTCAAGGCCACTACAATGCCACAACTGTCTAAACTTGGGTCATGTTAGTCCTGTGTGTTGCAACAAGCAAGCATGCCCACGTTCGCCGGACCCAACAAAGCAGAGGCTTGCCAAACAATTCTCCTAAAATGCAGCAACTGCAACGGGAACCATGAGACCTCATCCAAAAACTGCCCAGTACTCAAGAAGGAGAGGAGCATTCTGGGACAAATGGTAAAAGACGGATCCCCACGAAAGGAAGCGGTAACGGTTGTTCAACGACGGCGTTCCTGTCGACGGCAGTGCTCGAAGAAAAGAAGAAGCAGTCCTGTGCCGAAAGTTCCTTCACTTACTCCGCCACCACCACTGCCGCCAAGACCACAGCGACCTCCCCCGCCCCCGCCACCAAGTAGGGTACGTCCAGAGTTGCCGGAAGACACTGTGCCGCAACAGAGAACATCTCGCTCTGACTGGCCCGCTTTACCACGGGTACACGTGTCTACGGAACCACGACATCAACAGTCAAGAACGGATATGCCCCCAGCAGGCAGTCTATCTGCCCAAGAGGTACAAGTTTTTCTCTGTATTGAGGTCATTCATAAGTGTTATTTGCACTCTCTAGGCTAGTCTACAGATCCCTGCCGCTAAATGCGCGCTGCAAGTCTTGGACACACTAGAACGAATTCTTGCTGGACTTCAGTAACAAGATGGCCAACCATAGACCACATCAGTCTTTCTGAGAAAAAGTCAAGCGTGCTTCCATAATTTAGTGGAACGCCAGAGGTCTACTGTCAAAAATGCTTGAGTTTAGACAATTCATTTTCGAGAATCAGTTTTCCATCATCGTCACTTGTGAACCACATTTTTCAAAAATACCTCGACTGTTGGGCTGTGAATCGATCGTTTCTTCATCGTGCATTGAGCAAAGTCAAGTTGCTGTGTACATCCGTAAAGAACTCACTTATGTTCGCCAAAGAGCAGAACCTCACAATGGAAATCACTACGTGTGGCTATATGTTAAAAAGAAAAAATTGTCGTTTACACTGATAGGCGCTATATCGCGCCGTCACGTCGACTGGATCAACAGATATTAATTGATATATTCGCAACGACTTCAGAAACTTGGATATGAATGGGTGACTTCAACGCCGATCATCCACTGTGGGGAAGCATTAGGACAAATCGAAAAGGCACGAACCTAGTTGATCTCGCATCAGAGCACAGGCTTCAGGTGCTGGACGATGGCAGCACTACTTAACTCCGAGGAGTAACTTATAGCAGTTGGCTGGACTTGTCATTAGTGTCACATAGCATTGTCACGAAAGTCCAATGGTTCACAGATATTGAAACCTACGGCAGCGACCATATCCCCACGTACGTGACAGTCGGAGGTCTGGACAATTCCTCTTCCTCTGGACACTCAGGACATATTGACTGGAAAGAGTATCAGATATCAGTGTAGAGTAAGTGCATGCACAAACCGCCGGAATCCATTGAAGAAGGGATTTTTTGTGCGATGGAGACTTCCACAAAGATATGTTCGAAAAAATCGAGACGTACCGCGCTTGACCAAGAGTCGGAACAACTTCGAGTGGTCCGCCGACATGCCGAAAGACGATACAGACGCACAAAATCTATCTCTGACCTCAGAGAATCCAGACGCATTCAGAAGATAATCCAGCGTCGAATGCACTAACTCTAAGGGCAACGATGGGAGAGTTTTAGTGACTCACTAGACCCTCAAAAGCATTTGTCTCCCGTGTGGAGGACTCTTCGAGGTATTCACTCACATCCGCAACGCGTCATCCATTCGCCGGTCTGGCACTACATCAACGTCGCTCTCAGCTGGATATTTCTGGTGAATTTTGTGCAAAGATCGCCGGCGACATCTCTATACCGATTGATCTATTGCCACAGGACTTTCCGGTTGCGCGAATCAGCAAATGGAAGTTGCCTTCACTATAGAAGAACTTCATGTGGCATTGAACACATGCAGACGCTCATCGTCCCCAGGTCCGGATAGAGTGACCTATACTGCCCTACGGCGCCTAGGCTCGCAGGCCCAGCGCTGTCTCCTGGACATTTTCAATAAGTTTTGAAATGATGAAATGGGGCCTGATGAGTGGAAGTGCAGTCGTCTAGTGCCTTTGTGGAAGCCCGCAAAGTCTCCATTGGATTTCGCATCATACCGGCCCATAGCACTTGCAGGCTGCGCCGGCAAGCTCATGGAGAGTATGCTGCTTACACGCATTGAATGGTACCTGGAACGTTACAACATCTATCCTGATGCTATGGCTGGCTTTCGACGAGGTCGGTCCTCAATTGATAGCATCATTGACTTAGTGACCTCTGTTCAGCAACAGAAAGCTAAGAAGCGGCTGTCGGTAGCTCGGTTCTTAGACGTGAAAGGTGCCTATGACAACGTGACCCATGAGGCTGTTCTCAATGCTCTTGAAGCAGCTTAACTTGGAGGTCGTGTCTTTCGATGGGTAACAAGCTACCTCACAGGGAGATTTATCTTCGTTCTAACTGAAGATGGGCCTACGAGTAAGCATTTCACAAGTCGTGGGGTGCCACAAGGCGGCGTTTTGAGTCCGACTCTTTTCAACCTGGTTCTGGTGGGGCTCACTGAAACGCTGACACAGACGGCATATATATTTCTCGACGCTGATGATATCTACATTTGGGAGTGCGGCGTGACACGGTCTCAAGTGCGCGAAAGGATAGAGAAGCGGCAACAATGACATCGGCATACCTTCGCCAGCAAGGTTTGACTATCGCCCAGAAAATGCGCAGCGGCGGCATTTACACGCAAACCGATGTCTTTTTACCCATTGTGCATCGATGGCAGAGGAATCGCTTATAAGAGCAGTCATAAATTCTTAGGTGTCATCGTAGATCGTGACCTAACCTGGAGCGCGCATGTGGCATACCTGAAGAAAAAGCATATTGGCATTGAGAATGTATGCAAGTACGTCGCCGGAAAATCATGGGGCCCATCCGTGCACTCCATGTTGCAGCGTTATACAGCCCTCTTTCTCGGAATTCTCCGGTACAGCGTTCCTGTTCTGTCCAAAACGTGCAAGACTAACATCCGCGCACTACAGAGCGTACAAGCCCAAGCACTTCGGACATGTCTTGGCCTTCCAAGATGCTCATCGACAATGGCAACTATGGTTACCGCAAAAGACAGCCGGTCACAACGCATATCATTGTCGAGACACTGAGAGCACACATTCGGCATTTATCACGGCTACCGTCCCATCATTTAGCGTGTTTGACAGCGCGAAGGCCCCATTCTTTATACTGTGGTATTGTGACAAAACATCAGGACATATTACCATCTGGCTTCAAACTTGCGATGCATCCAGCAGCTGCGTTATGGAGTCTACGTCAACCTGACGTGCGCTTATCAATTCCTGGAATCGTTAAGAAGGCACGCATGTCACCGCTAGCCCCGAAGCAATTGACATTGCGTTTGTTAGACGAAAAGTACTTCGACTGCATACATATTTACACCGATGGCCCCACTAATTCCAACAACTCTACTAGAGCAATGGTTGTTCCATCTGATAGTGTGTTGCTTCGATACAAGATCTCTCACACCATGACGTCGACAACAGCAGAGCTCGCAGCGCTTCAAGGTGCAGTAAAGTACATTTTTCGGCAGCAACCTAACCAATGGGCCATCTTTTGCGACTCGAGGTCAGCCTTACAGATACTACGGTTTGTTATGCAGCACGGGTGCACGAACAATTAGTATATCAGAGAAGACACGACTACTACGAAGCGCTCAAGGAAAGTCACGATATTGTATTTCATTTGTTGCCGAGTCATTGCGGAAATTCGGCAGTGACCGCGCGGATGATTCTGCTCGATCGGCTCATGACCAAGACCTGCGTACGCCCATACCACTCTTGAGAATGTACGCTGCAAGGCGACTACAATCACTTTCTCGCCGTATAACTCTCCTACAATCCACCAGGTTTTTCCAACACGCACCTGTATTCGATCGACCCAAACTTGCAACTTCGTTTGCCAACCGGTCTCCCACGATGCGCTGAAACTTTAATGTGTCGCATGAGGTTGGGCGTGGCATTTACGAATGCGTACTCTCGTCTTCTTAGAATCGCGAGCACTTCGGCATGCAACATCTGCGCCAGCGAGGAAACGCTTGAGCACATTCCATGCCATTGCCCAGCATACCAGTTTGAACGACGTATTGTGGAAGCCAAGCTCCATCAGCTGGATTCACGGCCGCTTACAGAAGAAGATCCTGGGACCTTGGCCGACGGTCTCCCATACACGCAAAGCCACGAAAGCCCTCTTGCACTTCGTAAGCACCACCAGACTTCACGACCGCTTACGAAAGAACAGTGTGACACCATGCGGTGTAGTCTCGAGCTTACTATTCATCCTTCTCTTTCTTACTCCTCTTCTTTTCTATCTCTTTCCTTTCTATTATTCTCTCTTTCTTCCACCCAAAGTGTAGGGTAGCCAACCGAGCCAAGCTTGGTTAACCTGCCTACCTTTCCTCTCTATTTATGTCTCTCTCTCTCACAGACCCAGTGATCTGCGTTGACTTGTCGTGATAATGCCCATTGTAATGGTGTCGGCTCGCAGATGCTAGGCGACTAGCCTTGGAATCAAAAGTAAAATGTTTTGTGAGCGTTGTCTGGCTGGGGTGTGTAGAGAACGTTGATGGTGGTGCACACCATGAAAATGAAAGATGTCCTATTTCGGGTGCTTTTATATTTTTGGGGTGCTTTTTTTTCTTTTGTAGGGCACAATACAAAATGATGGAACTAAGACTTCTTGTATCTCTCTCTCTCTCTCTCAGAGTGTGTGTGGGGAAAGGGGGAGAAAGAAGTAGAAATTTGAGATTGTTTTTTGTTGACAGGTAATAATAATGAAAATTAACGCATTGATGCCAAGCAAGGTATGAGGGATCTTATTAGTAGTAATTGTAATGTAAGCGTAAAGATAGATGGACCAAAACATAACTTTGCGCTGGCAGGGACCGCATTTGTGACCTTCGAATAACACCCGATGGACGCTTGGAAGTACGCCTCTGAAAGGCGTTTATGGAACGCATGCGTAATAGTTCATCAACGCCTGAATTCATGAACCCCAAGAGCGAAGTATATTGACAAGCAATGCTAAGCAGAGACTGACACATTAATATAGACATCATTGGGGACGGTCAATTACTATAGCGTCCGTTCCTCTTCGCTACAGCATGCACAACAAAATTGGAGTACCTCCATATAATGTCATCTTTTAATTTATTAGCGTGATTTCAAGTGATCATATTCTTGGCAAAAACAGTCCTGTATGTTGAGTATGGTTGCTGATTCCGAATGTGAATGAATGTGAACGCTGTTAAAAGCTCAAGCTTAAATTGTATGATTATGCATGGTGAGTTGCAGTCGCACACTATACTACAGTCCAAAGACGTCACGTCCATACAATTGAAGCAAGGATGACGATTCTGTCCGCAAATACCTAAATACTCCCGCTTTTGCACTGGGAAATGTACTTGAAGGGGCAGTCACCAGGCATCGAGGTCGTGATGTATGTCTGGAGAGTACGCTCATTGGGGCATGTTTTTGTGCATTCTCCTTTGAGGAGGCAGGGCCTCGGAGTGCCCGAGTTACACACAACTATAGGAGCTATTTGAACCTAAAGCCCTGATAAATAAATAAATCATCTTGTACGTGTACACTCCTTCATGCAGCGTGCATCGAAGAAGTCCAAGTCCAGAGGAAAGACGCGTCTGACGTGGCCACAGCGGAGAAAGCGAGGGACCAGCGGCAGCGTCGAGAATGGAGACGCTGCTCCCTCGGCTCAAGCAACTTTAAAGAAGCAAAAACGGCGTGATGACGCATCCACAAAGAAGCGAATCAGCGTAGTTCATAGGGCTCTATCAAGTACGACCTTCTTTGGTCTTCCAAATAAACGCTGAGCTTGACCAAACTTCCAGGAGCTCTACATTCGCAGTTATACTACGTAACACAGGTGAAGAATGTCTGTCTGTCTGTCTGTCTGTCTGTCTGCCTGTCTGTCTGTCTGTCTGTTTGTCTGTTTGTCTGTCTGTCTGTCTGTCTGTCTGTCTGTCCGTCTGTCTGTCTGTCTGTGTAAAAAAACTGCCGGTCCCATGTATCATGGCAATGGACGTTATGGGAAGCGTGCATAGAGATGGTGACATGGTGTAATGTTTTATTTGAGCGAAACGTTTCAAAATGTCGCTTAAGATATATACAAATAGACACGCAGACGTATGTTAAACAGTGCGTATGTTTTATTTAACGAATGGTTCCCTGTTTCGTAACGATGCCAACAGAAACATGGGCAGCCCTGGCTAGTGCTACGTAGACAGCCTTCACGGGAAGGTAGTTAAGCATACAGGTGACATAAACACGACGTGATGCCTGTATCATATGGGTACATATGTCATCATCATCATCATAATCAGCCTAACTACGCGCAAAGCATGGCAAACGCCTGTTCCAAGATCCGCCAATCAATCCAGTCTGTCTCGTGCTTTGTGCTGCCACGTACATTATAGCTGCGAACTTTTCTAATCTCATTCACCAACCTAGCTTTGTCTCTCTGTCGTTCGCTTGCCTTCTCTGAGAATCCAGCCAGCGGCTGTTCCCCTTAATGACCAGGGGTTATTCTGCCCACGTGCTACGGGCCCGGCCCATGTTCATTTCTTCTTGATTTCAACTATGATATCCTTAACCCTGGTTTATTCCCTCATCCACTCTGCTCTGTCCTAGTCTCTTAAGGTTACATCTATCATGTTCCTTTCCCTCGCTCGCTGCGTCGTCCTCAATTTAAGCTGAACCCTCTTTGTAAGCCTACAGATTTGTGCTTCGTAGGTAAGTACTCGCAAGATGCAGCTGTTATATACTTTCCTATTGAGGGTTAGTGACAAATTACCATTAATAATTTACGAATACCTAATGAATGTAATTTACTCCATCTTTAATCTTCTAGTCGATGTTTTACTCTAATAGTTTGGCTCTGTGATTACTACCTGTCCTAACTAAACATGTTGCTTCACAACCTCCAGCGCGTCTTCACCAATCGCAAAGTGCTGTTTTCTGCCGAGACTTTTGCACATTATTTTGTGCATATTGATTTTTGGGCCTGCTTATCTGCTTTCCATGCCCAGTTTTGTAATCATGAGCTGTAATCCATCCACTGAAGTCATTATAGCAAAGTCATGGGCAAATCACAGGTTACTAAGACGTTCTTCTTTAACTCTTATCCCTAATACCCCTGTCACACGTGGCAACTTACCTGCACTTCAAACAAGTACACTTCGACGTGAATGTCATTTGCGCGCTGTCACACGAGCAAGTTTAGTGTCACTCCCAACAAAGTACACTTGTTGGCAAGTGCGTTTCCCAACATCAATTCACTGCGATGGCTGCGATGAAGTGTGTAGCCTCGGTACCAGTGGCTTGTACAGAAAGATGATGTTGCCTAAAGTGGCGTTCATAATCTGTTTAAATCATTGTTTTTGTTGTGATGTATATTGTTATGTATAAAACATATCATGAAATACAACAGTAACCTCGCTACTTTCACCGTCGGGCTGTTTGCGGCCACGTCTGCTAGGGGGATGCGGCAGCACATGCGCAGCAATGGGTGCGTCTGTCGCGTTGTTTACTTCCAGGTACACTTGCTCATGTGTAGGTGAGTTGTTCTCTATTCATTTAAGATGGCATGTGCCACAGATGCTACTTCCACGAAGACAACGTGGTCGAAAGATGAGACACAGGCGCAAAAATAACAAATATACGTTGTGCTACAAATCTGTCAATCGCCATTGCCATCATTTACAAAGTGCACTTCGCTTTCTTGTGTAGCAGCGAACCACCAAAATGACGCTTCGTGAGCGTAAGTACACTCGCACAAAGTGCACATAAGTCGCCGTGTGTGACTAGGGTATAACTTTTTTCCAATCTAAAGCCCTGAAAACCTTCTGTAAACACGTGGTGAATGGTGTTCAAGAGACCATGTTTTCATGGCTTTCACCATTCTTTTTTGAAATTCTGTCATTGTTTTATGGAAAACAATAACAATGGTGGCTGCGGATTCACTGTCGATTTTTTTCAGTATAACGAGACCAGGCTTCCTTAGCGATCCGCTTGAGTTGACTTGAAGGCGCAATCCATCTCCTTCTCTGTCTTCTAATTCGATGCAATGAACCTCATATTCCTCCCCTCCCTCCCCCAAAACATTTCTGCAACTAACGCGGTGTTTTACTGCCTCCAGCGTAGGCCCACCTATCAACGGGAGAACCATGTCATGTCACTTGATGTGAATTCACCGTTGAGTCGTAATAACGTCATCATGTCGTCATTGGTCAGCAAAATTTTTGATCAAGACTAATTCGTGAATTCACATGAAGTAATACAAAAATTTTTGCTATCAGTGACATCATAATGACGTCATATGGTGACGTCCTTCTAAGATTTTATTGCGTCACTCGTGATGACATTACTATATTCTCGCCTTTTATGAGGTGCATGTGGCTTTTAGCCCAATAATTCAGAACTTTTACTGCTTCCGTAAGTACAACATATTAAAGGAAGATTTATATTGAGGCCAAAATTTCGGGGTCAATTATAACCTCTCTGTTGTGATAGCTACAATAACTTAAACTTTTTCCTGAGTAGTAAGAAAATCCTCGTACATTAAAAAGTGCCGCGGGACTAGGCACTTGTGTGGAATGGTATTACCATTCAAAGACGTCCTATGAACAAATAATTCACCTTGTAACATATTCTGCATTGTGTAGCAGAGCTATAAACTCGAGAGTTATCGAATGCATTCCGTGATTACCCATTCTTAAGTTTAGTATGAATTCGCCTCACCAATGCACTTGAACACTCAATTTCGACACGTTTGTCGCAACGTGACCCGTTCGCCGTTTTCCTTCAGAGCCCGACTTGCTGACGCCAGTGGAAGTGGATCGACTTGTGCGTGTTGTTTTCTGGAAAGCCACCAATGACGACGACAGTGCCGAGCCGGCGGCGAGGTTCCGCGCCCACGTCATCATGGTGAGTCAATAGCATTCGACGATGCACCTTACTTTTCAAGGCGAAAATGCTTCGTCAGATGCGGACATCGGCTGGGGTACCGTGAATAGAAGGCCTAGTGTCGGTGGCGTTAACACAGTAAGGTTACGACACCATCATCATGCGATGATGTCACGATATGTCATCACGACGCCACTCATGATCAAAACATGTCACCTCATAACAACTTGTGTCATAATAACTGTGTACCTCGGGTTCGAAGACGTCTCCGTAATTAGTTATCCGGCGTGTAAAGCCGCCACCACCGTTACAAATACCATTCCAATTCGTATCTATCAACAGACTGGTGATCTGCTTCGCAACCCTATTCCTTATCTCGAACCCAGTGTCATAACTTTTCGGAAGGGCTTATGCTTACGATTAACTTGACACCTGGCAGAAAAACCACTTGGTTCAGCATGCCTGAAACTGCAAATTTTCCTGTGCTGAATGGAAAAATATTCGACTCAGGTAGAACCCACATGGGAGAACTGTCAGTGCCCCATAGCATTAAGCTGAGGCGACACGAAAGCAGTAGCACTCTATGTATTTTTCTGGGTAGATGTAATGGCACTGTCCCGCCACTCTACAAAAGCTTCCGGTAAATAACATGGTTTCCACTGCCTCCAGGATAGGCTAATCTTTGACAGAACGACAAAGACATGCGATGAATTGAAGATGTGGCGTAGTAATGACTTCATGGCGACGTCCCAAATTATCGCAATCTGTGAATTCATCCTGTTAGACACCGAAAAGAAGCAATAATTTGGTTTAGGTTGATTACGTGCACTCTAGGAACTCGTACACTTTGAGTTTTGCTATCACACGTTATTATTAGTGGAGGAATATACTAAAGTTTGATCGCTAATTTCGCGCCAAATTCGCCACGCGTGATGTTGAAAATTTTGAAATGTACTTTTCGTATGTTCGCGCCATTGGCTGGATGGAAATTTTCGAAATCTCCTATGCTAGGTCAAGGTCACCGACGGAAGACAAAGTACTACATCTTTAATGAGTAGATGCTATGTAATACCGAGTACAAGTTTTCAAAATTTACTTCGTCGGGGAGTTCGAATCCCGGCCGCGCCGACCGCATTTTCAATGGAGGTGAAAATGGTTAAAATTAGATGCACTTCAAAGAACCCCAGGTGGTCGTAATTTCCGGAGGCCCTCACGACGGCGTCTCTCAATGATATCGCGGTTTTGAGACGTTAAACTCCCACATATATTCTTATATTTATTTGCAATTTATAATACCACAGGCTGAGCTGGACGGGGTGTTCATCGATCGGTTGTTGTTGACCTGCCGGAACTGGTCCAAACAACACGACGTCCTGGTGCGGAGATTCGCTGTGAGGGTGCTATGGGATCCGCAGCCGCAGCAAGATGCTGGTAATGAACTGACCGCTTTTGTTAGCTTCATGGCCACGCTTCTGTTATCCATCCCTGGGAAAGGAACGGCTGCATCGGTGGGCTCTTGCCACACCGGACACTTCTGCATAGCGGCGCTGCTGTGCGATTCCTGCAAGCTTGTCATGAGGTCGCCGGACTGCACCACCACACCAAGGTATGTTATTATTATCATCGCCACCAACGCCACCACGGCTCGCCATAGGACCCGTCATAAACTCTGCTAGCGTACCTACACAAGTATAGTGGTTAAGTACAAGCCATTCATTAATCACCGTCTTACGTTTTCAAGGAGCAGTGACTTCAAAATTCAAGCATAATATGCGGAGTTTGTTTGCTTCTTTGGTAAGCACGAGTTTTTTTTTTTTTTAGTGAAGTAGGAATCACATTCGCTGGGTGAAAAGTTATTCTATTTCGAGTGGAAAGAGCTTCCAAGCCACCACCACCGAGAAAACTAGGTGGTGGTGACAAAGCTCATCGGCGCATTTCCGGGCATGAGTCACCCGGCTGCCTGACCGGGGTTCCTCCAGGAGGAAGAGATCCCTTCTATGTCGCTTACGCATCGGCTGCTCCTGGCCTGCGGCCCGGCGTAATCGGCTTGGCAGAACCTCGTCCCCTGCGTGCACTGCGTTTGCCCAGCGCTTCGCACGCAACGCGGGGTCTTGCTCGCCGCACTTCGTCGCCACGGTCTGCCCGCGTCTACACAGAGGCACCTTCTCTTTTCAGCACGGCACCACACCCAGTTCTTCAAGGCGCTTTTTCGCTTTTTTGAGGACACTGGACTAGACAACCAGCTATAGAAGCCGCCCGCCACGTCCTTGGTCATGGTCGCCATTGCTCTTCTTCTTCTCTCTTCTTCACATCTGTAATGTCCTCTTCCCCTCCCCTTCCCCTACAGACGCTTAGCCGTGCTCCCAATTAGGGCTGCAGAAGTTGCGTCTTTGATTGCTCCTGAACCTATCTCTCTCTCTCTCTCATCGACTGTATTTTTGCGTGTTCAGCAAGCTCCTAAGCGGCATCGCCAAGTGACGATGAGCGAGCAGCACTGACGTCGACAATTTTTGTGTTGTCACCACGGAGTATACATGTGGTACCGTCTGGTAGCAACGCCTGACTGCCTGGCAACGGCTTCACTTGCTTGGTTTGGCTTGGTTTGGGCAGCGCGTTCGTGTTAATTCTGCGTTTTCGTTTCACCGCTTCGGGTGATTTGTCTAGAATTAGTGTGCGCGAATGTGATTATTTGAAGCTATAGGCTCATCGTGAATAAGTAACACGCACGCAGCGTTCATATGTCTTACCAGCCAGCGTGGCGCAAACGTGCGTCTCCAGCTGTCTCGTCACTGCTCGGTCCGGCGTCGATTTCAGAATAAATCCCCAGAAACAGATCGAACCGACATTGATTCGCCACAGCGCGATTCATCGCGATTTATCGCGATTCTATATTCCCCACTGTTTTGATCATCGCTCGTGGACGCTGAGGACGACGGCGACGACAACGGCTGTGGTGGAGGCATGCCTATACACGTCTCACCGAGCAGAAGAAACGTCAACTGAAAATTGAGTCACTATTTTGTGTGGCCGCGTGATCAGATGGAGGAGAGGGGCTGTGGGTGGGGACCGTTCGGCAGTGCTGGCAGCACTGAAAATTGGCGGGTTTAGCCCCCGTTTTGAATTGGGTTTGATACTATTCATACTGATCGAGATTACATATAGTAATTCGTCCCTGTATTGCGTGATGAGTACCGAACCGTCACCAGGAGATTTACAACTACACGTTGACGCCATAAACTTGACATGCAAAAAGTTGATGTCATTGCTCCTTTGAAAAATTAACCACTACGCGTCTTTATAAGGCACTCTGTGCACATATATATACGTGTGTGCAAATGCAGTAAAAGCTTTAGAGGCCGTACCTCAAGACTCCGGAAAATAGCATCATTCGCACTGGTCCTTTGGCTCCAGCCAGCCTACGCGTTGCTCAACGGCAGGAAACTCTCTTTATTTCGGTCACAATAGGCCAAAACCTGGTTAATTCGGACAATCCTCGGAGCACGCTGAGCACGAAACAGCGCTATTGTTTGTCACGAAAGAGCAAAAACAGCATTCGAAGCCATCAGAAACAAGGTGGTGGGTCCTGATAGCTATTATCGTCAGTTATCAACTGCAATCTTGTGGTGGTTGCCCCATAATGGCGGCAGCACGCAAAACGGAGGCCTGCCTAGAACTTTTGGTTTTAATTAAACACGGTAGTCTGGCACCAGGGTCAAAAGCACTGGTCTTATGCGGAAAAATTGCAGCATTTCCGTATCCATAAAGAAAATGTAGATGTACATACATCACACATTTATTTTATTGTTTTCTTGATACATTCAATAGCCCGGCATTCGATCAGTTCTGATACATTTACTGGTTTCGTAATATCCAAATTAACGAATCTTTATTGTATTGTTTGAATTGTGCAAGATAGTAATTAGTTATCCTCATCACCATCAGCCTGATTACACCCTATGCAGAGCACAGGCCTCCTACGTGTTCCGCCAACCAATCTAGTCTTGTGCCTTTAGTTCCACGGAGTGCCTCAACTTCTTTCTATATCTCACCTACCCACTCAACTTTCTGTATTCCTCTCACACGACTACTTTCTCTTAAAATCCAGTCAGTTACTTTTAATTACCAGCGCTTATCCTGCCTACGCACCACGTGCTCTGCCCATGACCATTTACTCTTGATTTTTACTATGATAGTCTTAACCCCGGTTTGTTCCCTGACCCACTCTGCTCTCTTATTGTCTCTTGAGGTTACACATATTGTTTTCCTTTCCGTCGCTCAATGCATCACCCTTAATTTTTGTTTAATTCTAGCTCTTTGTAAGCTTCCAGGTTCCTGCTCCGTAGGTAAGTGTCTGTAAGATGAAGCTGTTATATACATTCTTTATGAGGGATAGTGGTAGCCTTCCCATCAATGATTTTAGAATGTGTGTCGAATATGCTCCACCCCATCCTTATTCTTCTAGCTAATTGGCTCTCGTGGTTCGGTTCCCTGGTTACTAGCTACCTTTCATGAGTAGACATAATGCTTTAAAACATTAGTTATGGCTGTGCCCATTGTAACATCAGTGAAGCTCCCCAAACCCCCCGCTAGTGACAGTTCAATTGTGTGCTTAGGCCACGAGTTCCCACCTCTTCCCTGATTTCACACATCTCACCTTACATGATGCATGTGTAGGGTGTTTTCACCAAGAACTTTCGCGCACTGGTGTGGCTTTGTTGCAGAATAGTTGACTCGTGTCTGTTATATACATGTTCCATGGAGCCCTTTTAACAAAGGAACTGTTTAAAAGCGAGGATCAGCCGTGCGCACTTTTTAGCCCACGCGTGAGAGCGAAGCCTGACAAGAAGGAGAACAGGGTTAAAGCTATGAGGGGCTCAGGGGAAGCCTATAGAGCACCTACTTGAGCCAGGTAGAGGGAGCGTAGCAATATGGAGAAGGCCACGTAAGGTCGAAAGAAGCAGGATGAAGGCGAGGCTGTGGCGGGATTAGATCAAGTGGTGTGGGGAGGAGGGATGGCAGTAGCGTGATTGCCTGTGCCGGGAAAAGATGTCGACCAACGCTAGCGCATTTTCAAGCATTCGTGATGCAAGGGAAAGAACAGGAACAGTGTGCCGAGCGTTGGCGACTTGAAGCCATTGCTTCGACTCTTTAATGAGCGTTCTTACACTCTTAAAAAAAGGCAGTGCTAATTACTAACCTTGAGTTCGTAAATATTTATCACAACATTCACTACCTAAGTAGTGACTGCAGGTAGTAGACTACAAACGCTTACTACCAGAGGAAACCAGAAGTAGTAAAAGCCTCTGATCTACTACCTGCAGTTACTTCTTAGGTAGTGAAGTTGCGACAACAATTTACTACCTCCAAGTTAGTAAGTAGAACTGCCTTTTTTCTAAGAGTGTAGGTCAAGGCAGTTGAAGCCTAGTAGAGCTGCGCATTTTTTTCTTCAGTCCGACAACACATTTTAACACACTGCTAAGCATATAATAATTTATTATTGTTTTACAACTGCCACTGCAGATCAAGTGCCTCCGCAGAGCCCTAACTACAGCCGGCGAAGCTGCGGAACGAGGTGCCCCTGCCCGCATGGCGGCGCTGGTGGCCTGCTTGCGGGACGCTTTCTTGTCGTCGGATGTTCCGGAGGATGATCGCCTAGCCCTACCCGAACTTATAGAGCTGCGCGCTTCTGGATGGAAACTATCTCTGGAGCAGCAACTCTCATACGATAGCCTCGGCGACGCCGTCGGAGACGAATGCGAAGATGTCCAGAACTTGTCACCTCTCCCATGGCACGTCGCCGAATGAGACTTCCTTACATCTGCACCCGCAGACGAAAGCCGACCATCGAAACGTTTCCCGCGGCGCTCAAGACCTTCCTCTTTTTATTTTGTGTGAAATAAACTAATTCTTTTTTGATAGATCCACCTATGGCTTTTACACGCTGTCTTCAATTTTTCTTCTTTTTGAACAAGTACAGTGATTTTTTTTAAGTATAGTGATGGAATGCCTCAGCTGAAACGAGGTAACAGCATGGCCTAGAACGGAAAGCTGCGACAAGATAAATCTTGTTTCGAGCGGACGGCAAGTGGGTTCCCCCGCCTCACACCCTCAAATATTTTTTTTTCGAGTTTGCACGTGCATGCATACACGCACGAACATTCGATAAGAATATCAGAACCGCATCCACAAGATCATTTCGGTTTCGCCCTTTCAAGTGCACCCTTTGCTGCTTCAGTCCAAATCGGCCACTATGGAACGCGCGTTTTGTCCCTTCGTAGCCTTCCGTTCACGCAGGTGGGCTGTGTCGCCGGCATCAGCCGCCATTTTGTTTCGGCTTAGGCTGTCAATTACTCTGCACTGTGGAGTGTCTTACTCAATGCGACAGAAGGGAGAAGACTGAAAGGAACAAATGACCGATAAGCATGGCGTTGTCTCAACAAATACCTGAAGAAAGTCGTAGTGGAAATTACCGAAAAAAAATTCACTCTGTGTAATCAGATGAGAAGTTAATATCGAAATTCCTGAAGTAGAAACATATAAACAATACCAATTAGGGCAAGTATTTCATGATATAAATACAGTGAATATTTATCTCTTTATTTATTTATTTATTTATTTATTTACATAAGTACAAATACTGCAGAGCGCTTTCGGGCTGCAACAGGAGTGGGTAAATAAATTTCAATTGTAATTTCGCAAACTGAACACACTATAAACAATACAGCACAAATGACAAAAAAAACCTCCATGTCTGAGCGGAACGCGCAGCGCAGACACTGCGAAAGCTGGAAGAGCAGCCTTTCGGAGCCTTTTTAAACAATTTTGGTGAAGGCTACAAGGCACATTTGTGGGGTAGCCACTATGCCATAATTTTGGTGCGGGCATTTGTTTGTTTGTAGCCTGGAATCCATGACACATACCCACTCTGCGGCCAAGAAAACATAACATCCAGTATGCCATCCTTCGTGAATATTCGGTGCAGCGTCATCCGCTTCACGCTTGCAGGAAATTTCGTGCAATGTTTGGTTGCCGTGGTTGACGACGAGGAAGGATTATGTCTAACGCTATTATGATGCGGTAGTATCATTCGACGACCCACTCAATATGAAATTCGCATGGTGTTGTTCCTGACTGCTCTGTTGCTGTTCTCAACGCTTTATTTACACACATTAATGGCGATTTCTTTCCTGGCATGAAGCCTGCCTAGGGTCAGTCTGCCACGGAGTTCCAAGCACCGGTGTAGCTCAGTGTAGAATGCTCGGTCGGCACGCAGCGGACTCGGGTTCGAATCCAATTGTGGTCTTACTCTTTTTCTTTAGTTTTTTCTCGCTTTGCGCGATTACAGACACCGTTGGCAGCAGAGAACTATGGTGCACGGAACCCGTGTTATTATCCCATAACAGCTTTCACTGCAAAAAAACGAAACCAAAATATGGCACTTGAATAAGGAACATAAGTACAGAGCAGAATTTCAAAAGTCAGCAGAAAGGCCATTGATGGGATAAGTGAACGATTGTGACGAGTCCGCATTAACCATTTCTTCTGGTAACTTGCTCAGAGCGGTGAAATTACATGAGGAAATTATGAACTTATATATGTACCTTCAGGCGGCTGAATAGTTTACCTATGTAATAATTAACACAATGAAAGTGCATGTGAGGGTCCATTGTGCAACGTTCACTGTGCATAAGCTAGCGTGGCCGCTATTGTTTGCACCAAGCGGAAACACGCTCAGAAGTGTGCGAATGCGCTTAGCGTCAAGAAAGGAAAGCTATGCCATGCTGGAAAGAATTCTTGATAGCAGAGATGTTGACTTGAGCATAACGTTGAGTCGGCATAAAATTGTAATAGATTCATCGTTGACAAGCACGTGCCGAAAACAAAAGGGACGAAGAAGAGCAACAAACGGGCGAGTACTTTATGAGAACGGCATGTTTTCTTTTTTCGATACAGTTTGTTTAAGAACCCAAGGAACTGCGATGAGTGCAACGCCGCTTCTGTGCAAAGCCGGAAAGTTGGGGACCAAGCTAGCCTTCGTGCACCCGTGAATAATGTGTGAAGAACCCAAAATCATAAAGGAACCAGTAAACGAAACTCAACAATACACATTGTGCCACTTTTGAAAGCTTGCCTTAAATATACAATAGAAGTTTTGATACCCATTCATCAAGCGATGCGACAGATGTTTTTTTTCTTTGAAGCCTGCTGAAGCGCCTAATGAGGCGAAAAAATGAGGCATCAATAAATTTGTCGAAATACATGCAAGGTGTGACTTTTAACACATCTGAATGCACGTAAAATATTGCACTTTTGAGCGTAATAATGGCGTAATATTTTTCACGACATTCAACTGGAACACTGTCGTCAATGGTTTTCTTATTGTGCTTGTTTTAATAGGATGCATGATTCTTGCTCTGGTGGCTACCACTTTGGTTTTTGTGACAATGTGAAGGTATCGCGAAAGTGATATTGTGCTGGTCATCAGCAAAATTCAACCACAGCATTCCTTTGCTTGCGGGAGATTAGTTTGTTTTGTTACCAACGTCTGGTCTTCAATCCATACTACAGAAGTCGCATTTCTGCGAGGCGAAATGCTAGGCGCCCGTGTACTGCGTAAATATTAGCACACGTTAAGGAACACCAGATAACAGAAATTTCCGGAGTCCTGCACTGCAGTGTGTCTCATAGCTTTGTCAAGGTTTTGGCACATAAAACACCAAATATCTTTATTAATGTGTGTTCTTTATATTTCGTTGCAACGCCCCTTTCAGTCTCACTTTGTACATGAAGACGTTAGTATATTTTTGTAAATGTGTGGCAGTTCGTCAAAATGGTAGCGTAAAGGACAATACATTTATGCTCACCATGTGCCAGTTATCTCCTTTCTCCAATAAAAATAGAGTAGATGTGTTCATGCATCCTTCATTTTTCGAGAAGCATAACATGAGCTTCTTCGCGAAAATATGCAGAATAAACCTGATTTTTTTTAGTATGCAGGTCCTGCTGGTGATCACTGGAGCTAGTTGGTCATAGCAGGTCCAGGCTTTTCAGAGGTGCTTGACGTCACTTTTCACAGGATTTTTACGCATAAGCTGTTGATAACTGCGGCGACACTTCTCGAATGTGCACGCCTATTTCTCATTTTGGGTGAATTACGCTCGTGTTAGTAATAGTGCTTTTCCCCTTATTAATCAAGCCGCGATTTTCCTGCGAGTCTATATCCTAAACCCACCGTTTTGTTACATATGTATGGACAGTATTGAAAAATGAGTTTTTATTAGCTAGGTCTCTTTCACTACGACGTTATCCAACATTTCTGTAATGTTCTTGAAGGCCATGCGTATAACGGAATACAGAAAAAACGTAAACTATATCGTAAAATGGTGGCTTTGAAAGGTTGATCGTAATACGCGCCTGTGTTCTTTTTTTTTTTTGAAGCGAAATGCCAGCCCTATTGTACGAGTTCTCATTTAAAAGCTTAACTTTGAATAGAGTTCACTGCACGCGTGAAGTGCAAGCATTGAATGACTCTCTACACAAACATTAAAAGATTATGCTGCCCCTGCACTTCGTTTTTCTTTACCTAACTTAACCAGTCCGTTAGACGTGGGACTACAGAGTTTCTTATATATACACGAGAGGGAAATCCGGCGCTAGTGTCTTTGGGAGCTGCAACGCAAGGTGCTTAAGCGAGCACGGGGATTATGGCTATAGGATGTGTGGTACACGGATTGGCCCATGTAGCCTGCGTACTTTACGTTCCTTTAGGATTCACATGTCTTGGAGCTGCTTTGTCACGAAACGACAGTCGGCAAATGTTCAGCAGTTGCACTTCACGACCTTTATCTTGTAGGCTTACCAATGCAAATCGGGTAACGAAGCTTAAAATTGTTCGCTTTTTCTTTCGAAAGAAAACCGAAAGACAGCAATAAACGAAGCCACAAGGTCGATCCACCACCCGCAAGTGCGACGGCTATAGGCAAATCCGTGTACGTACCCATCACTCCCAATGTCGCTGAGCGATTGCAGCGCCAGGGTCCCCTAAAGTTAATCTTTAGCAAACTTTATACTTTTGGCCACTGCATTTTGCATGTTTATGCGGAATATCTCGTAAATTTCTTGGTTATCTGATTATGTTTCGGTACGATTTCGCGCTCAACGTGAACGGCAAGTTTATTCTAAAACTAACGCGGCCAGCATAGTAGCTATTTAAATAATAAACTTTCAAAAACTGTAGGTATATTGTCAAAGTTTCGTTACGTCCTGCCTCAAAACATAAAATTGTTAATTTATAAATCACTATTTTTGTCTAACTTATCTTATTGTCACTTAGTCTGGGGCACGACCACCAAAACCAACGTTCAGAAATTACACAAACTTCAAAAGAAAGCCATTCGTAACATCGTTAGTGCCGCATACGATGCCCACACGGAACCGATTTTCAAGGCTCTGCACTTATTCCCAGTACATGAGCTATATCACACAATTTTAAACAATCGCTATAAGTCGGCTATAAAAAATAACGACACATTTTTCACAGAATTGTCGGCGCTAACTCGCGCTGAACATGTGCGAATTTTGAGGACTCGTGAAGTCTGGAGATTACCAAGACCACGAACCAATTACGCAACACAGATGTTGAAATATCAGCTACCGTTACTACTTAACATATCCGAAAAACATAAGTAACATTTCCGCGTGCTCAATTCGCATGTGTATGATGATAAAATGTACCTGTGAATCTCTCTCTCCCCCTTCATTTTGAACGAGTGCATCTCTGTATACTGTACCAGTGCCTTTTTTTTTTCTTTTCTCTTTATTGTGTACATTTTTCAGTTCCACTAGCTCGCTTATGTTGTTGCAATGAAGATAACTGTTATGTGCCCGTTTTTGCCTTTGTACGCCACGATTGTACGCCACTCTGTACGCCACGTTTGCCAAGCCCGGGGGTACGGACCCTGTCAAGCCTCATCTATGGCTTTTTGTCCGTACCCACCAAGCTCCACTGAATGTCTTTGAAGCTGAAATAAATCATGATTGATTGATTGATTGATTGATTTAAGCTCCCGAGCTTTCGTGTTTCATTACAGTTTATGATTACGCTGATAGTAATTTGTCGTCTCGATCCACATGCCTCTCAAAGCTGCCGGAAACATACAGCCGTTCCTATCACCTCTTCTGAAAGCGCCTTGGACAAAACAACTGAAGCACTCACCGCAGGCGTATTCAGAAGAGGCAATTCGGCAGCATGAGCATTGTCATGATGCCAATAAGCACTCAATACCTGGACACGGAATGTTTAATCAGAAGAAGTTGATAAGTATACTGCTGTGCAAAGATGTTATGGTGAGACTGTGGCTTTGAAAACACTGGTGGAAGACTCAGTCAGTGCGGGAAAGGTATAGAAGGCCGAAGGAGCGCCTACGTCAGCTGGCGATGTGAAAGAAGTTAGCTTTGAGTGCCGATTTCGTATCTATAACAATAAAACTACAACTAGAAGTCAATGCGTTGACACAGGTTATTAAAAAATGAGATGCACGAAGCCAAAATAGGGGAGGTTTCTAGGCTTGTGGTGAGTAACGACTTGGTCCGATTGAACAAATCCAGGCATGTGAACAGCAAAGTAAACACTACGTAAGAGAGCAATAAAGGAACTCTCTGAGCTTTTTATACATTCACCAAGAACGACTTGGATGTGAAATCCACCTTTTTTTTTTCTGGCTTCAGTCAATTTATTGGTCTTTCTCACTCCCCTCGCATAGTTTTTTACACTTAACGTGGTTTCGCCCTGGTTCTATGACTGGAGCCACTCTGGATTATCAGCACGTCAGCTGGTTTTGCTCGGTCTTCATGATCAATGGGCCGATCACAGAGGCAATGCAAAGTGACGATGTCACGGGGTGACGTCAACATAACGCTGCGAATTCTGGGGATAGGTGATGTCACGACCATGTCATAAAGGGACACCATCACGCGATGATTTTTGCATCAGTCTTGCTGGCGCAGCTGCCACGAGACGCCAAAGCCTACGATGGTCAATTTCTGTTTTTAGGCAAAAACCTTGAATGCCTCATCAAACGTGTAATTGAACCGTTGATGCGTCAGCGGCGTCGAGTGATTCGAAAATACATTACGTGATGAAACCATATAAGACATCAATTGTCGCCAACAATTGCGAGATTGTTATGAAGCCACGTGATTTTTAAATGATCATGTCATCAAATCACATCCTAGCTTCGTCAAAGGTGATCTGATCACAGAGGCAATGCAAAATAAGGTTCTCTTAAGGCGTTTATTAGCCGGCCACCAGCGAGCGTACACGATGACGACAATCTCATCGCGAGCGGCGTCCTTGTTGGGTAGCCCCACCAGGAGGTACTCAAGAGTTTGTCCCATTTCAGAGTTCGGAGGTTTCACTACAGCTCCCACATCCACCGAACCTGGAGGCTTCGCGAAACCTCATCCGGTGCATCAAGCTTTCGAAGGGTGGTGTGGATGGTGGCCAGCATGGCATCAG
The DNA here is from genome assembly GCF_043290135.1 of Rhipicephalus microplus. Taxonomy (NCBI): domain Eukaryota; kingdom Metazoa; phylum Arthropoda; class Arachnida; order Ixodida; family Ixodidae; genus Rhipicephalus; species Rhipicephalus microplus. The sequence goes on along the minus strand of NW_027464597.1, from coordinate 8,388,630 downwards.
CAGGGGGGCGAAAAAGGGGCACTATATCTCCCTCAATCCGCACCAGGGCATGCCCACACCCAAGATACACTGGTGCTCTACCCCTCCCTCAGCCGTGATACAAGACGGATTTGCACCGTTTCACCCATGCCAAGATCCTGCTGACACTCATGGACCGGCTGTGCAGTATCAGTTCATGGATTGAGATGAAGATGGCCTTCGTCTTCGAGTTGCCTAATGTAGGTGATCCTGTGAGTTCTTGATGAGATGCATAAGGTTCTTACCCTAATTATTTGCGTACTTATTAAATGGTACGCTTCAAGTGTAACACCGCATCACCTCAATCACTCTCAATGAGAACACAAGCATCCTAACAACGGTCACTAATATTAGATGCAGCATGACAATAATTCAAGCCCTGAAGTAGCACCGAGCATTGAGACGACACATTCGGTGTCTTTCGCGTGTTAACTTATCATCAACTCCAAGAACAGAGCAGGTTTGTCCACCGCTTTTCTTCTTGTTAGGCATGTTGAGTGATGATTCTGGCTATTCGGGATGAACAACACGGTCTAGTTTATGAGCATAAAAATCAAAATGCTCAGAAGAAGCCGTTTCTTAAGAACAGCAGACATTACGCCAGCCAAAATCACTGACGGCACGCGATGAAAACAGAGGAAAGCAAAAAGCGTTGCCAGCTACATCCTCGCGGCGCTCCGCTCCACGAGGGGAAAGCGCGGCGCTTAGATTTCTGAAATAGTCCACTCTGTCCTTGTAGAGACTGTAATTGATGCGAAATTGGTCTTAATTCTTCGTAAAACCAGGGTATTATGCCTTTAGTATCTGTCGTGCGGAACGACAGTGACATACCCGCATTACCTCCTGGTATTTTTTTTTCTCGTCGGCAGCACCCAACTTTATGCGGTCACCCCCCCCCCCCCCCCCTTAACTTCACTTCATTAGCTTCTGCCGCCATCCGCGACTTGGACGCATATTCGAAAAAGCGCTTCTCTGATGCGCGCAGCTTTCGTATGCCAGCTTGGCCACCGTCACACCTCAACGTCCCCGTCGGCCCAACCAAGTGGCTTTGAAAGAGGAAAAGGAAGAAAAAAGCGCTGTCCCGTTACTGCCTCTCTTAAACGAGGGCACCTCCACAGTTAAGCGCAGGGAAGGGGGAATGGGAATGAAAGAGATAGAAGAGAAGAGGTAAGAGTGAAGTGGTGAAAACCATTCGCACTGCATCACATAGCGTACGTCCGAAACCGCTGCGATGATCCGCAACCTTCAGGAAAAGCCGCCGGGAAGGCCGGAGAATCAATTCACCGAAGAAGAAGAGAATGAGCCTAAGAGGCGCATAAAATGATGATCGAACACACTCGCGTGACCACAAAGTGGAAGCACGAGAGAGGGGAAGAGAACAAAAAAAAAGGAGCCGAGTGTTTTCAGTTCAACGAGAGAGAAGAAAAAAAAAAGCTGAACGCACTCTTGGGAGAACGCGCGTGGGCACGCAGCACAGGGCGGAAGAGGGGAACAAAAAAAAGAAGCATTGTTCCAGTTCAACGATATGGAAAGGAGAAAAAAAAAATAAAACTGTTGAACTTACAGATTAGTGTCCTGTTGACCTTGCTGAAATAATTCAGTAGGGCACAGAACACTGCAAGGGCAGATAGCCCGAACACGAAAGAGAAGGGGAAGAAAAAAAAAGTTCAGTTCAGCCAAAAGAAAGCACGGAAAGGAAAAAAAAAAGAATAATGTTTAGCAGAACACACAGGTGAGAGTTCTGAGGAACTCGATGTGTGACTCCCGTCGCTCTAGTTCGCCGGGACGATTGCCTCGTGTGCAGTGATAGCCGCCACACACAGGCCACGAACCGGAGAATCAGGGGGCAGGAACATCATCACTGCGCGGATAGCTGCTACAAGTGCGGAGGTCACCGCGTCAATCGGGTCCGTCCCGGAGTCGGGGCAATCCAGAGGAGGGGGCGAAGGGGCACTTGTGCTTGCAGCAGGCGCACTGGTAGGAGGGCGAGGAGCAGGCACTGACACCGATGGACGACCGGAGGCGACAGCATCGCGAAAGGAGCGGCCATGGATGACTTCCGCGCTGCCTCGCTTGTCGATGGTGTTGACAGCGGTTCTGGCTTTCTCCAGCGCTTGGCGGCGCGTCACGGGGCCATCCGAGGAGGCGATGATGACGGCGGCCTTGCGCTGAATTTGCCAGGAAGGGCAGCGCGGTTCGTTAGCCGCGTGCGTGCCACTGCAGTTAATGCAGCGAGGGCGCTCCGCAGGACAGGGCGCTTTGGCGTGGCTTCCCCCGCAGCGGTGGCAGCGTTGGTCCGGCGAACAGGTCGCGGTGGCGTGGCCGAAACGGCCGCAGCGGGCGCACTGGAGGGGCCGCGGCAGTCGAGGGCGGACAGGCCGGCGGAGCTTGAAAAGGAACACCTCCGGTGGTATGGCGGTCCCCTCAAACGTGACGGTGACGCACCCGCCTCGACGCGTACACGAGAGGACCGGAACGGTCAAATCGATGTTGACCGCAATGTCAGCGGGATCCAGGTCCTGGTCAATGCCATAGATGAGTCCAACACACGTGTTGTCGGTAAGTAACTTGGACTTGACGTTTAAGGAGCAGATCCGCCGAACATGGAGGAGCTCCGTGGGATCTGCTGCCGGTGGAAAGTCGACGGCAACGAGGTTGCGTCGGAAGTTGGCGTGGACGCGCCGGGTCGCAGTGAAGCCAGAAAGGAACGCTGCGATTGAGTCACGAGTCACGGCGAGGAAGTTGGCTTGCTTCCCCACGGGTCTGTAAATGATGGTGCCGCCGCGATTTCCCACAAATGTGGAAGAGAGGGGGGCAACACGCTCGGGCGCCTCCGTAGTACTTACTTAGGCGGCTGGGGTGAGGGATGGGGTCGGAGGAGGGGCGGAGAGGCGCGAAGTAGAGACAATACTCGGCGCACCTGTCGTGTCTGTTGTTGCAGGTGATGGGGGAGGCGTCGTATGCTCCCATGAGGAGCTAGAGACGGACTAGGTGTCGGTCTCGGCAGATTCCGCTTGAAGAGGGGTGTCCTGAGTGGAGCGCTCTTCTTGCGCGCGAGGCGGGGTCAGGTTGGTGGAATCCCTAGAGCTTGTAATGAAGTGGTCTGTAGTGACCGGAGCCGCCGATTCAGGAGGCTCGGAGTGGGTTTGAAGCGGATTTCCCCCCGCTGTGGGTGTTGTCTGCTCCTTCTCTTTCTCTCTTTGCCTTCTTATAGAAGCAGCAATTTCGAGCTTCTGCCTGTGCAGCGCAAGAGCTTTATCTCTCTGCTGCCAAGAGCCTCGATCTAAGAGCTTGCGCAGCTGGGAGCGGGTGCGGCAGGCTGCAACAGAGTGTGGGTCTTCGTCCTTGAGGATATCCCCTAGTGTCCATTTAGTCGTCATGGTGAGCACTGAAAAGGGCTGCACGCACGGAGACCTTCGCTTGGAACGACGCCGGTGAAAGAGGTTTTACACAACACGCACGCAAGACGAGTGTCGAATCACAGAGCGAGAATGACAAAGCAAGAAGGCTCTCCAGCCGGAGCACAGCATCGTGCTTCGCCGCACGACCGTCCACGTCGACCGACGGAAGAGAAGAGCCCCGTCGCCCTCTCACAGTCTACACACATGGAGCCTTTGCCGAAACAGTCAGCGAAGGTCTCCAGTCAAGGGCAGCACAACACGTGCACGCCAACTCCGTAGAGAGAGACAGAGAGAGAGAGAGAGAGAGAGAGAGGAGAACAAACTTTTGAAATGATTGGTTCGGGAAGCCGGCCGAATCAGGCGATAGACCACGTGAGCGCGCTCACGGCGGCTCCTCCCCGAGCCCGGACACAACGGTTCGCGCCGAAACTACTGAACCCGGCGTTCGCTTTGTTCTAGAGTGGAGGAAGACCCGAGTGACGCCGGCGTCTCTTGGCGGTTCGAGACCACTACAGCGCACTACCCGACTGGCTCCTGCACCCAGCAACTCACGCACGCAGTAAGTCTGCCAACATGGCAAATTAGACAGATTCTTCTTTGCTTTTAGTTTTTCAAACTGCTCGCGAAGAAAACGAACAAGCTGCACGCTGCAAGCTTTGCTCCGTAAATGGGACGGAAGCTTATTTTGTTGGGACATGCAAGAGAGTGGCAGCAGCTTCGCGAATGCAGACTCTGACGCAGGATGAAGCAGGAACATCTGGCAAAATAATGTCCACCAACACAGTACGCCCGAATCCATTGCAAGGGAAATTTCTCTCTACCTTTCGGAGGTAACTCTGGGAGACATGGTTAAACCACAGACCTATTGAAAAGCGAATGAGAGCCGTTTCCCGCCTCGCAAGCGCTGTTTTCACTGTGAATGCGAAGTTAGCTCAGATGTATAACGCTTGTTTTCTACGGCACAACAGCGAAGTGAAATCTGCTGTCATGCACCTCGTTTGAGTAGCTCATGCTTGCGAAGCGCAACACATATCGGTTTTTATTCAGAACCAACCGTTGAAGCAACCGTAATTTACAGTTTGGTTTTTCAAACTAAATGGTGAAGAGCACATTTACCGTAACAATTCGTTGCGAAATTTCGGCGAATAAAGGCAAAACGAAGCCGTTGTGTTTTGTTTTTTTCACCTTGCACTGCTTGCTACGGTCATAGCAGCATTTGAAAATTACGAGAACACCGGGGCACTCTTTATAAGTTGGTGATTGCCAATAAGCTACTGATCACTTGCCGGATTTTGTTGTTGTAGAAACATGTGTTTGAGCCGATGAGAATAAAAAAAAACCTGCGTTACCTTTTTTTTTTTTCTAAGTTCACAAAGCTGCGAGCGACCGTGGCTGCTCATGTCTGGCGTTTCCGAATCTTGAAGTGCGAGCTGGTTATCCCGCACTCCCAGTGCAATGGGGTGGAATCATTTTATTATTATCGTTATATTTTAGGCGCGAAGTTCCTTAGGCTGTGGGTTGTTCTCTCTTCTGTAGTAATAGAAGTAGTAATATGTAGCCACATCTATTTTATGAGTCGCTCAATAGATGGTGCTGTGTGTGTATGTCCTTGGGAATAATATAACTAGGTGGCGTTAGTGATTTTGACGGCATATTCACAGAGTGAGTTATAAGGAGTTGGGCGAAGCGTCCGTCCGTCCGTCGGATGGATGGACTCATGGATGGACTCATGGATGGACGGATGGACTTTTCGCCGCACTTATCTTAATTCACTCTGTGCATATGCTGTGATTTTTTTATTTGCACACTTTCTTCGCTCGGTGGCTGCACCCTCAGTTACTACTACTGTAATATCATGTTCAGATTAGGTACGGAGGCCTGAGCACATGTTTTTTTTTCGAAGTCGAAGGCCACAACGCATTGTCTAAGTTCACCCTTAATTAGCCAGGGCCAAGGGTAAGCGTGATGTAAAAGTGTGAACGATCTGCCAATTCATAAAACAGAAATCGAGACATAACAGTGTACAAACAAATGCATTATCACAGCGTACACTTAAAAAAGAAAGCAATTATCCTTGTGCGTTGGTTCACACTGCTACTGCATCGCGAAAGTGGCGAATACTTTATGCACAGCCTGATCTTTATTTCACGAGCAGTTTAGTACCTGACACATGAAAATAACCTTTGCGACGAGGAAGACGTTGCATACCTTTGTTTCTCTCGCGCCATCCTGCTAAGAGCGCTTGACAAGTGCGAGTACTGACGAGCACTGCAGCCAAGTGTTATTTATTCGATGCAAGGGCAGAGGGTGCCCGGATGGTGCACTGTTACAACTAGTACAAGTAGATTTAGATGGCTTCGTTCCCCGTTAACCAAACCTTAGTTCACCCCTTGTCGACCGCTCCAGGTGTGTGGCAAAACTGCTTGGTTTTCTCGAACGCTATTTTTGTGCGCTATTTGTGTTTAAGCAATAGTAAAACATCAGATCGTAGATTTCATACACAAAATAAGGACATACTGGGCCAGGTCTAAACTGTGCGCAAATTTGTTTTTTGTGAAAACTAGTCGATGGAACAGTCTGCTGTCTGAGCAAGTGTGCAGTGACAATGAAGATGTATTTTAGGGGCGAAGCTCCTTAGGGCGTGGGCTGTGCGTCCCCTGTAGCCTGTATGTAGCCACCTCTAGTTTAGTTCTTGCAGTGCTCACCAGATGGCGGTACCGTCCCCTGTATGTAGATTTTTTTTTCGAAGTCGAAGGCCACAACGCATTGTCTAAGTTCACCCTTAATTAGCCAGGGCCAAGGGTAAGCGTGATGTAAAAGTGTGAACGATCTGCCAATTCATAAAACAGAAATCGAGACATAACAGTGTACAAACAAATGCATTATCACAGCGTACACTTAAAAGAGAAAGCAATTATCCTTGTGCGTTGGTTCACACTGCTGTTCATCCACCTTGACAGCCCGTTCGTTCGGGCTGTCAAGGTGGATGGACGTGTTTTTTGAGCGCTCCGGATCTACTGCGCAGATAAGTGTTTTTGCATGTTTTGAGCTTGTCTTTATAATTATAAGGCAGCGGTTGAAATCTTCGTAGCACTTATTTTATGGTACGGCTTTTTCGGGGGCCAGTCACCAGGTATTTATTAGTTAGTGCGAATGTGTGTGTTTGAATTTTTCGTTGTTTTTTTTTCTTTTGCCACCCCGTGGGGGAGGTGCGCGTACATTGAACACGCAAATTTTTGTAGTAGAGCTTAGATTTTTTTTCTCGTAGCACAGGGCTCGAGTTTAGTAATTATCGAGTATAGGGACAATTGGTGTCAGAAAGGCATGGTTAAAAAGACTGTAAAGTGTTTAGGATGTGGAGTGGGTTTGAAAGTGGACCCAAGCGTAGAAGCGGATGGAGAAGAGGCTGACGCGAAGTGTAGGCAATGTGAGGTCGAGGAAAAAATGGAGAAAATGATGGTTGCCCAGAGTGAACTGCTGATGAGAATCGCCAAGCTCGAGACTGAGTTGGCGACAGAGCAAGAGAAAGCGAGGGCAATGGGAGAAAGACTAAAGTCCGCCGAGGAAGCGCTAGCGAAGCTGAACAAAGAAGCGACCTACCGAGAGAACAGTAGGGAACCGGCAACCAGAACGGTGGAGAAGGAAAAGCAAGCAAGTTTGGAAAAAACAGGTTTAGCCGGTTCAACTGTCGCAAGGCCCAGCTTCAGCGAGGTAGTGGTGGGGCAGGGAGGGAACAAAGCAGCCGGCGTCACAGGTGCAAGTAGCCCCCAGGTGCAGAACGCTCCAGCTGAAAAGTCGCAGCATGTGATAATCGCCGGGGACTCAAATTTAAATCGATGCACAGAAGCCATCAAAGAGAGGTAAGAGGTGACAAGAGGGTGGCAGTAGGGGCGTTCCCAGGACGCAAGCTGGAAGCAGTCATGAGGCAAGCGAGCGCAAAGCTCAAAACGACAGCTGATAGACGAAACCTAGTGATAATTTCAGGCTGTTTAAACGATGTCCTAAATGGAGATGCAGCAGGACTAGCAGCCACACTGGCGAAAGGCGTCGATGACATGCGCGCCACTTCTCCTAAGGTACAGGTAGTGATATGCACGATACCGGAGGTACCGGTGCGTGATAGCAACCTGCAAAGAGCGGTGGTCAACGCAAACCAAGAGATATGGCGGATGAGTCGGGAGAAAGGCTTTGAGGTGGTGGAAATAAACAGAGAGGTGCATAGGTGGGGGGGTTTTCAACGAGACAGAATTCACTTCGATGGGCGGCTAGGTCATGAGGTGGGTTGGCGACTTGCAGGACGCGCAGTAGCTTTTTTGGGGGGCAAGTGAGCCCTTCGGGGTGCAGGATAGCTAGTAACGAGGAAAACAACCAGGGAGACTCTTCAACAGGTGGTATGGACAGATACGATTCCAAAGTGGCACCAATATCTAAGATAGGTAGAGTCCGGGGCATAAATAGACGTAGCCACGAGTGCCGAGCCAATTCAGACATAGGGTATATTAACATGCAGGGTGGTAGGAACAGGCTGAAGTGGGAAGAGATAGAAGAACAGCTAAGGGAAGAGAGGCCGATGGTATACGGTTTTGTAGAAACACATCTCAGGGACATGGAACAACCTCCGAACAATCCGGACTACGCGTGGGAATATTGTAATAGAACAGAAGGCAGCAGAAAGGGGGGTGGTATTGGGGCATTCATTCATAAAAGTACAGACTGGCAAAGGGTCAAGCAGGAGTGCAAGGAAAATTTATGGCTAAAAGGGAAAGTGGCAGGTCAAATGACACTCCTTGGTTTCGTGTACTTGTGGACGGGAGCAAAGGCCAGAGAGGAAAACCAGACAATGGTAGAGTGTATATCAAAGGACATTCAGGAGTTAGGAAGAGAGTGCGAGATAATTATACTAGGAGACATGAATGCGCACATAGAAGATATAGATGGGTATACCGACCCGACAGGCAAAATGATCATGGATATGTGTGAAAGGCTTGATTTGATCATTTGCAACAGTACCGAGAAGTGTGAAGGGCAAATAACATGGGAGGTAGGAAGGCTTCAGTCGACGATAGATTATGCACTGATGTCACATAGGATGTATGATAAGCTCAGGGGAATGCACATAGATGAAGGTGGCTCCAGAAGTCTTGGTAGCGATCACAAACGTATCAAGCTAAGTTTTGGAAAAGGAGTGAAAGTGGGAAGGAGACAAGAAGAGCAACTACAGGAAAGTTTTTATCCAGAAAGGCAAATTGAAATAGCCACTAAGCAAATTGAGAAAGTAATCACGGAGGATAATAAGACAGTGTGGACATACACGAATCTAATTAGACTCTTTGAGCTAGAGCTTGCTAAGACGAGTGACAAGTCACCCCGGAAAAGAAGACACAAACCCAAAAGTTGGTGGGATGAGGAAGTTAAGAGAGCCATAGCAAAACGTCAGGAAGCCTCTAGGGAACACAGACATGCTAAGCAGCGGGGTGAACCGACAGATGATGTTGAAAGAAAATGGGTAACCTTTCTGAGCTGTAGAAGGCATGCATCCCTTCTGATCAAAGAAAAAATTAGAAAGAAGGGAGCTCAGTGGCTGGCAGAAGTACATAAAAGAGATAGAAAGGCAGCTGCGAAATTTTGGAACCATCTAAACTCCCTAAGAAATGAAACGAGCCTAGAGCAGAGATTTATAACTACAGCCCAAGGTGCTAGGCTAGAAGGGGACGAAGCTATTGAATATATAAGAACAAAAGTGACAGAAAAATTTCAACAAAGAAGTACTTTATGCACCACAATAGACGAGGACGAATCAAGTGGTGCAATGGCTCCATTTTCACAACAAGAGTGGGAAAGGGCTGAGAAAAGGGTTCCTAGTAGTACATCAACAGGCCCAGATGGCATTCCAATTAGGCTGATAAAGACCTTAGGTCCGAAGTCTAAGCAGGCTTTGAGAGAGGCAGTGAGCACAATAATAATCGATGGTGAAGTTCCCGATGGATGGAAACTTAGCAAGATGAGCATGATCTATAAAGGAAAGGGGGACAAAGCTGACATAAACAACTACCGTCCTATAACAGTGACATCAGTGGTCTACAGGCTGGCGATGCAGATTATAAAGGAAAGACTGCAGGCGTGGATAGAGGATGAGGGGGTGCTGGGGGAACTGCAGAATGGGTTTCGGAAACACAGGAGGTTGGAAGACAATCTGTTCTCACTGACGCAGTGCATCGAAATAGCAGAAAAGGAACACAGGCCCCTGTGGCTAGCATTTTTGGATATCAAGGGAGCATACGATAGCGTGGTTCAAGAGGAATTGTGGGGAATACTGGACACACTAGGCGTTGAACATGTAGTCACTAATCTTTTAAAGGGTATCTATAAAGGTAACAAGGTAGTTATAAAGTGGGAAAAACAGGTATCCAAGCCTGCAGAGGTAAAACGGGGGCTTAGACAGGGGTGCCCCCTGTCACCCTTATTATTCATGATGTACCTACAAGGATTAGAGGCAAAATTAGAGCGAAGTGGACTGGGCTTCAACCTCTCTTTAGTCAAACAAGGAAAACTTATTGATCAGGCACTACCAGCGTTAATGTACGCAGATGATATAGTGCTACTGGCCAACAACAAGGAAGATTTGCAGAGATTGATGGACATCTGCGGTAATGAAGGAGATAGGTTAGATTTTAGATTCAGTAAGGAAAAATCAGCAGTCATGATTTTCAATGACAACGAAGGTAGTGAGCTTAGAATACAGGAGGTCACGCTAGAGATAACAGATAAATACAAATATCTGGGCGTATGGATAAGCAATGGGACCGAGTATCTGAGGGAACACGAAATATACGTGACGACTAAAGGTAACAGGAATGCAGCAGTCATGAAAAATAGGGCACTGTGGAATTACAATAGGTATGATGTTGTGAGAGGAATATGGAAAGGGGTCATGGTTCCTGGGCTTACGTTCGGCAATGCGGTCTTGTGCATGAGATCAGAAGTTCAAGCAAGATTAGAAATTAAGCAACGTGGAATAGGTAGGCTTGCTTTAGGAGCTCACGGGAATACACCAAATCAGGGAGTACAAGGTGATATGGGATGGACATCATTTGAGGGCAGGGAAGCTAGCAGCAAGATAAAATTTGAGAAGCGATTGAGAGAAATGGGGGAAGAGCGTTGGGCTAGGAAGGTTTTCAGCTACTTGTACATGAAGAATGTCGATACAAAATGGAGGAAGCGAACCAGGAAGTTGACTGGTAAATACTTAGAAAACAGCAGGTGGCCAAACCAAAAAGAACTATCGGTTAAGAAGAAAGTGAAGGAAACGGAGACTGACATGTGGAGAATGGGCATGATTAAGAAGTCCGCACTAGAGATCTATCGAACTTTTAAGCAGGAAATTGCCAAGGAAAGGATCTATGATAATACTCGGGGTAGTTCTCTACTGTTTGAGGCCAGGACGGGAGTACTGCGAAGCAAGACATATCGGGCCAAATACGAAGGGGTAGACACAGTATGCAGTGCGTGTGGAGAGGAAGAAGAAACTGCCGAACACTTGATAATGTTCTGTAAAGGGCTTCACCCTATAGTTCAGGATGATGGCGCAGAGTTTTTCAAAGCACTTGGGTTTAGGGACCGGGAGGGCAAAATAAACTTTAAGCGGGTAGACTTAACTAGAAGGAGGTTATCTGATTGGTGGCTAAAGTCAAGGCACGAGTGAAAATTAAACTCTTCACTGCAAAGTACGAATCCTCGAACCCTTTCTTTTTTTTCTTTTTTCCCTTTTTTCTTTTTTTTAAGGAAAAAATATAATTTTTGGTTCATTAGGTATTACGGCTTGGTGGCGCTAGCCCCCGCCTGATTTAAAGGGTACAGCCATATCCATCCATCCATCCATCCATCCATGTAGCCACCTCTAGTTTAGTTCTTGCAGTGTTCACTAGATGGCGGTACCATCTCCTGTATGTAGCCACCTCTCGTTTAGTTCTTGTAGTGTTTACTAGATGGTGGTACTTGTAGCTGATGATGAAAAGATGCAAGATGTTATAAACTAGAAAGCGGTACTTGTAGTTGATGAAAGACGCGAGATCTTATAAAATAGGAATGATGTCACATATGGCGCGTGTCATTGGTTGAAGGCAATCGTTCGATTTAGTGCGGCGACGTACGCTAGGGGGAGCGTTGTAATAAAATCCCTTCGCTGTTGGCGCGCGCTCGGAGTCGCCGGATGGATAAGGCTGCACAGCGGAGAGAGCGCAAGGCGGCAGCAGCGCGTGCTCGCAGACAGAATCCCGATGTGCGAGCGCGCGAGGCAGAAGCGGTCCGTGAAGCTGCGCGACGCCGCCGCCAAGATCCTGCCGTACGTGAAAAAGAGGCTGCAGCGGCGCGACGCCGCCACCAAGATCCTGCCGTACGTGAAAGAGAGGCTGCAGCGTCTAAGACAAATAAAAGTTGATTTGTGTATGTACACACACAGCGTTTCTCACGTCTTTACATGATGATCGACTGGGCGAATTACACGGAAGATTCACAGTTTACCGATGAATCCCTCCGGAGCTTCGCCCATTCATCGTCATTCACCCCGTGAATATGCCGTAATTTTTTTTTCATGTTTGTAACCTCCTGCTGTAACGCCTCTGTGTAAAGCGGGGTTATGTATGAATAAAGAATGAAGCATCTTCGTTCGCTCAAGAACGCTGACCGTGCAAGAATTGTAGGTAGCGGGAGAACTGTTCCTATCGGAATTAGTAGGGTGTTTTTAGCGCCACCGAACTATTATCACTCTACATTGGTAACGTATTTTTCGTACTATCCCAGTTCTTGAAGCGTCTTCTGACATTACCTTAATGGGGATTTCATTCTTATCTCGATAACACTATCATTATGACTTTCCTACGTTGGAAAATTAGAGGAAAGGAATTAAATTGCGTGGCCATTCTCAGAACAGATTGCGGAAAAGTTTTTCATTTCTAGGAATTCAAAATAATGGAATCGAGGTGAGTTGTGTTTCTCCGGAACGGAATCGGAATATAATGGAGGCGCCCAATTCGCTAGACTGCCAGTGTCGAGATAGTTTGCGGGATTCAGCCCTTCGAGCGACGAAGCGACACAGTGACGTCATTATGACATCTTCATGTCATTTGTGATCACGTGATTTTATGCAATGACACGTCATTATGAAAAATCACTTTTCTGGGCCGGAAAATCACCGAAAAGGAACATTTCACGTTTGGTGAAGCATCGAAGGTTTTCGCAGTAAGAAAAAAAAAAACGTTGGGCCATAGCGTCGAACGCGCAGCAGTAACAGTGAAACATGAAGTCATGGCCTTTCTAGAGCCTTTTACAGCGAAAGTTGTTATCAGATCAGAACACAGGTCACACGCGGTGTTGTAGTTGTCCGCTGCCGCCGGTGTCCGTAACCAGTATCGATTGAAAAAAAAAAAAACTCGGTGAATGAAAACAACCACGACACAATAGGTTTCGAACCCGGGCCCGCTGCATGCCAGCTCAGTATTCTCTCACTCAGTCAAACTAGTGCTTGGAACACGTTTCAAAACTTACTTTGGCAGGCTTGATGTCGGAAAAAAATTTTGTTAATATGATTTGATTGATTGATATGTGGGGTTTAACGTCGCGAAACCTCTATATGATTATGAGAGACGCCGTAGTGGAGGGCTCCGGAAATTTCGACCACCTGGGGTTCTTTAACGTGCACCCAAATCTAAGCACACGGGCCTACAACATTTCCGCCTCCATCGGAAATGCAGCCGCCGCAGCCGGAATTCGAACCCGTGACCTGCGGGTCAGCAGCCGAGTACCTTAGCCACTAGACCACCGTGGCGGGGCATTCGTTAATATGAGGAACAAAGAGTTTCAGAAAATCAAAGGAACAGCCTGGGGTCACACAATGTGAATTGCGTAACGAATAGGTCGTCCAATGCTACAATCATTAAAAAAAACTTGTTCTTGATCACCACTTAGCTGTGACGCATACAAATTTCTGGCATAATTCTTCATTGTCGTTAGCCACTGCATGAAAAAAAAAAAGGGGGACCATTAAGCTTCACCTTTAAGAGTTGAATGCGAGAGCGAAATTCGGCCCCTAGTGCGCCCCTTAACCGCTAAGTGCGTACTTATTAATATGTTTCGTTGCATACACACACGCACGCAACCCCGCCGCGGTGGTCTAGTGGCTAAGGTACTCGGCTGCTGACCAGCAGGTTGTGGGATTGAATGCCGGCTGCGGCGGCTGCATTTTCGATGGAGGCGAAAAATGCTGAGGACCGTGTGCTCAGATTTGGGTGCTCGTTAAAGAACCACAGGTAGTAGAACTTTCCGGAGCCCTCCACTACGGCGTCTCTCATAATCATATGGTGGTTTCAGGAAGTTAAACACCACATATCAATCAATCAAAACACACACACACACACGTACACTGTAGATTGTACCAGCGCGCGCGTGCCAATGGCACATACAGCTTTTTGATCTAAAGCAAGAGTCGCATGGCCCCCAAGATACATGCTACGCGCTTTTTATCTCGGATGCTATAAAGAGTTTGACAATGCCTCACAGATGGCAGCACATTATATAGCGCTTGTAATTTGCTTGATCAACACCTCTCGAAAGGCATTATATGTTTTCCGCTAGATGAGCATAACTGTCTGTTTTTGGAGCTGTTTGAAAGTTCCTTTGTGTTTTTAGCGACGATGGCTGCATGATCCCAGCCTTTTTCGACGTAGTTTGAGTCCTCCCAAATGCGCTTACAAATCGCCGAATGGTCTCGTTTTTGTCGTGACACCTGTCGAACAAAATGTGTTAAAGGGGTCCTGAAACACTTTTTTGAGTGACCATGGAATGAATTCACTCGAAGAGCTTATTGGCTCATGAATTCAACGAAGCAAACATTTTAAGAATCCGTCCAGTGCGAGTGGAGTTATTAAGGTTTGTCGCATGATGCAATTGCATTCTCTCTTCTCTCGTCCCGATGAAAGTGCTGGAAGCTAAGCAGGGGGAGTGTCAGGGGCAAAGAAACTTCATCATTCGTGCCTCGTGACCTTGAGCACTTTTTCTTCTTTTTTTCTTTGAAAGCGCGGCTTTCTCAGTGTGATCGCGCGCGCACGCGTGGACAAGTAGCGACCTCTCGCAGCGATCTCTGTAACGAGCTTTCTCGCTCACGGACAATTTTTCGCTCACAACCAACGGCACTGACGTAGACGGCGGAATTTCTTCGACACGAGCTCTCCAACACTATTGCGTTGAAATCGCACTGAATTCTTAACTAGTGTGTAGCAGATACCACGCTTCTCCAAAGACTGACGAAGGGTAGCACAGTGAATGCTCGCCTACTACACAAAAATTATGATTATTTATGGCGTAAAGAGTACCGAGCCGTGCGTTTGTAACAGTTAATCAAAGAGTGTTTAGAAAAGGCTCTGAAAGGCCACTCTTCTAGCTTACGCTGTGACTGTGCAGCGCGTTCCACGCAAGCCTGACGTTTTTTTAAAACATTTTTGGGGCAACCAGTACAAGCAGAGTTATATGTTATCTGCTACGCCATAAAGTATTATTACGGGGTGTCCCGTATGCCACTATACGCCATTCTTATTAGAAACGTGGTACACACTTTTAAGACCTTACGCGCACTTTCTTAATGCTGTGGCTTCTTTACACGACATGAAGCTTGCACAGGGTCAATATGGTACAATATTGCAAGTACGCGCGTGAATAGAGGGAGAGAGATAAATACAGGGAAAGGCACGGAAATTAACTAGCCGCATGACTGGTTTGTTCCCCTGCACTGGGGAAGACATACAAAAAAGCAGGGGGGGGGGAGAAGAAGAAAGGAAAGCAAGGTTCGAACCATGCACGTCACATCCTGGACTTTTTTGTGTGTTTTGTTTCTTATTTCGCGCGATAGCACTTACGAACACTTAGCGCTCTGGGTGAGTGTAAAGGGCAAGTTCGAATTGGAGCGGTGGTCGAGTTTGAATGGGTGCTGCCATATTGATTCTTAACCACATGCAGCTACTAGTGGTTACTGTTACAATAAATGTTTTTGGTGGAGGCGAAAATGCTGTAGGTTCATTCTCAGATTTGGGTACACGTTAAAGAAGCCCATGTGGGCGAAATTTCCGGAGCCCTCCAATACAGCGTCTCTCATAATCATATGGTGATTTTAGGACGTTAAACCACACATATAAATCAATAATACTATAAGTGAAGAAATACGACGTAAATATTGTTACGGAAGAGAAGAGACGCCGTATCGACGAGCAGTGGATGAAATATATTTCGAACCAGCAGCGGCAGCGACATAACCGGTGGACCAGACACCGAGCGGAGACCACTCTTCGTCCTCTTCGTCAGAAACACACGCGCATCGTCCCACAAAATGTCAACAAGCATGTAGCATAATCCCCGGCGGGAGAAGCGCCGTCTCGGCGCATCTAAATGTCAACGTCAGTGGAAGAGTGGTAAGGCTTCAAGCGTGCCACATGTACGGTATCGGTGGTCCTGTGGGCAGTTGAAGGTGATGAGGCAGCAGGGCCAATTTAGTACGTCACAGGAGTAACCACATGAGGGATTCGATATGAACCTTTGTAGCGGAAAAAAAGTTTTTTCGACAAGCCGACTAGATGGGTCGGGGACCACAGCAGAACCAATGAACCAGGTAAAAAGTGCACGTCGCGGTGCCGTTGATCGTACAAACGCCGCTGGTTCTCTTGAGAGGCCAGAAAGCGAGTGCGGGTAATTTCGCGTGCGTGGGTAGCCCGAGTGATAGCGTCAAGGGCATATTTGCTGGTCGGTGTCGTGTTAGGTAATAGTGCACTTGAAGTTGTAAAAGACTATGTCTACTTAGGGCAGGTAATAACCACAGAGCCTAACCACGAGATTGAAGTAACTAGAAGAATAAGAATGGGGTGGAGTACATTCGGCAAGCACTCTCAAATTATGACAGGTAGATTGCCACTATCGCCCAAGAGGAAGGTATATAACAGCTGTATCTTGCCGGTACTTAGCTACGATCAGAAACCTGGAGACTTACAAAGAGGCTTCAGCTTAAATTGAGGACGACGCAGCGAGCAATGGAAAGAAAAATGGTAGGTGTAACCTTAAGAGACAAGAAGAGAGCAGAGTGGATTAGGGGACAAACGGGGGTTAAGGATATCATAGTTGAAATAAAGAAGAGAAAATGGACATAGGCCGGGCATGCAGCGCGTAGACAGGATAACCGCTGGTCATTAAGAGTAACTAACTAGATTCCCAGAGAAGGGAAGCGGGTTAGGGGGAGACAGAAGGTTAGGTGGGCAGACGAGATTAAGAAGTTTGCGGGTATAAATTGGCAGCAGCAAGCACAGGACCGGGTTAACTGGCGGAACATGGGAGGGGCCTATGCCCTGCAGTGGACGTAGTCAGGATGATGATGATGATGATGATGATGATGTCGCGTTAAACGGAATGACTGTATTTAGGGGTAATGTAGGTTCTCGGTCGAACTACAGAAAGAATGGGGAGTAAGCGGCAGTGTCATGGCGAGAATAATTGTAGGCAAATGTGACGTACGGCAACGCGAGAACCCAGTCCATGTGGTTGGTAGAAACATACTTAGCGAGCATGTCTGTAAGAGTTCGATTTAGACGCTCCTTGAGTCCATTGGTTTGCGGGTGGTATGATATAGTCAGCTTGTGTCTCGTTTGACAGGTATGCAAGATGTCGGCTATGACCTTCGACAAAAAGGAGCGGCCACGGTCTGTAAGCAGCTGCCGTGGGGCTCCGTGTTGCAAAATCACGTTCTTGAGGAGGACGTCGGCGACATCTGTGGCGCAGCTTGTTGGAAGAGCTTGTGTGATGGCATAGCGCGTGGCGTAGTCGGTAACCACTGCTATCCACTTGTTACCCGAGGAAGACAAAGGGAAATAGATAAGTAGGTCCGAGCCAATGTGGAAGAACGGTTCTGACGGAATGTCAAGCGGTTGAAGGCATCCGGCGGGAATTGTCGATGGTGTTTTGCGGCGCTGGAATTTCTCTCAAGCCGCAACGTATCTTCTGACTGAGCGTGCAAGCAAGCCCTGGCCGAAAGAAGCGTCGGCGTATTCGGTCGTAAGTGCGTGGCACACCAAGGTGACCAGCAGTCGGAATGTCATGAAGTTCATGTAGAACTCCCAAGAGAAGGTGTTTCGTAATGACAAGCAGCAGGGCCGGTTCATCCGGCTCAAAACTTTGGCGGTATAATACACCATCGTGGAGCATGGATGAGCGATGGGACTGATTGGAAGATGGTGATTCGTGGCGCTCAATGATAGCACGCAAGGACGCATCGTGGCGCTGCTCGTCACCAATGCATGTCATTTGCGAATAGGAAAAGATGCAAGGCTCGGTGTCGGTGTCAGGCATAGTGCTCGACTCAGCAACCGGGTAGCGGGACAGGCATCCTGCGTCCTGATGTAGGCGCCCGGACTTGTACGTCACCGTAGGTATACACTTGCAGTCGCAGAGCCCAGCGCTCGAGCCGGCCAGTAGGATCCTTCAGTGAAGAAAGCCATCATAGCGCATGGTGGTATGTTATTGCAGAGAAATTCGTGCCTTATATATATGGGTGAAACTTCGTGACTGCCCAAACAAGAGCAAGACATTCACGCTCTGTTATTGAATAGTTGCGCTCGGCAGCTGTGAGTAAGCGGCTAGCGTAGGCAATAACTCGGTCGTGTACCCGCTGGCATTGGGCTAGGATGGCTGCAAACCCATGATCACTCGCATCGGTGCGGACTTTTGTCGGAGCGGACGGGTCAAAGTGGGCCAATATAGGTGGAGTCGTGATGAGGATGATGAGGTGAGAAAAAGCGGCAGCTTGAGCGGAACCCCCCGTAAAAGTCACGTCTTTCTTCAGATCGTTGGTGAGTGGTCAAGTGGTCTTTGCAAAATCTTTCACGAACCTTCTAAAGTAGGAACACAGTCCCACAAAGCTCCGGACGTCCTTGACAGACTGGGGTACAGGAAAGCTCGTAACAGCACAAAATTTCTCCAGGTCAGGCTGCACACGTGATGCGTCGAAAAGGTGGCCCAACACCGTAATTTGCTGGCAGCCGAAGTGGCATTTCGACAAGTTTAGTTGAAGGCCAGCAGTGCGGAAGATGTCGAGAACCGCTGACGAACGCTAGACGTGTGTCTCAAATGTAGACGAATATACAAGGGCGTCCTTCAAGTAGCACAGACATGTTGACCGCTTGAACCCTTGTAATAGCGAGTCCATCATGTATATGCTCAAACGTGGCTGCGGCGTTGCATTGCCCAATTGGAATCACCTTGAATTGGTATAGGTCGTCGGGAGTTACAAACGCAGTCTTTTCTTGGTCTTTCTCGTCCACCGCAATCTTCCAATAGCCAGAACGTAGGTCGATTGAAGAAAAGTATCGCGCGCCATGAAGATCATCGAGGGCATCATTGATTCAGGGCAAAAGATAAACGTCCTTTTTCGTGATTCAATTAAGATGGCGGTAATCGGCGCAGAAGGTCTACGTGTCATCTTTCTTATTAACGAGCACAGCAGTAGATGCCGAAGAGATCGGGGAGGGTTCAATAGTTTGTTTGGATAGCATCTCGTTGACTTCTTGAATTACCTTACGCTCTATGGCAGACACCTGGTATGGTCGGCGGTGAATGGGAGGAGAGTCAGCAGTAATAATTCGGTGCTTCACGAGGGAAGTCTGACCGAGTGGAATGCTGTCGATGTCAAATATGTCGCGGTAGGAAGACAGAAGGCGGAATATGGCGTCGGATTTCTCAGGTTTGAGTTTCGGGTCGATCATGGGGCGCAAGGCCGCATCGAGGGATGTGGTATCCTGCGGGTGCCAGGGAAGATCGGAGCATGCGTCTGGCGCAAAAGCGGTGACATGGGCGTCTATTAAGGGTCGAAGCGTGGTGACTGATATTCTGTGTGGTAGTACTTGCTGCGTGAAACTGAAATTGATAATGGGCAGACATGTTCGGTTAGATGCCATGGTTACGACGGAGTGTGGCACAGTGATGTCGCGCGCTAGGAGAACATCTTAAATAGGCGTGACGACATAATCACCGTCAACAACGGGTGAACTTGTCGCCAATTCGATGAACTTGAGGGCTTTTGGCGGTATCCGACTGAAGTCTGTGGTACAGAGGCTTTTCGGCAGCTCGGGGCGAGAACCTGGAAGAAGAGGAAGTTCTAAACAGAGAGTGGTGGCGGAACAGTCGATCAAAAAAAAAATTTGTAGGAATGACGCAATGCTGAAAGTTTAGGGCTTATTCACCTTATAATCGGCCAATCCCCTTCTTTGGGTACGAGCCATTTGCACAGGAAAACAACAACAACAACAACAACAAGAACAACAACAACAACAGTCGATCAGGGCAGAATGCGTCGATAAGAAGTTCATTCTGAAGATGAGGTCATGAGGGCAATATTGGAGCACGGTAAATAAAACACGAACATGGCGGCTGGCGAGGCTAATACGAGCGGTATTCCAATGACGGCGACAGTTCCTCCATCGGCGACATGGACGGCTTGTGTTGCGGCAGGCGTGAGAACTTTTTTGAGGCGGCGACAGAGACGAGCACTCATTATAGACACCTTACCTCCAGTGTCAACAAAAGCCGTCGAAGAAAGACCATCCACATGCATGTCCAGCAAATTCTTATTAGTAGATAGCCTCAACGGCGGATTTGAATCAGTTGCATTGCATGCCGCAACATTATGAAGAATAACTATGTTATTGATGTGTGTTCAGCAGCAGATGCTAGACAAGGGAAACGTCACAGCCTTACCAATTGTTAGGCAATAATGTGGAATAATGTTTTTCTGCGCAACCGTGTGTCAAAGCAATGGGTCGATTACACCCCGTAGCTCAGACAATGTTGAGCCGTAGTGGTGAGGCAGAGCATCAAAAAACTAGGTGGTGTGCAAAACTGTGTACAAAACATCCTAAAGGGTTAACAAACTCGTAGTGTATTAATATTCCAGCTGTCTCAGAATATACCGCTGAGAATGTATAAAGGAACGCATCGCTCCCCGCTAAGTTACCAAAGGTGGCGACAGTTAGCTTGGCGTGAACCACCTGACACAATCATCGCGCGAAACTGAGGTGAAATGTTACCAGACTGCATAATGCAATGCCGCGAAAGCAAAACCACGGCAAATCATAATGTATACCTTCAGCTTTACATCCATTCATTTTATAGTGCTTATAACACAGGTACCCAGGAAGGAAACAATGCGCACTCTCTCGGACCGTGTGTCTTTAACATTATCTATTCATTGTATGTAACGAGCATATCTTTATGCTGCTACTATAAGCCTGTGCAGTGTAACATAGCGCCACAAGATGGCAGTTTTGCGCTCGTACGATTAGTAAAATAATTTTGCTGCTGGCCACATACGTCAGTCAGCCATTGAGCCGAGCCTCGTCTGTGTGCTGCCTCGGGAGAAAATAAAAACCGGTGGCAAGACTGATTTAAAATCTGCAAGGTGAGCGTGGCAGAAACACCCGCGCCTGAGTTCAACGAGAATGTCGTTCATGTGCAGACTAGAAGCGTTCGACGCAAGCCCAAGAGAGTGGCCGGAATATCACGAGCATGTTTTGCTTTTGTTCGCTGCGAACAATGTGGCAGAGGGTTAAAAAAAAGGCGGTATTCCTGACAAGCTGAGGAGCAGCAAGGCACTTTGTTGCTACGGGACCGGCTGTCGCCTTCAAAATTGAGTGATGTGGTAAATGCAGCTATTTTCACGCTCCTCGGTGCCACTTCAAGCCCGAAATTTCCGAAGTGGTCGCAAGTTGTTTTTTTTTTGTTTTCCTACAAAAAGACACGAAGGCGAGGCCGTTGTGATACTACGTAGCAGCACTTATCAAGATAGTAGGCGATTGAAACACTTGCGCAGTGCGTGAGTGAATGATGCGGCACCAGATTGTCTGTGGAATAAACGATGCCGGAACGCAGACTCGCTTTTCGGAAAGTTTGACCTTCTCAGGCAAAACGTTTCTCCAAGTGGAACCGCTTGAAGTGGATTATTGAACCTGGATTTGAAGTGGAACCACTTTCAAGTGGAACTACTTGCCAAGTGGTTACAATCTAGGTTCAATAATCCACTTAAAGTGCTTCTACTTGCCAAGTGCTTTCACTTCACTAGTGACGCCTGCTCTTATGCCTCCGAGTCCGCAGCGAACGTCCATGCCTCGGAAAAAGGAAATCTGTGTCAAAGCCAGCACGCGAGCCCGCCTGACGCGATGAACAACTTAACGGCGTCATCCCGCGACACCGCCTTTCTGCCGCGCACGTGCAATGAGTCACGTCAGCCAGCGAGCCGGCGCCTTCCTGTCTGGCGAGTCTGACACAATGTGTGGCGACGTCACTCGTCCTTGGGTGCAGCCACGTGCAACGCAGCGGCTCCAGATTCGATGAGAGAGAATGACGCGGCCCAGCGGTGACCGCATTGGAGGAGTCTGACCTCACGACCAGCGGTGCTTCTGGTTGGACATTCGGTTACTCAAAGAATCCACCCGGTGCATATAAAACAAGCCCTGCGGCGCGTCATGAGCAGTTGAGCTATGTGTTAGCAGGAGACCTATGTCTTAGAGAAGAGAGCTCGGCTCTTCGAGTCTCAAATTTGTCGGCCCCAGTGCCGAATTCGTAATTCCTCTGTATATATGCTATACATAAACCTTGTTTAACTCACCGTCGTCTCGTCCGCTCGTCTATCAGCTCTGCTCAGAAGCAGTCGCGAGCTGAAAAACCTACGCTACCAAACGGCTGGTGACCTTCCCGGCGGATTTCGAAGCAGTGGCGCCTTCGGGACTCGGTTGGCGTCGCCGTTTTTCGTAAACAGTAGTTGCAGCGGTGGGATTCGTGGCGCCCTTCGTAACGTCGTCGGAGGCGTGCTTCGTAACACTGCCTAATGTATCCTCTTGTCAAGTGGTATGAGTAACCACTGGTGCACTTCAACGAATATTAGAAACAAAATCTTATTTTTGCAATAACTTATTGATAAGTGAATGGCACTTAAAAATTAAGTTAATGTGAAGTCAAAACGAAACATTTTCGAAGCATTCAATCTTCTTTTCTCTTCGTCGTCCTGATATGTTGAATTTTTTTAGACAAAATATTGGACAAATTGTCCAGCGTTTCCTTAACTGAGACTCCGCCACTTGACCCCCGAATGTGTCAGCCTGTCTGCAAAGAAGGCAGAAATTAAAACAGCCATGAGATACATAATTATGTACAGCACAAATCAACCACAATCCTACGAATAGTCAAAGCATCATTGTGTGGACTCAGCTGCTTCCGCACGACTGCTTTGGGGTACTTGTACTCCTTAGGGGCCAATTTGCCTCTATAACTTTGCTTCGCCAATCCTTTGTGACCCCTTATAGCTTGGGCCCTGACCTTCACAACAAGTGAAGGTTTTTTATGGCCAAGGATCTTTTCCACCTGCTTGCTGCCAATCATAAGGCCGTGTTTCACATGATACTGTAAATAAAAACAGCTTTTAAAAAAGAAAGTAAGGAAACGCAGTCATGCACTTACCTTAGCATAACCAATGTCAGTAAGAGGATTGTGGGCTTTTGAGTCTGCAAATGATGAGAAATAAAGGGTGAAGTTGGTGTTTACACCGAAATAATAGCAACATAAAGCATTTGAGCGTGGTGGTAGGTGGTAAAAAACATTTATTTCAGAAAAAGTCTACTAGAGAGTGCCGACGTGGCCCATCGGCGTGCTAGAGTGGCAAGACCCTATTCCGGGACGGCAGTGGAGCTGGAAGCTGCCCGTGCGCGCTCCACCAAGGAGCGTTGTGCAGCCAAGGTAGAGCAGCCGAGCAGGTGCTCCTCCCAAGCCTCTCTAGTTGGGATAGGAAAAGGGGGTGACAAAGGGACGGGATTAACTGGGCACGATGCTACGACGTGATATGTGTCGGCGAGGACATGACAGGTCGAGCAGGTGCTATTGATTTCCGGCAAAAAGTGCCTGGCGACCGCCGGACTGATAAAGGTGTTTCTCTGCAGGCGGGGTAGCAGTCGTTCGTCCGCTTTCTCCAAACCGCGTGCGGGGTCCGGGTAGAGGCGGCGCGAAGCCCGGTAATAAGCCAAAATTTCGCGAAAGCCCGTCAGGTTGGTATTGCCAGATTCCGTCTCGGGACATGGAGGGGCAATGGCCCGGACAGGAGATGCGCGGGCCGCGGCATTTGCCGCCTCGTTGCCGCGCAGGCCCGAGTGGCCTGGGGTCCAGACTATACGAGTGGGATGAGGGTTAAAGCGCCAAGAGGCTGCCTGTAGCAGGCTAGCCGCCAGCGGGGCAATGGAACCCTGAAGGTAGTGAGAACAGGCCGAGCGCGAGTCCGTCAGGATGGTGCGTGATGCAGAGTGAGAGGCGGCCAAAGCTATGGCAACCTCTTCAGCGTGCGTTACTGTGTCTGCTCGAAAGGAGAGGCCATCTACGTGTTTGCCCTCTGTAATCACGGCAGCCGTGAAGTGACCCGAGGGGTAGGGGCCCGAGACGTCCACGTAGAAAACACCAGGACGATTGGAGTGTCGCGTATGAATGGCCGCGGCGCGTGCTAGTCTACGGCCAGGATGGAGGTCGGGTTTCATATTACGGGGTAGAGGTTCCACCCATAGCTTTTGACGCCAGAGCTCTGGTACCGGCTGCAGAGGGTCTTGGTGAGATATCGGGTTAAGGCCAAGTCTGTGTAGAAGACGGCGCCCTGAAGGCGTCTGCGACAGTCGTTTGATTTGGTTAACGCGATGAGCTTCGCGCATCTCTGCAAATGTGTTGTGTACCCCCAGAGCCGCAAATCGGCTGTTGGAAGTTGCAATAGGTAGGTCAAGAGCTCGTTTGTATACTGAACGAAGAAGGACGTCCAGCTGGCGCTCGTGTCGACGACGCAGGCGAAGGTAACGCAAGGCGTAGAGGATGCGACTGGTCACAAACGCGTGGGCCAATCGGAGGGACTGAGACCCGCGGAGGCTGCCGCGCTTGGTAGAAACTCGCCGTATCATGCGGCTCACCTGTTCGCTGGTGCGTCTGAGGCCTGCTATTGTGCCCTTTGGTTCCGAGGACGATGTGAGGCGAATGCCAAGAACCCGAATATTTTGCACTGACGGGACGGGCCCGGACTGAAGGAAAATTTGAGGCGGCGGTAGCGGAGAGACTGAAAGAAGAGCCGATTTAGCTGGAGAGCACACGAGGCCGCATGAACCTGCGTAGGTGTCCACCAGAAGGGCAGCCTTTTGCAGGCGTTCTTCGATTTGCGCTAAGGAGCCGGTGTTGGTACAGATTGTGATATCGTCCGCATATAGTGCGTGTTGTATTCCCTCGACCTCGCTTAGAAGAGAGGGGAGGTTCATCATCGCCAGGTTAAAAAGCAGAGGAGACAGGACTGCCCCTTGAGGTGTACCCCGCGTGCCTAATAAGTACGGGCCGTGTTCGGTAGAATTAAGGCGAATTAAGGCGGTGCGATGTGATAGAAAGGCGCGAATGTAGTTGAAAGTCTTCTGCCCGCAGTTTGTGGTAGACAGGTTAGTGAGTATAGTGCTGTGTTTGACGTTGTCGAACGCCCCGCGGAGATCGAGAGCGAGCACAGCTTTATCGTTATGGCGCATAGTAGTCGGCTCTATGATATCGTGTTGAAGCTGGAGCAGGACGTCCTGCGCCGACAGATGCGGGCGAAAGCCAAACACCGTGTCGGCAAAGGTCCTCCTGGCCTCCAAGTAGGCGGAAAGGCGTTCGCGAACCATGGTTTCCATGAGTTTGCCTGCGCAAGACGTAAGTGAGATGGGTCTCAGTGCCTCAATACTAACAGATTTTGGCGATTTGGGAATGAATGTCACGACCGATGTGGTCCATTCCGTTGGAAGCGGAGAGCCGTTCCATATCGAATTTATAAGGTGGAGTAGCGAGACGTGTGCTTGGTCGGGAAGATTTGCCAGGAGCGATACTGTGATTCCATCGCGTCCAGGGGCCGTGCCCCGTCGCATTTTCGTGAGTGCAAATCGTAAATCAGAAAGCGTGTATAGGGCGTCGACGTCAGTGTTAGGGGCGCCGGAATACGTATATGCTGTGCCTGCGGGATCAATTGTGCGGCAGATGTAGCGTTCACAAAGTTCTCGCGCGAGTTCATCCGTAGTGCCCTGAAAGGCATGCAGAGCACGGTGGAGCTCGCGTTGCGTTTCTCCCCTGGTGGTGGAGGGATCGAGAAGGCTTCTAAAGAGTCGCCACGCACTCTTAGAGCTCATCTGGTTTGCAGCCTTCGAACAGGTGTCTGCCCAGTTAGCATCGGAAAGTTGTGCGGAGTATGCGGCCGCCTCTGCAGTGAGCGCCTCAATGCGAGCGCGAAGTTTCCGATTAAGTTTGTTGCGTTTCCAGCGCCTTACGAGCCCGCGGCGGGCGTGCCAAAGATGTAGGAGGTGTGGATCAATTGCAGGAGTCAAATTAGAGGTCGCAAGGGTGCGAGTGTTCGCTTGTTTCATATGGAGAGCGTATGATGCCCACGCTGCATATTCGGTCGAGGAGAGGCCGGCGGGGAATAGTTGCATTCTGAACTGAGTCCAATCGGTGAGACGGGCTTGGCCCCAGTGTTGGCGCATTTTCTGCCGCGGTGTGAACGAAGTGCGGAGTAAAAAGTGATCGCTGCCTAGGGTTTCGCCTAAATTTTCCCATGTAGCATCGCGGATGTGACGGGTGAGGGAGAGGTCGGGGCATGTGTCTCGCGTGACCGAGTTGCCGGAACGTGTGGGTTGTGCCGGATCGGTAAAAAGCGTCAGGCTCAGCGAGGTTTGGGCGTCTACCTTCGGGGAGTGCGTCTCCAGCAGGCTTGGATGTCCTGCCCATTTGTGCTGGTGGTGGCGTTGGTGTGGAATATGAAATAATAGGTGAAGGTGTTTATATCAAAATATAAACAACACAATTACATTCGAAACGTTTGGGCTTGTGATGAGTGTAGTGCAAGAGTGCGGTGTTGTCGGTGTGGTGTTCTCGGTGCGGTGCTGTTGTGGTGGCGCGAGCGATGCGAAATCGTTGTGCAACGCGACAGTGGCTCCAGACAACGGACACGTGCACAACGAAAAGAAGGACGACGTTGGCGGGGCATGGCACGTGGTGAGCGGACGAGGGAAATCAGACAATAGAAAAACCAATGGTAGCTGACACGAAGACGAAGAAGAGGAAGAGGACGGCGGGCTGGAACGTGGCGAGGGAGATCCGAGAAAGCGATCGAACAACACGGTGCTGGTGCCAGGGTCCGTACTGTCCACCTTCGGGAACGAGTACGAAGGGCCCGACAGCAAGGGTCTCCGCTACCAGTCGTTCACGAGTCCTGCTGCCGCCTGCTTCACCCGTCCAGCCCAGAAGCCCGGTGCCTTCCTGCGTGCGACGTACGTGGACGAGGGGATGTCCGGTCGCCGTGCCAAGACATTGACTCGTCGACGTCGCAGCGTGCCTGCCTCCTCGTCCGCCCTACGAGTGTCCGTGCCACCGCTTAACCATGTGCGCAACGAATACGCCGCCCGAGCCACTGCAAGCATCGCAACAACTGGTGAATGTTTCTTTCCCCTTTGAAACGTTCAAAGGGATTTTCTTTAGTCTCGTGATGCGGGTCAAAGTAGCTTTGTCATGAACTTGGCCTGATTATCTCCTATAGTTGCTCGTATATTTTCTATCTTTCTTTTTTAAGTTAGACTTCCTGGTAATGTTTGAAAATGGCTCCACTCCTTCCCGGTCTGAGGCTTTGTCTCAAACGAGAGCATTGAGTACACGAAAGCCTGCTTAACAGGGCTTTACCGGGGGCGAATGTGTCTGCAACAGGCTTGGATGCCATGTCCATGTGTGCTTGTGGTGGGGTTGGTGTGGGGCCTGAGAATTAGACAGCGAATTTGATGTTTACATCAAAATAATAGCAACACATTGGCAGTCAAAGCATTTGGGCACCTGTGCGGAGTGCGTCTGCAGCAGGCTTGGATGTCCTGTGTAGGTTTTCCTTGAATGTAGTGTCCATGTGTGCTGGTGGTGGTGGTGTGGGGGCTGTGTGTGATGGTTTCAATTCATAATCCAAACCATTAAAGTCTTTGCCATCCTCCCACAGATCTGCACCCTCAGGAGAGAAATGTACAAACAATTTACAGAGGCTATTATAAAAATACAACTATAATTCGCAATATCTTGTCAAAAAGTTGAAGGATTCTGCTTTTGACCAGCAAAGAAGTTGAGCAAAACTATAGCTCAAGCAGTGGTGCAGAATTTGCCCATAGGGGACTGTTGTGCTTGATTAGGAAGCGGGGCACTTTTTCGTACCTTTTGAAGCTGAGGAACACTTCTCTCCTTTAGCATTTCGGCAAATGCAGGTATGGAAAAGAACATTTATCAAACATATGCCAGTAACACTATAGACAAATGTAAAGAGCACACAAAGTAAGATGTTGTGCTATTGGCGTGAAATAAAGCATGACCAGCCGCAAACATTCGAAATGGTTTATTATACGACGTCCAGACCATTGACACTTTTTCAGAGTTTCTACCAAAGGAGCATTTGACAACGCAGATATAGCAACATAAGAAATGGCAGCAAACTTACTTGTTGAAAGGTTCAAAAGTATTTGATGAATTCTTTTATTGATTGTAGTAACTGTTAGTCGTAGTTCATTGCGCTCTTTAAGCACACTCTCATAAGGCTCCTGCCAAGCCTCTATCGTCATTTTGCTTCTGTTTGATTTCTTAGTTTGTGGTGTTTTCTCTGAAATTCACACGTCTTTTGGAGAATGTCTGTGCTCAAGAAAAGAGTGCCGGGAGTTGAAAAGGGCTGCCGAAAACCGAGAAGTGCACAGTGTACTGCCTACTTGAGAAGCTCGGGCGGCTTTATTATTTTTTTTCTGAGGCACTGGAGGCCTGCTGGTCAGAATTTTCTCATAGGCAGCACTTTTTGATGCCGACTGATGGTGCAATATTTGTTTGTGCCTGCAAAGAGAAATAGAAACCAATAAGCAATTTTGGACAGAAACCTAACAAAAGTTCAGCGCAATTACGGTAGTACCTCTTTTACAGTCTGCTTGGTGTTTAGTGTTGATAGCTGCAGGTCAATAAACTCTTCCGTTTGGTCAATATCTGACTGCTGTATACGAGGCCGTGGTAGGCGCTTGCGGCCACTTTAATGATGTATCTCTTGTTCCAAGTCTTTTAGGCACACATATAAAGTCTAAATTCACAAATGTTGGTCTGGAAAAGCTGGCATATATGTACACGCTGCGTGTGTGTTTAGCAGTTTTGTGCCAGTGAGAAATGCTACAGAATTCAACATAAGCTATAAAAACGCGAACTTGCAATTGACCCATCGCCGTACCTGACATCGTTATCAACCAGACCCACAAAGCATCATCACGCCAAATCTTTCACACCTAATTTCTGCAAGATAGACGCTTATAAGTACTCATTTATTCAGATACTCAGATTGCAACGAAACAACTCAGGCATCCTCCTATAATTTATTTCTCCTTTGCTCTATATAGCGTTGTCTTGCTAATCCAGGTTTCCGATTTTTTAATACAGTGTTTTTCTTTTTTCCATTTCTTTTTCTTCTTTTTTTCTTCTTTTGTTCCTTTTTTATTGTGCGGTTCTTAATGTATACATATGTATTCATTACTTTCTTGGCTTGAACAGTGAAAATTCTTGTGTTTATTGTTTTGCATTCAAAATTAGTATATTTTTACTTTAGTTGCACCACATATGAAGTATGTATTTGTGATTTGCTTTTTTTATTTTTTCCGGTACATGCGTTATTACGAAATAATTTTCTATGTCGCTCCTTGTGCTCACTATGAATGTATGAAACACTCACCCCAGGCAATTGTTATGCCACTTATTGTATAAACTATGTCCTCTTGAAACTGCCCATCTGCTTGGACCTAAGGGTCTGCATTATGCAAGAAATGAAATATAGAAAAACAAAACGCGATGCGCGGGCCTCGAGCCCTGCATCCATCATCGGATTGTGGCCATGATACAAGGGGGACGCGCGCACGCGTCTATTTTCTGCGTGCCCCTAATTGCGAATGTCTAAACTTTGCGACGGGGCAGTGTGAACAATGCAGCTCCCTCTGGTCAGTGAGTGGTGGCCAGTGAATGGCCGTGCAGCGTGAGCAGTCGCTTTTTACTAGCAGACGCTCCCTGCATCGGCATTGCGAGGCGAGAGAGCGGAGAGGTGGGAGGTGACAGTTGGCACGATACGCTAGCATGCGCACAGTCGGGGTGTAGATGACACCGCCGACGCTGGAAAACCATCACTTACTCTTTGTACGAATGCAACCGACGAACGAAGCTCTTTAGAAATGAAGCGCAGACGGTTATAACCAGCACAGTTTCGGAGCTCCGCTCGCGAGCCGGTACACGTGGCTGATGCGTGAAAGCAGAGGCGCTCACATGCCGCAGCAAGCTGAGACACGCGAGGAGTGGACGCTTACGACGCGTTGCCCGTTTCTCCGCGCTCGCTTTCTCAGTACTCCGTGCGTGATTTGCGAACGCGCGAGGCATGATGCAAGACGGTACTGCAGCGTCGCTAGTCCTTGCAAAGGCCAGCGCGTCCAATTCACACCTGGTTCTTGAAACGCTGCGGTAGAGAGTGGTGATGCGGAGTGAAACTTCAATGGCGACGGAGGGCTGCGGGCAAAAGAGCTTGGCTCCTAGAAAAGCACGTTGCTCGTGTACACTCCTTCATGCAGCGTGGATTGACGACGACCTGGACCAGGGAGACACGTCCGACGCTGCCGCAGTGGAAGGAGCGAGCGACCAGCAGCTGCTTCGAGAGGTGGACGCTACTCTCTGGGGTCAAGTAAACTCAAAGATGCAAGAACGACGTGACGAGGCACCCACAAAGGGGCGCGTCGGCATCGTCCTCAGAGCTCTATCAGGTACGACCTTCTCTGTCTTCCGAATCAACGCTTGATTAGTAGGCCACTCAAAAACAAATTTTTTTAAGGGCAGGCAGCGTTGAAATAACTTTTTCCTAAAAACCAGCATGTCTTATTTAATTTACCTAGGTATTTACAGCGCAAAATATTGAATATTGTCACGTCACTCCAGGGGGTGTCGACAAGATTTACTGACGTCTGAGCAACAGGGCTCTAACCAATCGCGTCGGTTGGGCTTGTTTTTCAGAGCGAGGGCCCACGTGCACTTCTTTCTTCTCTGTGGTGTGGGCCTTCACCTTGGCATACGACCCACTACTAGAAAGAGGTGGCAATATTCCCCCTGAACAACAAAAAAAGAGCATCGTCCCGATGCTGCAAAGTTATTGAAAAAAAAACCAAAACAAAGTAGTTTAAACAATGAAAAAGGGCACCAATAATGAATTGTTAGACGCGATAAGTTCACCAATGATGAGGCGATTGTCGGAGCACAAATAAAAAAAAACACAGGAAAAGTGGTCTTTTAGGAACGCGCAAAATAGGGCTTCACGCGCACCACGTGAACTATGTCAGAGGTCGGTTGTTTTCGTTGTACCCATCGTGACGACGTAGCGTCCGGAACCACTTCGTAGTTTACGTCGCTCACGCGGCGCAATACTTTATACGGACCGAAGTATCTGCTGAGCAACTTTTCGGAGAGGCCACGGCGTCGAACAGGGGTCCAAATCCAAATTTGGTCTCCCGGTCTGTAAGATACGTCATTGTGACGCATATTGTAACGTCGTGCATCAACCTGTTGCTGCTGACCAATGTGTAGCCGGGCGAGCTGGCGAGTTTCCTCGGCACGCTCTGCAAATTCTTCTGCGTCAGTTGTTAATTGATCGGCGCCTTCACAAGGAAGCATCGCATCCAGCATCGTCTGAACTTCGCGGCCGTAGAGAAGGCGAAACGGTGTAAATCGGGTTGTTTCTTGAACGGCGGTGTTATAAGCGAACGTCACATAAGGCAAAATGCGATCCCATGTTTTGTGTTGGACGTCGATGTACATGGAGATCATGTTTGTGACTGTCTTATTTAGTCGCTCGGTTAAGCCATTGCTCTGCGGATGGTAAGCAGTCGTCGTTCGATGCCTAGTGTTACTTAGTCGAAAAACTTCATCAATAAGTTGTGCAGTGAACGCTGTTCCTCTGTCGGTTATCACTGTAGATGGAGCACCGTGGCGCAGAACAATGTGGCACATGAAGAACTGTGCTACCTCAGAAGCCGTGGCTCGTGGTATCGCCTGTGTCTCAGCATAGCGGGTCAAATAGTCAGTTGCAACAATGACCCATTTATTGCCGTCAGACGATAAAGGAAATGGGCCGAGAATGTCCATGCCAACTTGGTCAAATGGCTTGTGGGGTGGATCAATTGGCTGAAGTAATCCAGCCGGCTTGCTTGGTGGCGACTTTCGACGCTGGCATTCGCGACAGCTTTTAACGTACTGCTTCACGCTTGCAGAAAGTTCGGGCCAGTAGTACGCCTCACTTACTCTGGCGAGCGTTCGCGAGTAACCTAGATGACCAGATGTGGGCTCGTCATGACACGCAGAGAGGACTTCATCCCGCATGTCCTTCGGAACGACGAGGAGGTAAGCGCGGCTCGTAGGACGGGCGTTTTTTTTTTTGTACAGGACATTATCTCGGAGGCAGAAAGATGTCACGCGGCGAGATAGATGGCGAGGTATAACGGCGCTATGACCCTCCAGATAGTCGATGAGCGGTCGAATCTCTTCATCCTCTCGCTGTCGTCTGCTCAAGTCAGATGAGCTAAGGGCGCCCAGGAAACCGTCATCGTCCTCTTCTTCTTGATTGACTAAAGGTATGAGTGCACGTGACAGCGTATCAGCGTCTTCATGCTTCCGTCCAGACTTATATACGATGGTAACATCAAATTCCTGTAGACGCAAGCTCCATCGGGCGAGTCGTTCAGAGGGATCACGAATGTTTACCAACCAGCAGAGGGCATGGTGGTCCGTCACCACTTTAAATGGACGACCATAGAGGTACGGGCGAAACTTGGTGATCGCCCACACTACTGCGAGACACTCTTTCTCTGTGGTCGTGTAATTCACCTCGGTACGGGACAGTGAGCGGCTGGCATAGGCTATGACTCTTTCTTTGCCGTGTTGATGCTGGACGAGCACTGCGCCGAGGCCGATGTTACTGGCGTCAGTGTGCCCCTCTGTGTCAGCATCTTCGTCAAAATGCGCAAGAACAGGGGCTGATTGCATCCGCTGTCGTAGCTCGGCAAAAGCAGCCTGTTGTTCGGTAGCCCACACAAACGGTGTGTCGTCGCGTGTAAGGCGAGTCAAGGGTTCCGCTATCTTCGAAAACCCTCTAATAAATCGTCGATAGTAGGCGCACAAACCCAGAAAGCGCCGAACAGTCTTTTTGTCTGTAGGCTGCGGAAACGCGGCTACAGCGGCAAGTTTGTCGGGGTCGCGTCGTACTCCATTCGCATTGACTACATGGCCAAGGAATTTGAGCTCTTCATAACCAAAGTGACACTTCTGCGGTTTGAGTGTAAGATCTGCTGATTGAATAGCCTGTAGCACACTCCTGAGGCGGTGAAGGTGTTGCTGGAAGGTTTCAGAAAAAACGACAACATCATCAAGGTATACGAGACAAGTTTGCCAATTCAGACCAGTAAGCACAGTGTCCATCATTCGCTGGAAGGTTGCGGGCGCTGAGCACAAACCAAAAGGACGGACTCGAAATTCATACAGGCCATCAGGGGTCACAAATGCCGTTTTCTCGCGGTCTCGCTCGTTAACCTCAATCTGCCAGTACCCGCTTTTTAAATCCAAAGAGGAAAAATAGTGGGCGTGGCGTAATCTGTCTAACGAGTCGTCGATGCGTGGCAGCGGGTACACGTCCTTTTTAGTCACGCTGTTCAGCTTCCGGTAATCGACGCAAAAACGTAGCGTTCCGTCTTTCTTCTTGACTAGGACGACCGGAGAGGACCACGCACTGTTGGAAGGCTCGATGATGCCGTCGTCAGGCATTTCTCGAACTTGCGTACGAATGGCTTCTCGTTCCTTCGCTGACACACGGTAAGGCTGTTGGTGTACTGGGCGGGCGTCGTCGTAAGTGATGATTCTGTGCCTAGTGATCGACGTCTGGCGCACCTTAGAGGAAGCAGTGAAGCATGACTTGAATTCAAGCAAGAGTTTCCGCAGTGCTGTATGGTTTTCTGGTGAGAGGTTAGAATTAATATCGATATTGTTTAGAGACGTATCGGCGGCCTCCACTGCTTCCGACGAGAAGCAGATGGGAATGGTTCCTAATTCATCTGCAAACGCTAACGAAGTGCCACGGAAAAGGTGTCGGTGTTCGTTGCTGAAATTTGTAACGAGCAGTTGAGATCGGCCATCACGTAGCTGTATGATACTCCTAGCCACACAAACACCTTGAGTCAGCAGGTGTTCAAAATTACTTTCTGCAATCGCTTCACCATTTCGCAATCCACAGCATGTGACGTCGACAATAACACTGGCTCTTGGAGGAAGCGTTATACTTTCAGCAGAAACACGAAGAACGTCGGTACGTTGTTGGTCGTCCTGCTTGTCGATTGCTCGGTCGGCTGAGAAGGTGATGCGATTCTCTTGAAGATCAATGACAGCTCCATATTCGTGCAGGAAGTCAACACCAAGAATAACGTCGCGTGAACATTCACGGAGCACAAGGAAACTTCCTACAAAAGTATAACCGCAGACCCGAACTCTACTCGTGCAGGTTCCAAGCGGAGAGACGGTGTGGCCACCAGCCGTTCGAATCACGGAGCCATGCCAAGGCGTGATTACCTTCTTTAGTTGTCTGGTCATTTTCCCGCTTAGTATCGAATAGTCAGCCCCGGTATCAACTAAAGCACCTACTGCATAGCCATCTATCAGCACCGGTATATCCAGAGAAAGCCGCACATATCGCTCAGTCGAATCGACACCCTTTACTGTTAGCGTCGATCGGAGGTCTTCAGCACGTCGACTGCCAGCGACCTCGCCTCCAAGGGTCGCTTGCGTTAGTTTTCCCGGCGGGGACTGGAGAACCGTGCGCCAGCATGGCGCTGTGGCGAAGATGAAAAGCGCCTCGGCGACGGTGAGCGCGACTGCCGTCCAGAAGGCGGCGGCATGCGCTGTTGAGCCAGGTAGTCCTCAATGTCCCGGGGTCGCTGGCCATACCGAGGAGGCGCTGAATATACTGAAAATCCGCGCAGCCTGAGGCGCCGGTATGGACACTGGCGGTACAAATGGTCCGCTTCACCGCAGTGGAAGCACAAAGGTCGGCGATCAGGAGTGCGCCAAACATCAGATTTCCGAGGCGAAGCACGTCTGTCGTCAAGGTAGTGTGCTGGTTGTTCCGCAAGATGCACAGGGCTGGCGTAAACGAGGGGTGGCAGTGTGCGTGTGTTCTCGTAGTACCGTAGAGGCTGCGCCGACTGAAGTGAAACTGTAGGAGGTGCCTGAACAAACAGCGGGGAAAAGGAAGCTGGGCGTTTCAAGGCTTCTGCATAGGTCGGACGGTGGTAGTCAGCCGGGGCGGGTGTGGCGTTATTCAAACTCACAGGGTCACGAAGGGCATGATGCAGCTCGTCCTTGACGATGCTTGCAATGGAACTCACCGTAGGTAGTGGTGGTGTGGCAGCCTTTTGCAGCTCCTCGCGTACTATGGAGCGGATAAGGTCGCGCAGACACTCGGTGTTGCTCCCAATATTCGTTAGAACTTGAGCAGAGGACGTGTTCACTTGCCGCTCATACAGGGTGGATCGATGCTGAAGCATCTTTTCCATCGTGACTGCTTCAGACAAAAACTCGGCGACCGTGTTCGGAGGGCTCCGTACAAGACCAGCGAAAAGCTGCTCTTTAACTCCCCGCATCAGGTGACGCACCTTCTTTTCTTCTGTCATACTCTGATCGGCTCGTCGGAACAGGTGCGTCATATCTTCCACATAGGTCATGACAGTTTCATTGGGCATCTGGACGCGGGCCTGGATCGCTCGTTCCGCTCGTTCGTGGCGATCAGCACTTCTGTAAGTATCCAAGAGCCGGCGGCGGAATTCGGGCCACGATGTCATCTGTTCCTCGTGATTCATGTACCAGGTACGTGCTCCATCCTCTAAATAGAAGTACACACGTCGTAGTTTGGCCGCGTCGTTCCAGTCGTTCAAAGCAGCCACGCGCTCGAAGTCGACCAACCAGTCCTCGACGTCTTCGAGCTCGGTGCCATGAAACGGTGTCGGAACGTGCGGACTTTCGAGGGTGTACCGAGTCACCGGGGGGTTTTCCGTACCTGTTAGAGTGGTTTGAACGGACGTGCTCATCATACTGGTGTGAACTATAGGGTCAGCTTCGGGAGGCAATCCCCTGATCCTGCGGCTTGTCCGATGAACGGGAGTGTTGACTCGAACTGGGCTTGTGGTGCCGCTTCCAGGAGGGGTCTGCAACATCCGTGAGGGGCCTACCCAGCACCTCCACCAGTTTTCACGTCACTTCAGGGGGTGTCGACAAGATTTACTGACGTCTGAGCAACAGGGCTCTAACCAAGCGCGTCGGTTGGGCTTGTTTTTCAGAGCGAGGGCCCACGTGCACTTCTTTCTTCTCTGTGGTGTGGGCCTTCACCTTGGCATACGACCCACTACTAGAAAGAGGTGGCAATATATATTTATTGGGAGGTAGTGTTTGTAAAAAATTTCATTAAAAGTTCTAGCCACGCCAGCTGTGATAAGTGACTAATGGATGGCTTTATTCAGTAAAGCTTTGACATTTGTATAACTAATGGCAGGAGCTATGCAGTGAACTAGAATAAATACTACGCAGTGTATAACAAAGAAGTATTGCTAAAAAACAAAAAGGGTAAAAAGAGCCAATTTAGACAACCTGTTGGAGAATTCAGCTGTTAACTGAAAATATTCGATGGATTTCTTTTATTCTAGTTAACTGCACAATTATATATGTTGTAAATCATTGCGCAAAATTTCAGTTCAAAGTATATGCTGAGAAGTACGTTATGAAAGTTTGCGTCGTAACATTTGTAGCAAATTGTTATTTTCAGAAAAACGTAAACAAAGATTTCCGAGCTTGTAAAAAGGGTAACAATCTTCGCATGCAGGCCTAAAATGCACCAGATTCATAGCTGGGCCCTTTTGCGGAAGCATTATTGTCTCCTTTTATTCGGGTGGCTGCTCGACTTTTCTTCCTGGCCTGTTTTGTCCCATCCGCTGACTTGCGTTTAGCATTCTACATGCGCAGGTGATCTCTGGCGATGCAAGCTATCGTCGTGTGATACCCTGGTTCTGTGCCAGCTTGCCTCAGGATATCTAGGGTGCTTACACTGCCATTATTAAAGTGTGCCACAGCATCATGCAAGGCAAACATTACTGTAGGCAAGCTTGCGTAGACCTCTTTGGGTGCTCGCTGCCATATTAGACCATTGAAACACTTATTAGCATTTTGAGTCTTTCCATGAAGGCACTTTATTAGAAGTTCATCAGAGCACAGATCACTGTAGACAGTTTTAACTTTATTGAGCACATCATTTGGCAGTCCTCCTTTGTGTACATATATCCCCTGGCCGAGTGCTTCGACCCTTTGGTATCCGCACCACCTTTTCGGTCCAAGTGGACACGGGCCATGTCTCGGCTGCTGCAATGAAAAAGGCTGGCAAGGGTAGCCTTTTTCATTGCAGAAAGGTTCCCCACATCAGCCCTTATGGCGATGTCATAGTAGTTTTGCAGGCGGTCAATGAGGGCATCAGCGAGCTTTCCTTTACCACCGAGTCCACGCACTGTCTTCTTCAGTTTTCCGGGGCGGCAGCCAACCCGCTTCGGGACATGCCCAATACATTCCAGTTTCTGCACACTGTCCTTTTCATACATTTCTTAGACAGTGGCATAGCTCTTGGAATCACCATCGCCGTAGTACTGCAGGTACTTCAAATCTCTTTTGCCTTTCGACCTTTCAAATGTTCGGTATAGACCAACCGTCTCCATACGGCCAGCACTTCCTTCATGGCTTGCTTGACAGAAAGTGTGGTTTGCTTTCCATTCCTGGTACGAAGCACTATCTTGCCTCAACTTGCTTTTGGTTTTACAAGACTTACACGAACTAGAAAGGGCCTCAACATCAATAACCTTTCCCGTGTAAACAGAAATCACAGTCACACAACCGTTCAAAGATGAATGGCCACGCTTCTGCCATGTGCAATCACCTGAAACACCATACTGGGCACTCCCCACAACACGACGAACTTCCACAGCAGCATCAGTCATCGACTTCGACGCCAGTTCTCCTGCCGCTGCAGAAAGCCGAGATGACAATTTGACTAAGGCGGAGTGACGTGGAGGAGCAGGCATGTTCATCACTTTGGAAAACGTTTTCGCACTAGCGTGCCTTCTTCCTAACTGGCGCATCGCGTAACCCAGACGTAAATTTTTCTCATTGGCACGACCCACCTTTCTCGACGTAAGAAATGGGCGCTTGAACCCACAGCCAGTACACACGACCGCACAAGCCAAGCATATCCCTTGTGAGAGCGTTCCTCGAGTTTCAGCGTTGTGTTCATGCATTCGGAACATGCCAGCGATGAAACACTGAGGAAAGAATACATATGTTCATTATCCTGTTCCCTTGGAACGCAGAATTCTCTAGTGGAGCCTGGTACACCTTGTTTACTTCCCCAAGCTTCTTCGCGGTCGCCAAAATACCGGCGTCTGTGTCACTAGGCAGCCTCGTCGTCGTGTAGCGATTTCCAGCAAACTTCTGCACTTACCTTCTGTGTTCTGCACTTCCCCATGTTGGTCGTAATATGGTCCAGGGGGCCTAAAGACAGAGCCCTAGTAGCGTTGACACGTGGAACAAATGCAGAACGAAGCCGTACGTAGCCTGACCAAAGCAAACAACAAAAATTCCGACGAGCATCGCGCGTCCCCCTTTTGACTGTTGTTAGAGATTACCGAAGACATTTAAACACAAAGTTGTATTTAATGACATCATCTTATATAAGTCACAATAGAATGCATAAAGTATTTTCAATAGCATTAATATATACGAAACAACACTTGCTTTTGAAAGCGATTTTTCGAAACCGAAACCACACTTGGATATGGGGTTTCGGTTTTGCTATAGGAGCATAGGGTATAGAAAGTTTGCTGTAACTCGCAAACTATTGACGATAGGAGGAAACGTTTTGTTGCAACATATATGTGAATGCTTGGGCGGGCAAGAAAAACAAAACCCTAAACATTTAGTTCGCGAAAAAAAATGACTTTTGACGGTGGCCTACCGCCTTAACAAAACTGTCAAAACCTTTACATTAACGTGAACGCTATCTTCCCATCCATCCATCCATCCATCCATCCATCCATCCATCCATCCATCCATCCATCCATCCATCCATCCATCCATCCATCCGTCCGTCCGTCCGTCCGTCCGTCCGTCCGTCCGTCCGTCCGTCTGTCCGTCTGTCCGTCTGTCCGCCTGTCTGTCTGTCTGTCTGTCTGTCTGTCTGTCTGAAATTGAAGCAGATCCCGCGTAGCATGGTAACTGATGCTATGCGAAGCATGTGGGGGTTAAGGTGGCTGTGGTGTAGTATTTTTACTCAGCGAGACGTTACGATAAAACGCTAAATATAAAGAAA
This sequence comes from Rhipicephalus microplus, assembly GCF_043290135.1. Classification (NCBI taxonomy): domain Eukaryota; kingdom Metazoa; phylum Arthropoda; class Arachnida; order Ixodida; family Ixodidae; genus Rhipicephalus; species Rhipicephalus microplus. The sequence continues at coordinate 8,349,645 of NW_027464597.1, read as the reverse complement.
TGACGCCCCGTAACAATATGTACAAATATTGTACGCGCGGACACACGCTGAACACTCGCATGTTTCGTATTACCAGTTGTTTTTCAGTTGCGTAACGATGACAATAGCAACATGGATAACCCTCGCTAGCGTATACGTACAGTGTCGGTCAAAATCTCGTGGACCACGGGAGTGCGTGTCAAACAGCATCTCTGCGCCTTACGACGGCTGCCTGCGAAGCACGAAAGCGTGCACTGCGCACGGGCGCCCTTTTTTACCTGCCATCCCGCTCGTTCGCTCTCTTCAACAGCGTGCGCACAGGAACGCTAGAAGAAGTGCTAAGTGTCACTCCAGCAGTCAGCACACAAACCTTATCACAAAGGTCGATTTTCGGAAAACTTACGCCGTATGCACATAGTCGACAGAGCGGAGCGTTTTGGACTGAGGCACTAAGGAGCATGACGCGACGCGCACCGAGCACTGCGAATAGAAATTACGTGTTTTCGTCACGATATCATCGCTTGGTATTTCCGCAGCGAGAGCAGGAGTGACACTTTGCGCTTCTTCTGACGTTCCAGTGCGCGCGCTGTCGAAAATAGCGAACGAGTGGGCAGGCAGTTAAAAAAGGGCGCGAGCGCGTAGTGCACTCTCTCGAATTTTGGCGGCAGCCGTCAGAAGACGCCTCGGGGCTAATATACATAGGGAGCCTACATGAACGGCCGTTTTTAGGGTGGAGACATCTTAATAAGTGTCTTCAAGAAACTCAGCCAAAACCAGCGGGAAACGGGGCACGCTGTTGCCAGCTTCCACCAAATTCAGCATAGTTTTCTGTGCGCCGCCATTTTGGAGCCTGCAGCCCTTGTTTCAACACACAACACCTGGGCTTTTGACAGCGGCGGTTCTCAGGGTCGTGTAAGCGACCCATTTCCCAAAGTGAGCGCACGAAGAAATTCGCAGCCCACACACAAACACTTGCGACATAATACTGAGGTTACGCTGGCACGAACGCAAGCGTGGCAACAGCCCAGACTAGCGAGCGCGTCTCCGTACGAACGCGCGTACGCGTCCCGTTTGTGGGCTTCCTACTCGCAATGCGTGGACGCAGCAACGACAACTTCGGTTATCTACTCATTCGCGAACACCGCGAAACACATATACGTGTGCCACAGGAAAAAACAGTGAACGAAATACGCAGTACTCACAGAGCAAATATGAGACGCACTGATGGGCTCCCAGCCGTCTCGCTTCACTTCAGCCAGCCATAGTTGTCGTCGGCCAGGGCTCGCTGGGAAGCAAAACATTCGCACCCCCTTTCTGTTGTGGTTAGTGCAGAGCGGTACGCAGCATCCAGACATTCTAAGGCTTCACCGGCAGCGTTTAACACGCTACCGCAACGTTCGACGCCGTATTATTGAGAACTAAACGCAATCGGGCGTAGACGCAGTGCGGGCACCAAGATGGGGCGACAGCGCGGCGTTGCTGTCTGGCAACATTGTGTTTTGGCGGGCGGTGGTGCGTTGGCGGCATGTCGTGGGTCAAAGGCTGACATCACCCTAAAAACGGCCGTTCATGTAGGCTCCCTAATTATACATAAGGTCACAAAATGAAACAAGTATTCTAGGTAGCGTCACTCACTGTTCTCGATGCCATTCTCCTCACTCTTTAGCATACCTCTCCTTCTGTCTGCCATGCGCGTCCGTAATTGGTCCATTCCTTCCACGTGATCTTGCAACTGGCTGACGCTGTTATTTATTATTATGCAAAAAGTTCAAAACGAGTACGCATGTGCATATATGGCTGCAGCCACATTTTCGCCGTGACCAAAGAAGAAATCGTAGCCAGGACGTAAACTGAAGAGGAGAAGCGTTTCAGTGTGCATCAAGTCGACCAAGATTGTTTCGCGGTGCTCGTTCAATGCAACATCCGCGTTTTCAACAATGCTTGGTTGCCGTAAAACAACAAAAAAACCAGTTTTGCTCTCTTCAACTTACCTCGCGCTATCCGAGATGAAGCACGCCGTGAAGTGTAGAGAGAAATAGACTTTATTAATTTCCGGCAGATTGCTGGGATGGGCTCCCACCTAGGGGCCAACGGAGAGACCGTGTCTCCCGGCAGCTACCTTGGCCTGCTGGATCGCCCAAATTGTTTGTCCAGGCCCGAACTGAGCAGCGCAGTCCGCCAACGCGCCCGAAGGTCTTCATTGGAGGCCGCGACCCCAGAATTTCTGAATAATGCTGGACATTCCCATAGTATATGGTCGAGAGTGGCTCTGGTGGTACAGTACTGGCATAGATTAGAACTATAGACGTCAGGATATATGTGGTGCATGATGACAGGGTTCGTGTATGTGCGTGTTTGTAGCTGTCGCCACTGAACGGACTGGGCCCGATTTAGCTTGGAGTGAGGCGGAGGGTACTCCCGCCTTTGCAGTCGATGGTGTTGAATTATGTCATTAAATTTAGTGAGCCGATCGTTCCATTCCCACACCGGCGCAGAAAGGTCCGTTTGGGTGGCCGCTTCGTCTGACGTGACTCGGAACGTAAGACCTCGAGCCACGTTGTGCGCCACTTCATTCGGATTGGCCTCCGTGAAGTGTAGCTATGAAACATTTCACACGAACGCTTTTGTCCAAATCCGTCGATGTATCGTCGACGCGGATCTGCGAAGGGAGTTTATTACACGCTTTTTATTGAAACGCCAGGAGCGCGTTTAATGCGTGTCAGCAGTGCATGCGAGTTGCCACAAACACTTGTGCGTTTGCACGTGTAGAGACCAGCTGGAGCATGCAATCAGGGCACCTTCAGGAACGTTTCACGCTTCACCAGTTGACCAGTGGTGGTGGTAAAAAACATTTATTTCAGAAAAAGTTTACTAGAGAGTGCCGACGTGGCCCATCGGCGTGCTAGAGTGGCAAGACCCTATCCCTATTCCGGGACGCCAGTGGAGCTGGAAGCTGCCCGTGCGCGCTCCACCAAGGAGCGTTGTGCAGCCAAGGTAGAGCAGCCGAGCAGGTGCTCCTCCCAAGCCTCTCTAGTTGGGATAGGAAAAGGGGATGAGAAAGGGACGGGATTAACTGGGCACGATGCTACGACGTGATATGTGTCGGCGAGCACATGACAGGTCGAGCAGGTGCCATTGATTTCCGGCAAAAAGTGCCTGGCGACCGCCGGACTTATAAAGGTGTTCGTCTGCAGGTGGCGTAGCAGTCGTTCGTCCGCTTTCTCCAAACCGCGTGCGGGGTCCGGGTAGAGGCGGCGCGAAGCCCGGTAATAAGCCAAAATTTCGCGAAAGCGCGTCAGGTTGGTATTGCCAGATTCCGTCTCGGGACATGGAGGGGCAACGGCCCGGATAGGAGAAGCGCGTGCAGCGGCATTTGCCGCCTCGTTGCCGGGCAGGCCCGAGTGGCCTGGGGTCCACGCTATACGAGTGGGATGAGGGTTAAAGCGCCAAGAGGCTGCCTGTAGCAGGCTAGCCGCCAGCGGGGCAATGGAACCCTGAAGGTAGTGAGAACAGGCCGAGCGCGAGTCCGTCAGGATGGTGCGTGATGCAGGGTGAGAGGCGGCCAAAGCTATGGCAACCTCTTCAGCGTGCGTTACTGTGTCTGCTCGAAAGGAGAGGTCATCTACGTGTTTGCCCTCTGTAATCACGGCAGCCGTGAAGTGACCCGAGGGGGAGGGACCCGAGACGTCCACGTAGAAAACACCAGGACGATCGGAGTGTCGCGTATGAAGGGCCGCGGCGCGTGCTAGTCTACGGTCAGGATGGAGGTCAGGGTTCATATTACGGGGTAGAGGTTCCACCCATAGCTTTTGACGCCAGAGCTCTGGTACCGGCTGCAGAGGGTCTTGGTCAGATATCGGGTTAAGGCCAAGTCTGTGTAGAAGACGGCGCCCTGAAGGCGTCTGCGACAGTCGATTGATTTGGTTAACGCGATGAGCTTCGCGCATCTCTGCAAAGGTGTTGTGTACCCCCAGAGCCGTGAATCGGCTGTTGGAAGTTGCAATAGGTAGGTCCAGAGCGCGTTTGTATACTGAACGAAGAAGGACGTCCAGCTGGTGCTCGTGTCGACGACGCAGGCGAAGGTAAGGCAAGGCGTAGAGGACGCGACTGGTGACAAACGCGTGGGCCAATCGGAGGGACTGAGACCCGCGGAGGCCGCCGCGCTTGGTAGAAACTCGCCGTATCATGCGGCACACCTGTTCGCTAGTGCGTCTGAGGCCTGCTATTGTGCCCTTTGGATCCAAGGACGATGTGAGGTGAAGGCCAAGAACCCGAATATTTTGCACTGACGGGACGGGCCCGGACGGAAGAAAAATTTGAGGCGGCGGTAGCCGAGAGACTGAAAGAAGGGCCGATTTAGCTGGAGAGCACTCCAGGCCGCATGAACCTGCGTAGGTGTCCACCAGAAGGGCAGCCTTTTGCAGGCGTTCTTCGATTTGCGCTAAGGAGCCGGTGTTGGTCCAGATTGTGATATCGTCCGCATATAATGCGTGTTGTATTCCCTCGACCTCGCTTAGAAGAGAGGGGAGGTTCATCATCGCCAGGTTAAAAAGCAGAGGAGACAGGACTGCCCCTTGAGGTGTACCCCGCGTGCCTAATAAGTACGGGCCGTGTTCGGTAGAATTAAGGCGAATGAAGGCGGTGCGATGTGATAGAAAGGCGCGAATGTAGTTGAAAGTCTTCTGCCCGCAGTTTGTGGTAGACAGGTTAGTGAGTATAGTGCTGTGTTTGACGTTGTCGAACGCCCCGCGGAGATCGAGAGCGAGCACGGCTTTATCGTTATGGCGCATAGTAGTCGGCTCTATGATATCGTGTTGAAGCTGGAGCAGGACGTCCTGCGCCGACAGATGCGGGCGAAAGCCAAACATCGTGTCGGCAAAGGTGCTCCTGGCCTCCAAGTAGGCTGAAAGGCGTTCGCGAACCATGGTTTCCATGAGTTTGCCTGCGCAAGACGTAAGTGAGATGGGTCTCAGTGCCTCAATACTAACGGAATTTGCCGATTTGGGAATGAATGTCACGACCGATGTGGTCCATTCCGTTGGAAGCGGAGAACCGTCCCATATTGAATTTACAAGCTGGAGTAGCGAGAGGTGTGCTTGGTCGGGAAGATTTGCCAGGAGCGATACTGTGATTCCGTCGCGTCCAGGGGCCGTGCCCCGTCGCATTTTCGTGAGTGCAAATCGTAAATCAGAAAGCGTCTATGGGGCGTGGAGGTCGGTGTTAGGGGCGCCGGAATACGTATATGCTGGGCCTGCGGGATCAATTGTGCGGCAGATGTAGCGGTCACAAAGTTCTCGCGCGAGTTCATCCGTAGTGCCCTGAAATGCATGCAGAACACGGTGGAGCTGGCGTTGCGTTTTTCCCCTGGTGGTGGAGGGATCGAGAAGGCTTCTAAAGAGTCGCCACGCACTCTTAGAGCTCATCTGTTTTGCAGCCTTCGAACAGGTGTCTGCCCAGTTAGCATCGGAAAGTTGTGCGGAGTATGCGGCCGCCTCTGCAGTGAGCGCCTCAATGCGAGCGCGAAGTTTCCGATTAAGTTTGTTGCGTTTCCAGCGCCTTATGAGCCCGCGGCGAGCGTGCCAAAGATGTAGGAGGTGTGGATCGATTGCAGGAGTCAAATTAGAGGTTGCAAGGGTGCGAGTGTTCGCTTGTTTCATATGAAGAGCGTATGATGCCCACGCTGCATATTCGGTTGAGGAGAGGCCGGCGGGGAATGGTTGCATTCTGAACTGAGTCCAATCAGTGAGACGGGCTTGGCCCCAGTGTTGGCGCATTTTCTGCCGCGGTGTGAACGAAATGCGGAGTAAAAAGTGATCGCTGCCTAGGTTTTCGCCTAAATTTTCCCATGTAGCATCGCGGATGTGACGGGTGAGGGAGAGGTCGGGGCATGTGTCTCGCGTGACCGAGTTGCCGGAACGTGTGGGTTGTGCCGGATCGGTAAGAAGCGTCAGGCTCAGCGAGGAAATGAGCTCCTTGAGCTCTCTGCCCCGGGCCTTCTCGTAGTGGTAACCCCAGTGAGGGCTGGGGGCATTAAAGTCCCCGACAATCACCAGTGGTTGTCGGGCCGCTATACGCAGTGCCCGATGGAAGAGATGCGCAAACGAAGCCCTCGCAAGGCGAGGGGGACAGTACACGTTTAAGATATGTATTGATGGTTGGCCCCTCCGCTGAGACAGCACTGATATCATGCAGTAGTCGTAAGGAAGATCCAGATCGAGGTCGGTCTGTATCGCCGTGTAAGCTTTATGCACGAGGAGGCATGTGGTGGTGCCGCCTACATAGGAGCAGTATTCAGAAAGGGATGGAGCAGGGCCAGATTCTTGGAGCGCCAAGACGGCCGGCTGAGAGCCAAGTGAGCTGAGGAAAAGGGAAAGATGTGAACGCTTTCGCCTGTTCCCGAAGCCTCCAGGGTTCCACTGTATGATCTCGAATTTAGACGCAATGTTTGAACGGGACGTACGATTGGTAGCCATCGTGACTGTCCTAGGTTTTATATTTGGTCCTCCATGTCCCGCTCGGAATCCTCAGAGGCAGGGAGGGGCACGGAGGCCGGATTGTCCGACGGCGGGGTGGTGGTAGCCACCTTACGACGACGCCGTGGAGCTGTACCCTCACTGCTCACCGAGCAGGAGCGGGAACGCGATGCCTTGGGTTGAAACTGGGTGATTGCCCAGGCTTGAATAGCCTGGGTAACCTCTACTACTATGCGTTGGACCGAGAAGCTTGTGAGGAGGTGATTAATCGAAGCTTCGACGCGCGTGAGGCGTTCCTCTACGCGCGGGGTGTGCTCTTCGCTAGGGAGAGTTTCGTTAGCGGGCAAGAGAACCTGAGGTGCCCCAGGAGCCTCAAGAGCTTCTGGAGTAGATGTAGCACCGGTTCCGAGTGCTGGAGTACACATGGCTGCTTGAACCGGCGGTTTAATGGGAGTGGACTTAGCGCGAGGACTAAGCTTGGACATAGCTGGCGTAGCCGCCTGGACAGAGGAGGCAATACCGGATGGCCTTGCAGTACACTGTTGTTGGGGTTGAAGTCGCTTATTTAAGAGTTCGAGTTGTTTAGTTAAAAGAGAATTTTGCTTTTGAAGTGCCGCAACTTGCTGGCGAAGGGCCGCAAGTTCGGGAGAAGGAGGATCGACAGAAGGGGGTGAGAGAGGCTTAGAAGCAGCTTTCCCTGCCCAACTGCTCACCTGAGGTACCGCCGCTGGTGCTTCGAGCGGTGGGAATGCTTGAGTGTCGGCGTGGAGTGGTGGAGCCGAATGATGCAGGTTTGTGCTGCTGTCTGGCTGTGACGAACATGAGGTGGTCCCTCGAGGAGATGTTGAGGGCTGCTTGCGTTTCCGATATTTTCGGTATTTTGCCGTGCAGCCACTGGTCCCAGTCTCATGGGCGCCGTGGCAGAGGAGGCACTTGGGGTGGCAGTCGTGGGCATTGAGACCTGCAGGTGCGGGGGTTCCACATTTGGCACACTGGGTTGGAGCGGCGTGAGGGCACTGAGGTGGTCGATGACCGATGGTACCGCACTTGGTGCATACAGGGACCGTTTTCTTATAGGCGCGGATATACGTCGCCACGCAGTGGTAGAAGAGGAAGCGGGGTAACTTCGTGCCCTCGAAAGTCACCACCGCCGCCGCGGAATCTCCGAGTTTGCGGACCGCAAGGATAGTACCTTGAGGCCAATACAGTTCAGACTTTATCTTTTTCGGGCTTTCAGCAGGGTTTACATTGATGACGCCCTTGCATGTATCCCATGGTGCCTTGGCGTGGCCTCGAACGGGCAGCTGCTGATCCCCCACTTGCAGCTGGAAGTCCCCGAGGAGTCGCTGTGCCATAGGCAAAATGGTGGTGCTACAGACCAAGATGTTCTGTTCCCAGATTGGCCACACTTGAATTTGCGTGGTAGTCCGGTCGCCGAGGTAGCTGCGGATGGCGTCGCCCGCGCGATCGGCCGGGACAAATGTGCGTAGCTCGCAGGGAACGCGAGGTTTCAGCACTACGATGTAGTCGTCGCGAGAGAGGCGAGGAGTTTGACGCGGACGCCACTTGCGTTGCTTCGTTGGCTGCGAGGACGGAGCAGAGGTAGGCACACCGCCGGAGGTATGGCGCGCCGGCGTTCCTTGCAAGGCTGGTGAATGGTGGCCCGCCGTGGCGTCTCGTTGTTGTTGAGACGCAGACTTCGATTTCGCTTGCTTGCGTTGCCACAGTTTCACCATGTCGTCGAGGTATTCATCTTCTGATGGCATAGTGTTTTCGGAGGATGAAATCTCCATGGACAGCAATTGGCTTGAGGTAGGATCATAGCCCGTAACCACGTTAGCGGCCGCCATCGCCGGGCTGAGAGCCCTTAGCGAGGCGGCGTTGTAGCCGGGAGTGAAGGACGTCCCTCAAGTTGTCAAAACTGGACCCACCTGGACGAAGGTGTTGTCTAGGCGAAGCGGAGAACTTGGCGGTGACGATAAATCCAAGTTTCAGGGGTACCAAGGTGGATGTCCGCAGAAATAGCAGAAAATCTACGGAGGCGATGTGGAGTGCGTCCGTCACCATCGAGCGCTCGCAGCGCCCCCACCAGTTGACCAGAACCTGGCATAAAGGAGCCGAAACGGGCTGCTTCAAGACACTTCACCAGAAGAACTCTCACTTTTCAGGCAGATCTCCGCACCGCACCAGAATCATCTGGCATTATGATTGTCAAAACGGGCACACCAAAAAAAAAGGCAGATCCCGCGTAAACTAAGAATCGACGATATGCGAAGCACGAATGAGAAATGTTGGTATGTCACTTTAAAATCATCACAACCTTACCATGTGGAGTTAAATGATGCCGTATGACTTCCGTGTCACGATTGCGTTAGGCTGTGGCGTTTAACCTCGTCATCTATGCACGTCACGTGATACGATATTTAGTATATGTGGAGTAAGCGAAACGGCCGCGAGCACGATATGAGCGTGGTATGCTGTCATGTTCTTACATGACATGCGTGTCAAGATTATCATGTTTGCACCAGTCATATATTTCTTCATCCATTGACGCTACGTAACACCAACTTTGGTATAAGTGGAGCTAGCAAAGCGGCCGCGGGCGTATCATGAAGGGCCCAACATACTCCAACGTAGCGTTGACGCGCGCGAACGCTGGGCACAGCGACGCTACTTCAGCAAAACGCGAGCACTCTGTAGTGTGATGCCAGGCACAACAAGCGTCCGTCGGTGCGGCCTGACGGCAACCGGCGTGAAATGCGACGTGCTGCATTTCGCGCCGATGCGTTACCCAGGCAACACTGCGTCTCCCTCTTTTCGTTATTATGGGACGCCGGACGCGCTGAAACGCGCATGCTTCAAAGCAACGCAGCGCGCGCCGGTGAGTATATGGCAGGATCGGTGCCCGGTGTGGCAACGCCGGCGTGACGCGAAGAAATGAGCGCCGGCGAGCACGCGCACCACGTCACGTCGAAATGTATTGGCGCCTTGACTGTGGCATGTAGCCATGTTCTCAGATAACAGGCATCTTATGATTATCATGTTTGCACCAGTCACATACGGTCGTCATCCATTGCCGTCACGTACTACCAAATTTGGCATATGTGAAGCTAGCGAAATGGCCGTGAGTGCATCATCCGTGTGGCATGTAGTCAAGTTGTTACATGACACGCATGTCGTGATTATCATGTTTGGATGTGTTATTTACATATGCCACCTGTTCGCGTCGCGTAATACAGAGTTTGGTACATGCTAAGCTGTAGTGAAACGGCCGTGAGCGCATCATGTGCGTGGCAAGTAGTCATGTTGTTAAATGACATGCATCTCATGATTATCATGGTTGCACCAGTCACATACGTTCGTCATCCATTCATGTGCTGTAATACCAAATTTGGTATATGTGACGCTAGCGAAACGGTCTCGAGCGCTTCATGAGCGTGGCATGTAGTCATGCTGTTACATGACACGGATGTCATGATTTTGATGTCAGGGTCTGTCACTTGTGTTCGTCATGCATGCGTGCTATACTATACCAGTTTTGCAACATGCCAAGCGAACGAAACCAGCGCAAGAGCTGCAGGACCACTACGACTAGTCAAACATGTTACGACTAGTCAAACATGTTCTTCATGCAGTCATGCAATGCCATACGACGTTTGGTATCGATTGTATTTTCCAAACGGACCGGAGAGCTAAAGTCGTAAGATAGATAGATAGATAGATAGATAGATAGATAGATAGATAGATAGATAGATAGATAGATAGATAGAAAGATAGAAAGATAGATAGATAGATAGATAGATAGATAGATAGATAGATAGATAGATAGATAGATACGCTCAAGTCACCGAAGTTCGCTAAGAAACGCTTCGCATTCAAAAAAGAAAAGCCGTCATTGCTGTGTTGCTAGTCGAGCGTTCGTACTAGTCTGGCCGTGGTTTTTCTTGCGTATGCACAAGCCGGCTGTCATCACTCGTCACAACGTCACACCGAGGTCACTGTAGAGCGTGTAGAAAAATACTACCTAGTGTGCTGAGTGCACGCATTTTGTACGAGGAAGGGTGGTCCGACAAGAGATGACTGCGTTCAGTTGCCGCAAGTGGCGCTGTGAGTCCAGTGGGTGCATGATTGTGCGAAGAAGTTTTCTCGTCCATTTGCTGCCGGAGCTTCGCTACGAGTTAGATAAATAAGTGTTTGAAAGCTGTTATCTGTCGTATTGTTAAGTTCGATTTTGCCAGATGTGAGCAGAAACATACTTATATGTTAAAGGCTAAGGGGCATTGCAAAGAAAGGACATGTTTTTTGCCTCTGTGTCGAAGCAGTTAGCGGTCGAACGAGGAAAGGGTATCATTGTTCACCGCACCGACGGACTCAGACGGCTTGAAGAATGGGAAAGCAGGATCAAGAGGGTAGACAGGAGGCTGACGCCGAAGGCTGTCGTTTGCGAACGACATTTTGAGAGTGACTGCATCGAACGATCTTTTCAGATTACGTTGAACGGTGTAGTGAATGGAATCGCCCGAGAGAAGCTGAAGCCCGATGCTGTCAATGTGCACGTGTGTGTGTGTGAGTGTGTGTGCGTGTGTGTGTGCACGTGTGTGTGTGCGAATATGTCTGTGTGCCTGTGTATGTACGTGTGTGTGCGTGTGTGTGTGTACGTATGTGTGTTTGCGTGTGTATGCGCGTGTGTGCGCGTGTTTGTGTGTTTGTGCGTGCGTGTGTGTGTGTGTGCGCGTGTGTGTGTGCGCGTGTGTGTGTGCGTATGTGTGCGTGTGTGTGTGTTTGTGTGTGTGCGTGTGTGTGTGCACGTGTGTGTGTGCGTGTGTGTGTATGTGCGTGTGTGTGTGCGTGTGTGTGTGTGTGTGTGTGTGTGTGTGTGTGTGTGAGTTTTGTGACTGGCAGCCAACAATGAGGTGTATGTAACGACATTATCTTCATTTGATATTGCTAAATACGAGTAGTGTGAAAGCAGTCGCGGAGGTATTGTACAATAAAACGTTTTGTGAAGAACTTTCCGAAAATACGAAAAAAATGAAAGTTGGCCTCGCAAGACTTCGTCTACTGAAAGCTTCGCAGCACTTGCGGAGCGCGCGGATTGAATGCAGATCCACCCACTTAGGAAGCCTTCATGTTCGCGCGTCTCCGTGTTTTAGGGTGGTGACAATTCCGATCATGTTTGCTTAAAACTGGCTAAAACGGCCCCCATACTTGATGGGCCGCCATGTTGGTTCTGAGTGGTCGGTCATTTACATTGACGGCAGCCTGGGTTTTAACGAGTTGAGGGTATTTTTTTATATATCAAGTTCTGAAGGCTGAAGGGTTTTTTTCTGAAATTAGCCGTGGTTTGGTATAACAGGAAAGACATGTTCGCGACTCGAGTTTGTGTAAAATACTGTTAAAACAGGTCGTTTCTCGCACTTGGTAGACCCACTGCAATGGTGGAGTGAGGATAATTTAGGGAGCCTAAGTTTGTGAGGGAGAGGACCTCGATGTCACTATGAACGGACTTCCATGTCTGCGCGGCTTTGCTGAAGTAAATTCACCTTAACACTGCAGATACCTCAAAGGCCTCTTAGTGGAATGTAAACCAAATAACTCAGCTAGCCTGTTTCTCATACCCTAAACAGTGCGTTTGTCCGTAATATAGTTTCCTGCAGCAAGTTTAGTTCCTGCGAACGAATCTGTACAATGACTGCTTAAAAACTTACAAGCTGTAAGCATTGCCCAAAAATAGTAGGGCATTCAGTCATATCACACCAACCCCTCCCCCTCTGCCCATAAGCCTGTATAATAGGCCAGAAGAAAAGCAAAGGGGAGCAACGATGAACCAACCAAGTTTTTCCAGGTCAGATTTTATTGCAAAGATCATCCAAACGGCATCTGGCCTTAATGTCTTCAAACCATTTTGCCTGCTTTGCTGGAAGCTTGTGTCCTCGTAGCGGGCCTACAGTAAAGCAATAAGACGAAAAATCATACACGGCTCGGACCAAATATACGGAGTCCATGCACATTTTCTCTACAAGCACTAAATAAAAGTTGAGTTTACGATATCAAATCATCTGTGTGTCTGGTTATGAAACAAGAGGACGACACAAATAACGATGCAATACATATTTGAGTTATGGGCTGACAACTGACTTGCTTAGTGCACATATTCTGCTCCGTTCAGAACCGACAGACCGACAGAAGGATGGACGGACATAAACAATAAATCTGTCGCCTTTTATGTCATTAAAGAGAAATCCTGTTTGCGAAAATTGAGCGAGTTTTGCTGTGGTTGCGCGTGTCATTGAAGTGAAGAATGAATACCCCATGGCAAGCCGTACAAAAAGTTAGTTGTGTTGCAACTGTGCCACACAAGAGTCCACAGGGAACGCGTTCATTGGCTCGTCTGTCTGCCTCTCCAAATGCCCTTCCTCAGCGACCAAGGTAACATTGCAGGAATGCGAACATTTGCGTGCAAAAGAAGACGCAAACAGGAGCGTCTGTAGGTGGTTTACGGGCCTGGCGTTTTCCGCGACAAATGCAGCGACGGTTTCAGAAACCGACAAAGCACAGATAGCGAATGTATGCAGGACCACACATTCGACTAGTCATATGATTCGATGAGCAACTGCGCTTCGAATACGAGAATAAACAAGCATACTCAACCATCTTCCGCTCGCATAGTCTGGCGTAGCCGAACGAAGCCTAATTCATTATTACACTGTGTACGTTGTCGTGCTTACCTTGCTCAAACTGCTTTTCGTTGCATGCCTAAGTCAGCCATTTTACGAAATGTGTGGTGATATACTCAACCCACTCTCAATACGTATTTATTTATACGCAAACGTATTTATTTATTTATTTACAGGAAAGTTTCTGCGGAGAAGCTCCGAGTAGTCGGAGATGCTTGGCTTGCGGTGAGGGGAGGGTGGGGGCCCTTAGTGCAGGGCTTCGCTTGCAGCAGCCGCTCTGCGGACCCGGTTGATCAGACTCAACTGATCTTCCAGTTTCTCGCTGGCCAGCAGCTCCTCCCATCGCACCGCTGTTAGATTTTGTACTGGTTGTAAAGCTGTAATGGCCTGACACTCCCACGTGACGTGGTACAGAGTGGGTTTAGCTGAACACCATGGGCAGAGAGGAGAGTATGCCGAGGGGTGCATTTTACTCAGGATATGGAAATTTGGAAACGTGCCGGTTTGAATTTGCTTCCAGCTGACCAATTCTTCGTTATTTATTGTTCGGTGTGGTAGTGAATAAGCTTTCTTAAGTCCTCTGTAATGGTTCAGGATGGCTGAATTGTCGCAAGGGACCGGAACGACTTCCTCAGGGGTGGAGTTGGAGGGTGCTCGGCTCGCATACCCTCGAGCTACCCTATCCGCTGCCTGATTCCCCTCCAGTCCCATGTGGCTCGGAGTCCATATAATCCGATGCCAAATTCTGAGTGGATGTGTAATGGAATGCTCGCCACTGTCTGTAGCGCTCAGGATAACGTTGAGAGCGGGTTGGCTGATGCACCCCTGTAGGTAGTTGCGGCAAGCTGCTTGAGAGTCCGTGAGAACTGTCAGCGACCTTCGTTGTCTGTAGCCGAGGGCGAAAGTGAGCGCGATGGCGGTTTCTTCAGCCTCGGTGATGTTGTGGCACCGCACGGAAGCGCCGGTACTTTCTGTGAGTGTGTGGTCCACGACTGTGGCTACAGCCTTATTGTTGACAAGGTCGTAGTTGGCGGCGTCAACATAGTACGTAGTGTTCTTGTGTGCATAAGTTCGCTCGAGAGCTTCCACTCTGGCTTCCCGCCGGCCCGGATGTAGTCGGGGATCCATATTGCGGGGGATGGGAGCGACCTTATAAGTGGCACGAAGTTGGTTCGGAATGGGCTTGCGACGAGCTGCGTCGTGAAAGTGGCTGATGTACCCAAGGCGGTGGAGCAGGTCACGGCCTGTAGGTATTTGCGTGAGCCGCTGCAGTTGTGTGGCTAGTTGCACTTCACAAAGTTCTTCAAAGGTGTTGTGTAGGCCCAATGTGAGGAGCTTGCTAGAAGAAGTGCCCGGTGGTAGCTTGAGTGCCACTTTGTAGGCCTTGTGGAGCATTGCGTCTACTTGGCCCTGTTCGCCTTTGATGAGGCGTTGGTAGGGCAAACTGTATGTCACCCTACTGACCACGAGGCTACGTATGAGTTTCAGGGTGTCCTCCTCACGCATGCCATGGCAACGAGTGGCTACCCGAGATATCATTCGGGCCACTTGCAAGGTAGTGGTGCGGAGAAAGGAAAGTGTGTGATTCACATCGCGGTTCTACTGCACCCAGATGCCTAATATTCGAATGGTGGATTTCTCTTGTGTTTGTTTGCCAGCAAGGACGACTTGGAGGCGGGAGCCTTCGTTGTTCTGCGTCAATGGTGGGAGCTTGCGTCGATAAATTCGTAGAAGCTCAGATTTTTCTCTTGCACAGGCCAGGCCTCGTGCCTGCGCGTATTGCTCGACGCATGTGGCTGCCTGCTGCAGGTTATATTCTTTTTCTCCAAGGGACCCCCACGTGGCCCAGACGGTGATATCGTCCACATACATTGCGTGATGGATGCCATCGATGCGGTGGAGTTCATGTGCCCGGCCAACCATAGCTACATTAAAGAGTAGCGGGGAAATCACTGAGCCCTGCGGGGTGCCCTTGTTCGGAACACTAATAACATGTGATCGGATGGAGCCGAGACCAACTGTGGCAGTGCGGTCCGACAAGAAGGCCTGAACATAACTGTAGAGGCGCTGCCTACAATGAAGAGCCTCGAGGTCCTCAAGTATGGCCTGGTGGCTAACGTTATCAAATGCGCCTTTAATGTCAAAAATCAAGATGCTTTCTCTTTGCTGGGGGGCGTTATCGATGACTTTTTTTAATCGTAGCCGTACATCCTGCGTTGAAAGATGGGCCCGGTACCCGTACATTGAGTTCGGGAAAACGCCATTGCCCTCGAGGTAATCTTGCACGCGATTAGTGATGATGCGCTCGAAGAGTGTACCAAGGCAGGAAGTGAGATATATTGGTCGGAGGTTTTCGATCTGAAGTTTTTTGCCCGGCTTCGTTATCATTATGAACTCCGCGTGCTTCCATTCGGGAGGAAGCGTGAGACGCTGCCAATGATCATTGAAAAACGCCGTGATTTCTTGTACGGCGGGGTCGTTGAGGTTCCTGATAAGAGAGTACGTGATTCCGTCTGCCCCAGCAGCTGTGTTGCGGTTGCTGCAGCGAATGGCTGCGTAAACTTCGTCCACCGTTATTGGTTGGTCGAGAGTGTCATTGGCACGTCCACAGTACGCAGCCTGAGATGCGGGTGGGTAGAAATCGCCAAAGCATTTTCGCCAGACTTGGTCCAACAGCTCATCGTCTGTAGCCTCAAAGGCGTGTATGAGGCGCATGACTGACTTATTCGTCTCATTTTTCGTTCGAGTGGGGTCCATAAAAGCGCGAAAAATGTCTCGCTCATTCAAGCCGTCGTACGCCAGGAGTTTGCTAACCTGGGCGTCCAGGTTCCCCAGCCGCAGCCCATGAGCACTCCTGTCCACAACGCTGACCACCATTCTGCCCCACTTGTCACTGCGGCAGCTTCGACTCCTCTGTTTCCACCACGCTACCGAAATCCATCTGAGTGGCGTACGCATGATGATCGACCCATCTGTTTTTCTTGCTCTAGAGTTGGGCACATCTCCCGCCATTGTCGCAACAGGGCGTATTTCCGGCCAAGCTTTCGTAATGTCGACCGCCGTCAGGACCGTGGACACTATTCGCAACCCCGTTTTTCGGATGACCATATTCAGGACCCTTCAGGTCGCCGTTCATCTCCACGCTCCGAACCATCCTACGCTGACGTCATTGCCCAAAGAAACTGGTCAAGCCGCTCGCCGTCACCTCAGGGTCGGCCGTCACGCTCCCCTCAACGCCGCCGCTCTCCGTCACCGGCTTATTCTGGCCATTCCCCGGGAAACTGACGAGTGCAGCTCCTGGAGGTGGCGCTGCGTTGACGACTCGGAACGAAAACCCTCAACCGGCTACAATTTCAAGACGCAATTTACTTCGGGTGTTCGTTGATGGCCACGCCGTTACTGCTCTAATTGACACTGGTGCCCAAGTATCTGTTATGAGTTCTACACTTCGATCTCGCCTGAAAAAAGTTCTCACACCAGCTATGTTCTCTACTGTTCGAGTTGCTAACGGAAGTCGAACATCGCTACTTGGTATGTGCACTGCCGGCGTTACTGTTGCTGGCCACCACACTTCCGTTCTCTTCGCAGTCCTCGATGCTTGCCCACACGACGTCATCTTTAGAATTGACTTCTTAACCACCCACTCCGCCCTCATCGATTGTTCTACCGGTATCTTACGGCTCTAATTGCCTTTGTGCTCCGATTTCACTCCTACAAGTCGCACTCGGCTACGATCCGTGGAGTCTCTACGGCTACCGCCCCAGGCTGCCATGTACGTTTCTCTGTCGCCCTTCCCGTCCGTTCCTGATGGAGACTATCTGGTAGCTCCCCTCATTGATTTGACCCTTACGCACCACATCGAACTACCACATACTATAGTGATTGTTGCTAACAACACGGTGCTACTTCCAGTTCTGAACTTCTCTACGTCGACCCAAGTTCTTCCCCAAGGCATCACTTTAGCCGATCTTTCCACCCTTGACGAATGTTCGATTTGTTCTTTTACACCTGACACTAAGACCATGGCGAAACCTGTCATCACGTCGCAAAATAAGGCGTTCCTCGACCAAATGATATCCAGCGACCTCTTACCTTCCCAAATTGCGGCGCTCCGGGGTGTTCTGTTTTCCTACCTGGATATCTTTGACGTCGACGACCGTCCCCTGGGCCGCACAAGTGCCGCAACCCACCGCATCGACACCGGCGACGCCAGTCCACTCCACAAACGCCCTTATCGCGTGTCACATGCTGAGCGCCAAGTTATGCAGACGGAGGTCGAGAAAATGTTGAGTAAAGACGTCATTGAGCCTTCATCGAGTTCTTGGGCCTCCCCTGTGGTCTTAGTTAAAAAGAAGGACAACACCTGGCGCTTTTGCGTTGACTATCGCCACCTGAATCGGATCACCAAGAAGTACGTTTATCCTTTACCCCGAATCGATGATGCGCTCGACTGCCTCCACGGCGCCAGCTATTTCTCGACCCTTGACCTTCGATCCGGATACTGGCAAATTTCGGTCGACGACCGCGACCACGAGAAGACAGCATTCATCACACCCGACGGCCTTTACCAATTCAAGGTCATGCCTTTTGGGTTGTACAATGCCCCGGCTACGTTTGAACGTATGATGGACTCTCTTCTTCGCGGTTTCAAATGGTCGACCTGCCTTTGCTATCTGGATGATGTAATAGTTTTCTCGCCCTCCTTCGAAAGCCACCTGTCTCGTCTCTCGGCAATTCTTGACGTTTTTCGTTGCGCTGGTCTCCAACTGAATTCGTCGAAATGTTCATTTGGACGTCGGCAGATTAAACTACTCGGCCACCTTGTTGACGCCACTGGTGTTCAACCCGACCCTGACAAAGTCCGTGCAGTCCGAGAATTCCCGGTTCCGCGTTCCACACAAGAAGTTCGCAGTTTTATTGGGCTCTGCTCATACTTCCGCCGCTTTGTCTTCAACTTCGCGGATATTGCTAGGCCCCTCACGGATCTCCTCAAAAAAAATGTGGCCTTCTCTTGGGGAAGGGACCAAGAACATTCCTTCGCGTCGCTAATTACCGCCCTCACCTCACCACCTGTGTTGGCTCATTTTGATCCAACGGCTCGAACAGAGCTTCGCACCGATGCAAGCGGCCATGGCATTGGTGCTATACTCGCTCAGATACAGAATGGCACCAACCGTGTGATAGCCTACGCTAGCCGCTTTTTGTCGCAAGCGGAACAAAATTATTCTATAACTGAGCGGGAATGCTTAGCCTTCGTTTGGGCTATCACGAAATTCCGTCCGTACTTATACGGACGTCCGTTCGCAGTCATCACGGACCATCATGCGCTTTGCTGGCTGTCGACGCTTAAGGACCCTACAGGAAGACTCGGCCGATGGGCTCTTCGATTACAGGAGTACACGTTCTCGGTTGTTTACAAATCTGGAAAGCTGCACAGCGATGCTGACTGCTTATCCCGGCACCCCGTTGATCCACCTAGCTCCACTGATTTGGAATCCGGTGCCTGCGTTTTAGCCATCACTGACTTTTTGAACGTGGCTGACGAACAGCGCCGAGATCCATCGTTGCTCACCATCATTGACCGCCTTCAATCGCGTTATGCTGACCCTTCTTTTAGCAGATACCTGCTTCAAGACAACATTTTGTACCGCCGCAACTTACACCCCGACGGCGTGGAACTTTTACTCGTCGTACCGCATCACCTGCGAAAGGATGTTCTGCGACAATTCCACGACGCTCCAACTTCTGGACATCTAGGAGTCTCCAGAACTTACGACCGCATTCGACGACGAGTATTCTGGAAGGGTCTGTACCGCTCTGTTCGCCGTTACGTCACATCTTGTGACCTCTGCCAGCGCCGAAAGAAGCCTACGACTCCCCCAGCCGGTCTTCTTCAACCTATTGAAGTTCCAGCCGAGCCATTTTATCGAGTGGGGTTGGACTTGCTAGGTCCCTTTCCTACTTCTACAACGGGAAATAAATGGATTGCAGTGGCCACAGACTATGCCACTCGGTATGCAATCACTCGAGCGCTACCAACCAGCTGCGCAACCGACGTTGCCGACTTCCTGCTGTACGACATTATTCTCCAGCATGGCGCTCCGACTCACCTGCTCACAGACCGTGGTCGCTACTTTCTATTTCGTGTGGTTGATGACCTACTCCGATCTTGTGCTACCCGTCACAACTTCACCACATCTTACCACCCTCAGACTAACGGCCTCACGGAGCGCCTAAACCGCACATTGACGGTCATGCTTTCCATGTACGTATCTACCGACCACACTGATTGGGACATAGCTCTTCCGTTCATAACCTTCGCCTGTAACTCGTCGCGTCATGAAACAGCGGGCTACTCCCCTTTTTATCTACTCTTCGGACGTCATCCCTTACTGCCCTTTGACACACTGCTTTCATCAGACCACCCATCCTCCACTTCGTACGCTCAGGATGCGATCACCCGGGCCCTCACGGCACGCGCGGTAGCGCGCGCTCGGTTATCGTCGTCGCAGACAGCACAGAAGTCCCTTTACGACCGTCGACATAGGGATGCCGTTTTTTATGCGGGATCTCTTGTTCTCTTGTGGCTCCCATCTCGACGTGTTGGCCTCTGCGAGAAACTACTATCGCGATACGCCGGGCCCTACCGAGTCATTCGTCAGGTCACACCTGTGACCTACGAGATTTCCGCTACCACAAACTCATCAGCTGCTGCACCCAGAACGGAAATAGTCCACGTTTCTCGTCTCAAGCCCTAAAACGCCGACTCGCTCACTTAACAGGCACCGAGACGGTGCCTTACGGGCCGGGTTGATGATAAGTGTATGAAACTGTCACCCCGACACAGCTGAATTGGCACCCAAATGAACAAGATGACAACGTGGTTGTAGTGGGTTGGACTCTCGAGCTTCTTCCGTTGGCCTGCATGACTGTGCGCTCTTTAAGCCGTTAGCAAGACCAGCTTTCGGTGAATAAATCTTCCCCGTAACAATATGTATGTCTTGAGTTCATGATTTACATTCATGGTCCTGCAGCTCTTGCGGTGGTTTTGTTCACATGGCATGCTGCAAAACTGGTATGGTATAACATGATTGCATAGCAAACAAAAGCGATGGACGCTGACATGACAATCATGACATGCGTGTCATGTAACAACATGGCTACATGCCATGCTCATGATGTGCTCGCGGCCGTTTCGCTAGGGTCACGTATACCAAATTTGGTATTAAGGTACATGAATAGATGACGAAGGTATCCGACTGGTGCAAACATGATAATCATGAGACGAGTGTCATGCAACAACATGACTACATTCTACGCTCACGATGCGCTTTTGGCCGTTTCGCTAGCTTCACATGTACGAAACTCGGTGTTATGCGACTCCGATGGATGACGAATGTGTGTGACTGGTGCAAACATGATAATCGTAAGATGCGTGTAATGTGAGAACGTGACTACATGCTACGCTCATGATGCGCTCGCAGCCGTTTCGCTAGCTTCACTTGTACCAAACTCGGTATTAGGCAAGGCGAATGATTGACACAGGCTGAATGACACACCCAAACATGATAATCACGACATGCGTGTCATGTAACAACATGACTACATGCCACGCTCATGATGAGCTCGCGGCCGTTTCGCTAACTTCACTTATACCAAATTTGGCATTACAGGGCGTGAATAAATGACGAAGGTATGATACTGGTGCAAACTTAATAAACATGAGATGCGTGTCATGTAAGAACATGACTACATGCTACGCTCGTGATACGCTCTTGGCCGTTTCGTTAGCTCATATGTACCAAACTCGGTATTACGTGACGCGAACGGACGACATAGATAAATGACACATACAAACATGATAATCATGACATGCGTGTCGTGTAACAACATGATCATGCCACACTAATGATGCGCTCGCGGCTGTTTCGATAGTTTTACATATGCCAAATTTGGTATTACGTGACATCAATGGATGACGAAAGTATATGACTGGTGCAAACATGATAATCATGAGATGCGTGTTATGTGAGAACATGACTATATGCCACAGTCAAGGCGCCAATACATTTCGACGTGGCGCGGTAGGCGTGCTTGCCGGCGTTCATTTCGTTACGTCACGCCTGCGTTGCCACGCCAGGCGCCGGTCCTGCCTTATACTCGCGGCTCTAATTATACTCGCGGCTCTCGTTGGTTTGACGCAAGCCTGTTTCAGCGCGTCCGGCGTCCCTCCGTCACGAAAATAGGGAGACGCAGTATTGTCTGGGCAATCGGCGCGAATTTCGCGCCAGTCGCCGTCGGGCACAGACGCTGGTCGCGCAAGTCGCGCCTGGCGTCAGGTGGTCGTGTTTTGCTAACGTAGCATCGTTGTGCCCAGCGTGCGCGCAAGTGAACGCTACATTAGAGTATTTTGGGCCCTTCGTGATGCGCTCATGGTCGTTTAGCTAGCTATACATATACCAAATTTTGTGTTACGTGACCTCAATGGGTGACGAAATATACGACTGGTGCAAACATTATATTTCTGACATGCGTGTCATGACAACTTATCATGCTAATAGCGTGCTCGCGGCCTTTTCGCTGGCTCCACATATATCAAATTTGCTATCACGTGGCGTGAATAGGTGACGAAGCTAAACGACACATCTCAACATGATAATCATTACATGGAAGTCATGTACAGCATCATTTACCTCCACCTCGTAACGTTGTGCTAATTATACAGTGACATATGAACCTCTATTATTCGTGCTTCGCATATCATCGATTCCAACTGTACGAGAGATCTGCCACTTTTTTTTTGTTGTATCGTTTATGTTCAGAAAAGTAACCGTATATTCTACGATTCATTTGGTTCCCTTTGTTTCACCTACATGTGTTCACCGTAGCAACTGAACACAGACCTTCGCTTTTTGATTAAAGTTTTGAACCTTATAGGGAGCGCTACAGGAACATAGGCGAGGAGCATAGAGAAAGGTGTTGCTACTTTGGAAACTTGTTTCATCTAAGGACATTAATTTGACACCCGTTCCCGTGGTCCGCAACAAAGGCGTAGCCAGAGGGTGGCAGAGCGAGAATTTACGCCCCACGAAATTATTTCTCGCCATGTCATAGAGAGCGGAAAATTGCCTTATT
The DNA here is from genome assembly GCF_043290135.1 of Rhipicephalus microplus. Taxonomy (NCBI): domain Eukaryota; kingdom Metazoa; phylum Arthropoda; class Arachnida; order Ixodida; family Ixodidae; genus Rhipicephalus; species Rhipicephalus microplus. Next base: position 8,327,381 of record NW_027464597.1, on the reverse strand, counting down.
AAGAGGATGTCCCTACCGAAAAAAAATATTCTGGCTATTTGCCTTGTCCGCAGTAATTCGACCACCATTGTGCACCATTTTCAGTGAACGGCGCTGAATCATACACCGTGACGCCGGTATAATAGGAGTAATTGTGTAATGTCTATAAAATTAGACAGCCAGCTCTGCAACCATAATCGACGTTTCACGAATATTATGCTTCGAGGGCAACTCCGGATCTGATTTATTGGTTGTGTAGAGAGGAAGAAGATTATGTGCCGCAGTGGGTCACACCTTTAGCGAAAGGAGCCAAGCGCGAGCGTTTGCCCCGAGTGCATAGAGAGCGGAAAACTGCCTTATTAAGAGGATGTCCCTACCGAAAAAAAATATTCTGGCTATTTGCCTTGTCCGCAGTAATTCGACCACCATTGTGCACCATTTTCAGTGAACGGCGCTGAATCATACACCGTGACGCCAGTATAATAGGAGTAAATGTGTAATGTCTATAAAATTAGACAGCCAGCTCTGCAACCATAATCGACGTTTCACGAATATTATGCTTCGAGGGCAACTCCGGATCTGATTTATTGGTTGTGTAGAGAGGAAGAAGATTATGTGCCGCAGTGGGTCACACCTTTAGCGAAAGGAGCCAAGCGCGAGCGTTTGCCCCGAGTGCTTTGATTCCTGGGTCCGTTGCTACTCCACCGCGGCCGACTCCCCAGCCTGCACGAGTACCCACGACGCCACTTCCAGCAACACAACAGCGCTATAACGGAAACCCTTGGCGTACAGTTGACAATCGTCCGATCTGTTACGCAAGCGGATATCCAGGTCACGTGGCACGCTGCTTTCGCCGGCGCTTCGCAACGGGCCCGGCTGCAGCTCCGAGGTACTCTGACGACTCTCTCACGGCCCCGTACAACGTGCAACGAGAAGTGCCTCGTCAATGCGACCGACAATCAGTGCAACGCGACCAGTCCCCTTCCCACCTGGACCACCACTCTGCTGCCGACAACCAATCATTCGGTCCCCGTTGCTCATCCTCACAACGCCGCTACCGTTCTCCGTCCCCGCTGCGTCGCCGACCGAACCCCCGTAGAGACGGAAAACTGACAGCCGCAGCTCCAGAGGCACGAGCTGCGAAATCGTCGCATTGTAGAAGTTCTCGCCCTTCCACCACAAACGTTCTGGAATTGTTAGTTGAAGGTCTACGAACTATTGCGCTTGTTGACATGGGTGCCGCCGTATCTGTGATGAGTCCAAAACTCTGCCGTTCGATACGAAAAGTAACGACGTCGCCTTCCGACGTATTGCTGAATACCGCGAGCGCGCAACCTATTCGACCAGTCGGAGCATGTACGGCGAGAGTAATCATTCAGGACGTCCTGTACCACATTGAGTTTCTCGTGTTGGCCACTTGTTTCCATGATGTGATATTTAGATGGGATTTTTTGTCACGCCACCATGCCGTAATTGACTGCGCTCGCGCGCAGGTAGAATTTTCTGTGTTTTCTGATGCGCCATCTACCGACAATGAGCTCACTCACCTTGGCAAGCTTCTTGTTCCTTCCGACATAGATGTTCCCCCTCTTAGTGCCGTCGTTGTCCCCGTCAATCGCACTGAATTGTCCGGTTCTACCATTGTGTTCTCCCCATCTGACGTTTTCAGTCGCCGCCGCGGTACGTCTCTACGCCGTTCTGCCACCTCACCAAGATACTTCCAGAATTGTCGTTTGCAATCCTAGCTCATGCCCTCTCACCTTAAGAGCTCACGAAACAATGGACTATGTTCTTCCTGTTGATGACAACGTTATTGTGCCTATTGAGTCCCACGACCCTGGCCAGCAACTTCAACTGAACGCTGTTACTCCTCCTTTTACGCGGGATGACTACTCCTCGGATATCTTCGATCGTTACATCTACAGCAAGCTTCCTACGGATCAAAGGAACGAGCTAACAATCCTTCTCCATAAATTCCGAGATTCATTTCACCTTCCTCAAAAGGCACTGAGTCAAACTAACACCGTCGCTCACACAATCTACACTAGAACGCACCCTCCTTTGCGGCAACGCCCCTACCGCGTATCACACAAGGAACGAAGTGTAATAGTACAGCACGTGGACGATATGCTTCAGCGCGGTGTCATCAAGCCATCTTCTAGCCCCTGGTCTTCACCTATTGTGCTAGTGAAGAAAAAAGATGGTTCGATTAGATTTTGTGTTGGCTACCGGCGACTGAACAAAATTACACGGAAAGATGTGTACCCTCTTCCCCGCATCGACGACGCAATCGATTGTCTACAAAGTGCCGAATTCTTTTCTTCGCTGGACTTACGTTCAGGTTACTGGCAGGTTCCGATGGTAGAGTGTGACCGCCCCAAAACAGAGTTCGTTACGCCGGATGGCCTATACGAATTCTCGGTTATGCCATTCGGTCTGTGCAATGCACCTGCAACGTTTGAACGGATGATGGACAGCATTTTACGCGGCCTTAAATGGCAGATATGCTTATGTTACCTTGATGATGTTATCGTATTTTCTCCTGATTTTTCTACCCACGTCGACCGTCTGCGCACGATTCTTCAGTGCCTTACTAATGCAAACCTGCAGCTTAACCCAAAGAAGTGCCGCTTCGGGGCTCGCCAACTTACTATACTTGGTCACGTTGTGTCAAAACATGGAATTTGCCCCGACCCAGACAAACTTCGAGCCGTAGCCAACTTTCCGAAGCCGACTTCACTCAAAGAACTTGGGAGTTTCATCGGCTTGTGCTCGTATTTTCGCCGTTTCGTCGACAACTTTGCATCAATAATATACCCACTTACGCAACTACTGAATGGTCCAGCTAATATTTCTAACTGGACCCCGGCATGTGACGACGCCTTCCTTACTCTGCGCCGCCTGCTTACGTCGCCACCCATTCTACGCCATTACGACTCAGGTGCCCCCACTGAAGTGCACACAGACGCCAGTGGCGTTGGTCTGGGAGCAGTACTCGCGCAACGAAAGCCCGGTATTCCAGGGTACGTTGTCGCATATGCAAGCCGCGCACTCACGAAAGCGGAGATGAACTTCTCCGTAACTGAAAAAGAATGCCTCGCAATCGTTTGGGCGTTAAGCAGGTTTCGTCCTTACTTTGCGGACAGAGTTTCGACGTTGTGACAGACCACCACGCACTTTGTTGGTTGGCGTCGCTAAAAGATCCTTCAAGTCGCCTTGGTCGTTGGGCTCTTCGCCTACAAGAATTCGATATTCATGTCGTCTACCGCTTAGGACAAAAACACTCTGATGCGGACGCCCTCTCACGATCACCAGTGAAATCCAGCGCAGACCTACATTCGGACGCCAACTTTCCCATCGCTCCCATTTCCGTCTCAAGCATGTCGTCTGAACAGCGGAAAGACCCATGGATAAAATCTCTCGTTAACATTCTTTCCGACCCCTCAACGTCTGCGTACCCACGTACTCTTCACCGCCAAGCCACACATTTCGAGATACGGGATGCGCAACTATACCGCAGAAATTACCACGCCGATGGTCGTAAATTGCTCTTGGTTATACCACGCCACATGGGATCTGATGTCTGTGCGTATTTTCACGCCAACCCACGACATGCTCACGCTGGTGCGTTAAAAACATATCACCGGATCCGCCAGCGTTACTACTGGCGTGGTGTGTACACCTTTGTACAAAAATACATTCGGTTCTGTTCATTATGCCAACGACAAAAGACAGCGGCCCATTCACCCGGATTATTACGGCCTTTATCGTGTCCGGCACGCCCTTTCGACCACGTTGGAATCAATTTATATGGTCCCCTTCCATACACTGCGACTGGAAATCGATGGATCATTGTCGCGGTCGACCATCTGACGAGGTATGCTGAAACAGCTCCACTACCTACGGCTGGTGCACGTGACGTAGCCAATTTCATCTTGCAACGCTTTGTACTGCGTCATGGGGCACCACGTGAACTACTGAGTGTTCGAGGGCGTGCCTTTTAATCAGAAGTTGTACAACAACTCCTTCGGGCATGCCGCACGGTGCACCGCACCTCTACAGCCTACCACGCGCAGACCAATGGTCTAACTGAGCGCTTCAACCGAACGCTAGGAGAAATGCTCACCCTGTATGTCAATTCCTACCAATCGAACTGGAATGTTATTCTTCCATTTGTGACTTATGCGTACAACACCGCAACGCAGTCAACCACAGGCTTCTCGCCTTTCTTTCTTTTATATGGGCGTGAGCCATGCTCCACCCTCGACACCATTTTGCCGTATCGTCCCGACGTCTCAGAGTTCAACCCTCTCTCTGAAATTGTGCACCACGCTGAAGAGCGTCGTCAGTTGGCCCGATGATTCACCTCGGACAAGCAAGCACTCGAAAAAGACCACCACGACCGCGACCAGCAAGTCGAGACTTTTGCTGTGGGCTCACTCGTCTGGCTCCGACTGCCCTTCCACTCCCCAGGTCTGTCCTGGCCACAAGTTTCACGGTCCTTATCGCGTGGTCGAACGTCGATCTCATGTCACATACGTGATGGAGCCGATCACGCCATCTACAGACAGGCGACGCCTTGGTCGTGAGAGTGTCTACGTAAGTCGTCTCAAGCATTAGAGAGTTTTAGTACTGCGTACGCTGCGTACGTGGTGGCGTTGCGTACGTAAGGACGCCACGTTCTGCGTAGTGCGCATGCGCAGACCGTAACGCGCACGTATCGCGTTACGTACGCAGCTGCTACGTACGCACGCATGAGATGCGTGCGTGCGTACGTATGAGGTGATCGCGCCGCTCTCGAACAAGTTCGCGACAGCGCGAGACTTCGTTTTGCAAAATGGCGGCATCGAAGGCAAGCACCGATCGGCTCTGTGGCTTAAAATATGGCCATAATCTGCCTATAACACTTGGATTGGCTTACGTTGGCTGTCAACAACACGTACTTCTATTTTGATATACCAGATGACGCAACACGCTTCACACTCGTTATGTACACGGGTACTACGGCGTACTAAAAGCCGATTAGTGTCAAACGACGCCACGTAACGCAAGGCGCTTGCGTGATGCGTACGTAGCACCATTCCGCAGTAATAAAACTCTCTATTATCACGAACCACTCCTATTCTCGTCACCTTGACTTGCCAGGATGGCTCGTCTTCGTTGCCGGGGTATTGTAGAGAGGAAGAAGATTATGTGCCGCAGTGGGTCATGCCTTTAGCGAGAGGAGCCAAGCGCGAGCGTTTGCCCCGAGTGCTGTGATTTCTGGGTCTGTTGCTGCCACCCGCTTTCCGCATCAATAGACCTGCTGTGCAAGTACTACTTGCGTGAATAAACATTGTTTCAGTTGCAATAAGCAACCTTTGCTGTTGCACTGATCAAAATGATTTTGTTCGAGCTTGGCGGAGAGGTATGTCGAATCGCTATCGAGGAACTAGATCGCAATTTTCTTGATCTGCCCTGGTTGCGATCAAATTAAGTTGTTCGTGTGACACCAGTATTGCATCACCTTGTAACATATTCGGCATTGTGTAAGAGGGCTGTACACTAGACCATTATTGAATACTTTCCATAATTAACCATTTCTCAGTGTAGTATGAATTCACCAGACCAGTGCACTTTAAACACGAAATTTTGACGTCTCTATCGCAACGTAAGCCATACACCTTGTTTCAGAGCCTGACTTGTTGGCGACAGAGGAAGTGGATGTTTTTCTGCGTGTAGTCTTATGGAAAGCCATCCACGACGACGACAGTGCTGAGTCGGCGGCGAAGTTCTGCACCCGTGTCATCAGGGTGAGTGATTAGCGTATGAGAACGACCCTTACTTTTTGAAGGGAATGCTTCAATGGCCCGTCAGATTCGGAAAGTTACCGGCTTCCTGCGACGGTGTCCCTCGTCGGCGATCACGTCAGCTGCGTAATCATGGTCAAGTTACGCCATGAATTCTCATGCGATGAGGTCACGATATGTCATCACGGCGTCACAGATCATCAAAAACATGTGACGTCCTCACGACGTCGATTTCACAGCGTTCACTGTGACTCTGATGCGTGTTCCGCGGAGGCCTAGCAAGCTCTATTCTGAGCCCCTCTATCAATATGATTCGAAACGAATGAGTGCGTTGTGACACGGCATAGACAAGTGGCACACAGGGCAGGTACTCAACTCTCGGCTGCGCTTCACTGAGCAAATATCAGAAAAAAAATCGTAACAGCAAGCAGAAGGCACGATAACATTCGTTAGTCATACACGTCTTGATGAAATCCATGAATATTTAACACTACTGATGGAAATGAGAAAAGACGATCAATTGCGAGATTCGGCTGGTCCGTGCTAGATCACCCAGCTATATATAGAGGCTGGGATATTTAGCCTCCGTGTAGCGTTCTGGCTTGCGGGATATACCGTTTTTGATCGTTGACTTCTGAGCTGAGCTGAATTCTTATATGCTAGTTTATTACGCTTTCGCGTAAAGAACAACTATTATTTACCACCGACTGATTGCAAAACCACTTGTTTACTTCTCCGTGCCTTTATTGTTTGGATAATACCACAGGCTGAGTTCGACGGGGGGTTCCTCGATCAACTCTTGTGGACCTGCCGCAAGTGGCTTAAGCAACACGACGTCCCGGTGCAGAGCTCCACTTTTTGGGCGCCACTGGAGCCGAAGACTCAGAAGAATGTCGGTCAGAAACTGAGCGCCTTCGTGAACTTCATGGCCACGCTTCTGTCGGACGTCCCTGAAAATCCAGAAGCTGCATCGATGGGCTCGCTTCACTGTGGACACATCTTCTCTATGGCGGCGCTTCTGTGTGACTCCTGCAGACTTGTCATGAACTCGCCTCAGCTGGACTACGAAGCTAAGGTATGAACTCATCATCGTCACCACAATCACCATGGCTTGCTCTAGGGCACGCGCGCCGTAAACTTTTTTGGGGAGCCTAGACAAGTGTGGTTGCGAAGCGCCTACGAAGCCGCGATTATCCAACATCCTACGCTGTAACGGATCGCCCAGTAGTCCTTTGTAAAAGGTACTGTGTGCTCCTATGTATTTACAAATGCAGTAAAAGCTCGTCAATGCGGGAAACGGGGTACTTTCGACGTGTCCTTTTGTTCCGGCCAGCATACTTACTGTTTGATTACATGAAACTTGGTAATGCGGGCACATTTAGATGACCCTAGCAGGGTGTGGAGCGCAAAACACCGCAAATGTGCGAGTCAAAAGAACTAAAACTGCGTTCGCAGGCAACAGAAAACAAGGTTGTGCAGTGTGGATTGCTTTTTTGATCATGCAGTTAGTTACCACAGTTTCATTGACATCTGAGTTTGTGAGACAGCAGCTTCGTTCTAACTTGATGCACTACGCGCGCCAAGTCGCGAAACTCATGCACGCGTAGGAGGTTTGTGGTGAAGAGTGCGCAGGTTAGGTCGGCAGGCTGGCATAAAACTCATTTTCGGTATTGTGATGGGTGAGCCGTCAGTTGCCGGCCATTTTTACCCGTAAGGGGACCATTGTCACATGCGCGTAATGGTGGTAATGTTGGCATGCAGTACGCAATAAGGGAGGCGTGGAGAGAACGTTTTGGGCTAAAAAAGAACAGTGAATGTGGCGCCTTGGTCGCATGCATCGTGAATAAAATGCCAGAATGAAGAAAATTTGCTGCTTTCACGCTGCTCGTATATGAAAAAACTGCAGCATTTACGTATCCATGCAGAAAATGAAAGTATACAAAACAGACGTTATCCTTATGGTTTGCTTATCGCTTTCGATGTTTTTGACATTGAGTGAATTCTGATAATTTTTTGGCTGGTCCCGCATTATTCGAATTGAAGAAATCTTACATATATTGTTTGTGTTGTGGCTGAGAATCATCATTTAAGGCTTAGCCCATGGTGACGTGTCCGTAGCGCTCAAGCACCCGTACTGATTGCCGTAGCGCGACTGGCGGTGCAATTGTAGGCTTCTTCGACGCATTGCTGCATCATTTAGCATCACTTGTTACCGGTATGTGGTCTTTTCTCCAAGATGTTTCATGCACTAGTGTGGCTATGTGATACAACGGTGAGCTCCGGTTTGTGCTTCGTGTTCCGGGCAGGCTTTTTAACCGCGAGGCTGTTTAAAAGCGGTGGCAAAACCCTGGGAATCGGTCATCCGCACTATTTAGCCCAGGTGCAAGAGTGAAGCGGGACGAGAGAGAGAGTGCGCGGACAAATACATTAGGGTAACAGGGGAGTCTACTGTAACTAGTGAAGTCACACGAGTTGAGCCGGTCCTCGGCGATCGCATTTCGATGGAGGCGAAATGGGCGAGGCCCGTGTGCTGTGCGATGTCAGCGCATTTCAAAGAACACAGATGGTCCAGATTCCCGGAGCCCTTCATTGTGGCGTCTGTCATATTCATATCGTGGTTTTTGGGACTTAAGATTCCCCATATTATTCGTGTTACTAACGAATTTAGCCACTAGAGGGTGTTGGTTGAGCACGCTACAGAGAAAGCGTAGCTATGTGGAGCTACTGAACCTGGTGGGGTAGGAGGGCGAAGGCGAAGCTATAACGGTAGTGAAACACGTGGTGTAGAGAGGAGGAGGAATTAGCAGAGTGGATGACGTTGCCAGCGAAAGAATTCCGTCAATGGTAGAGCGCGTTCAAGCACAGGCTGCACTGGGAAAATAGCAGGTATTTGGCGCCGAGTGATGGTGACCTGATGCCGTCACTCCTGCTGTTTAATCGGCCTTCGTGAGGTTGTCAGTTGAAGGCTTATAGCTGTGGGTAATTGTTTATTCAGTCGGACTACCCATTTTTACTGACTACAAAACAATACGTGACAAAGAAAGTGTGAAGAAACTGTGAGATTCGCTCATACGAATATGCAAAATTTTCAAAACTTTCACTGCAGGTCGAGTGCCTCCGCAGAGCCCTAACTACAGCCGGCGAAGCTGCGGAACGAGGTGCCCCTGCCCGCATGGCGGCGCTGGTGGACTGCTTGCGGGACGCTTTCCTCTCGTCGGATGTTCCCGAGGAAGCTCGTTTGATCCTACTCGAACTTCTAGAGCTGCGTGCTTCAGGCTGGAAACTATCCCTGGAGCAGCAGCTTTACTATACCAGCCTCAACGACGCTGCCGGAGACGAATATGGCAATAATCAAAACTCGTCACTTCTACAATGACGCGCCGCCGAATGAGACTTTATTACAGTTTGTACTCAGAGGCGGAAGCCAACCGTCCAAACGTTTCCCACGGCGCTCAAGGGCAGCGTCTTTTTTCCCCCTTTTAAATAAACTAAGGATTTTTTTAGAAGCTCATCTATGGCTTTTTCGTTTGACAATACGTGACTAGCTGTCGTGGCACAGGGGACAAAAGGCGACGTTACGAGCACAGTATCACCGCGGTTACAAGTCACCTGGTTAGGCCTGTAGCCTCACACTGTAAGTTCATCACGCGGCGCAACTGCTTTGAAAGAATGAAATACAAGAGCAGAATGTCATTGCGGAGCACTAGGAAGAAGCTTATACAAAATAGGCAATACAACAATGGTTTGAAAATGTATTTTTGATAACAAATACGTACCATTTTAAAGAAAAAAAACACAAAGAGAGCAGTGTTAGTACAGACTCCGATTTTCCGTACGGGAGCATTATTACAGGCATTCGTACGTGAACAGTCACACAAGTGGGTACATATGCATACGTGCATACATATAAGAGTAAAGGGTATACCTAAGTTCACTCAAGGCGTAATAGATAAATGTGCTCTAAGAAGTACATATTTGACTTTTCCTGAACGATGACATGGAAGAAGTTTGCATTATCAAGGTTAGTACTTGAGGATGAATGTATAGTAAATGGCGAAGTTGCCATTTTGAAAGTTGCTGACCATAGGTGGTTCAGCCTTTTGGGTTCGAAAAATAGAATCTCTCAAGTTGTAGTTGAGATTGTTCTTAGTGTGGGTAGCGAGAAATCGCCAAGGGCCATTTCTGTATTGAATAAATATGAGCTCAGAGGAACGCTGGCTATATACCTCATAAATACAAAGAATGTGCTGTGTTAAAAGAATAGGAAGATACGGGTTCGTGCTATTTCCAGTTACAAATGAAACGAAGAGACATTTCTGCATGATATGTACAGGTCATTGAGATTTAGATAATAGTATATTGTCACGTTACTCTCGACAAACTTGATAAAAATGGGCTCGTTTAGTCGACTACTCAAGCAGCGGCTCAGAGAGATCATCGTCTTCTTTCACTCTTCGATCTCACCCAAGCAAACTATGTGGCAATAGTCCCCTCCTTTGAAAGCATCGACTCAATGCTCGTAAATAAAAATATTGAAGGTATACACACGCAGATATAGAGAACCAAAAGAGGGAGAGTGCCACTACTCGCAGCGGAAATGAGGAAGTTTCGCCAACGCTTGCGCCAAGCGCAAAAATAAAAGGCATAAAAACACAGGAGAACACAAACAGCAGCAGCAACGTCAAGTCACGGCATGTCGTAGCACGTGAAACCACAAGGGCTACTGTGTGAAGTAGGGCTTCAGCCGAACGACATGCACGGTTTCGGGCCGAAGCTGTCGACGAGAAGACGCTGCGCCATCTGGAAATACCTCGTAGGTAACATCTGTGACTCGTCTAAGAACCTTGTAAGGTCAAAAATAACGGCTTAAGAATTTTTCGGATAAGCCTGGTCGCCGGACAGGGATCCACACCCACACTCGGTCCCCAGGGTGGTAGGTGACATTTCGATGGCGGAGGTTGTAACGTCGTGCGTCTGCATCATGTTGGTGACTGGTGTCTATGCGAGCTAGCTGACGGGCTTCTTCGGCGTATTCAGCGTATTGCTCAGCGTCTTGAGCAAGTTCATTGCTTTGGTCACACGGAAGCATAAAATCGAGCAATGTATGGTTCGCACGTTGCGTCCGTAGACAAGTCGGAAAGGCATAAATCACGTTGTTTCTTGCGTTGCCGTATTGTAAGCAAACGTGATGTATGGAAGAATGTCGTCCCAGGTTTTGTGTTGTACGTCCACGTACATTGACAGCATGTCCGCTATGGTCTTGTTAAGCCTCTCTGTCAGTCCATTGGATTGCGGGTGATAAGCCGTTGTTTTCCGATGACTTGTGCAGCTCAGTTTAAAAATGTCCTCCATCATTCGTGCTGTAAACGACGTCCCTCTGTCCGTAATCACACATGACGGGGCACAATGCCGTAGGACGATTTGGTGCATGAAGAACTGCGCGACTTCAGAGGCCGTGCCACGGGGTAACACTTCTGTTTCGGCATAACGAGTAAGATAATCCGTCGCAACTATAATCCATTTGTTCCCAGAGGACGACAAAGGGAAGGGCCCAAGAAGGTCCGTTCTCACGAGGTCAAAAGGTGTCCGTGGTGGTGCGATCGGCTGGGGCAGGCCCGCGGGTCTCACAGGCGGAGTCTTGCGGCACTGGCACTCACGGCAGCCTTTCACATATCGATGTACACTAGTTGATAGTCGCGGCCAATAATACTGTTGGCGTACTCTGGCGAGAGTTCGCGAATAGCCCAAATGTCCTAAATAAAGTTTTAATCAATCAATCAGCCCAAATGTCCTGACGTGGGCTCGTCGTGGCACGCAAGGAGGATCTCATCACGCATGTCGCTAGGAACAACGAGTAGGAAGGCTTTGTCGCTACCACGGGCGTTTTTCTTGTAAAGAATGCGTCTTCTTAGACAAAAAGAGGACAGTTCGCGAGCAATGTGTTGAGGGACCTGAGAGTTGCGGCCTACCAGGGAATCAATTACTGGGCGTAATTCGTCGTCTGCCCGCTATTTTGACATAAATTCGGAGTCACTAACTGCTCCGAGAAAGGCATCTTCATCTTCGGAGCCCCTGACAGCGTTCCCCACAGGTGCTCGAGAAATTGCGTCGGCGTCTTCGTGTTTGCGCCCTGACCTGTACACAATCGTAATATCGAACTCCTGCAAACGCAAACTCCACCGTGCGAGACTGCCGGATGGATCTCTGAGATTTGCCAGCCAGCAGCGCGAGTGGTGGTCAGTCACCACTTTGAATGTACGACCGTAGAGGTAAGGCCGAAATTTGGTCGTCACCCACACGACTGCAAGGTATTCTTTTTCTGACGTAGAATAGTTGGTCTTGGCTCGAGAAAGAGTACGACTGGCGTAAGCTATCACATGCTCAACGCCGCCGTGTCGTTGTACAAGGACAGCGCCAAGTCCGACGTTGCTGGCATCTGTATGAATTTCTGTAGCAGCGTCCTCATCAAAATGGGCAAGAACAGGGGCTGTTTGCATTCTCTGTCGTAACTCTGTGAACGCTCTGTCTTGTTCTGCGCCCCAAGTAAAGGGTACGTCATCTCGATTGAGTCGCGTAAGAGGTTCAGCTATCTTCGAGAAGTTGGCGATGAATGGGCGAAAATACGCGCACAAGCCGAGGAAACGGCGTACTGCTCTTTTATCTGATGGAACAGGGAAGGCGGCGACAGCAGCAGTTTTGTCTGGATCAGGTCACACTCCACCCGCACTAATGAAATGTCCCAGAAATTTCAGCTCTTTATAGACGAAATGGCATTTTTGGGGTTTCAGCGTGAGTTCAGCTGTGCGAATGGCTTCCAGAACCTTTCTCAGACGCTTCAGATGTTCTTCAAAGCTCTCGGAAAAGATGACCACATCATCGAGGTAGACAAGGCAGCTTTGCCACTGCAAGCGAGCGAAAACTGTGTCCATCATCCTTTGAAAAGTGGCTGGTGCAGAACAGAGGCCGAAGGGAAGAACTCGGAATTCGTAAAGTCCATCTGGAGTCACAAACGTGGTTTTTTCTCGGTCTCGTTCAACCACTTCAATTTGCGAATAGCCACTCTTTAGATCGATGGACAAAAAATACTTCGCACGTCGTAACCTGTCGAGGGAGTCGTCGACCCGTGGAAGCGGGTAGACGTCCTTTTTTGTGACGCTATTAAGCTTCCTGTAGTCAATACAGAATCGCAGCGTTCCGTCTTTTTTCTTTACTAGAACGACTGGCCAGGACCAAGCGCTGCTGGATGGTTGAATAATCCCGTCATCGAGCATCTCTTTTACTTGTGTCTGAATAGCCTCGCGTTCTTTGGCAGAAACGCGATAGGGCTGCTGCCGGATGGGGCGGACGTCATCGTCGGTAATAATTCGTTGCTTCGTGAGGTGTGTTTGACGGGCTTTAGAAGAAGAGGCGAAGCAAGATCGAAACTCCCTTAAAAGGTCATGAAGTACAGCCTTTTTCTCGTCTGACAGCGTCGAATTAATGTCGATGCGGTCTAGAAATTCTTCATTCTCATGCGTTTCCTCGGACGCGAAGCACTCCGTGACGTCGGCAACAGGGTCTGCATAAGCTAGGGTGGTTCCGCGGAAAAGATGCCGGTGCTCCTAATTGAAGTTCGTAGCTAGTATCGTTGACTGTCCGTCACGGACGCGCACAACACTTCGGGCGGCGCATACACCTTGGAGCAGCAGAAGTGGTAAGTTGCTTTCAGCCACCACGTCGCCGTTTTGGAAGTCTTCACAAGTGACTTCGATGGGAACAGTTGCTCGAGGTGGCAGCGTCTCACTGCCGTCAGCAACACGCAGCGCAGGCCTACGGCAGTTGTCAATATCTCGATTTGTTGCGCCTTGAGTCGAGAAGGTCACGATGCGCTCACGGAGATTTATGATGGCACCATATTCCCGAAGGAAGTCCATGCTGATAACCAGCTGACGCGAACAGTCGCGAAGAACGAGGTAGCTGAGCACAAACGTTGACGCACGAATTTTCACTCTTGCGGTACAACGACCCAGCGGTGTTACAACGTGTCCTCCCGCTGTTCGAATTCGCGTTCCATTCCACGGCGTGATCACTTTCCGGAGATCTTTCGCTGACGCGAACAGTCGCGAAGAACGAGGCAGCTGAGCACAAACGTTGACGCACGAATTTTCCCTCTTGCGGTACAGCGACCCAGCGGTGTTACAACGTGTCCCCCCGCTGTTCGAATTCGCGTTCCATTCCACGGCGTGATCACTTTTCTGAGATCTTTCGCTAGCCTCCCGCTGATGATCGAATAGTCTGCGCCAGTGTATATCAATTCACTGACCTGACAGGTACCAGCACAGGTTTGTCAACCAGCACAGGTATGTCGAGTGACACGCAGTCACTAGGTTCAGATGTGGATGTCGGCGTTTGTTCGGCACTGCGATTATTCTCAGACGAAATGTCTTCGGCGTTGCGTGCAAGCGTCGATGGGAGGTCTTCCGCACTTTGAGTCCCAGCGACCTTGCCCCCGAAGGCCGCTGCCTTCACTTTTCCTGACGAGGGCTCGGGGAGCGTTCCCGTGCCGTCACCCCGAAACGTGGCCCAGTGGCTGCGGGTCGCCTTGGAGATGGTGACCGTGATTGCCGTCGCGTAAATGGTGCACGCTGTTGCGCGAGATACTCTTCGATATCCCTCGGCCTTTGACCGATTCGGAGACGAGGGGAATTGACGGAAAATCCGCGCAGTCCAAGTTGCCGGTATGGGCATTCTCGGTAAATTAGACCAGCCTCACCGCAATGATAGCAGAGGGGTCGTCTGTCTGGCGTACGCCAGAGACCAGACTTGCGCGTCGGTGCACGGCGACTATCGATGTCCAAATCAGCGTGCGCTGACTGAATCGCGACTGACGGCATCATTGCCTGGACGGGACGTATGGCTTTGTCTGGATCGGGACGTGCGGCACTGTCTGAATAGGGACGTGCGGCACTGGCTGGATTGGGACTCCTTGACCCGAAAGAGGAGTGGCAGATCGCAAGGCTTCCGCGTACGTACGACGGCGACTGTCAGTAGACATAGGAGCCGTTTCCGGATCAACCGACGTGGGCGGAAAATGATGGGCGTGCAGCACCTGCTGGACCTCGTCGCGGATGACACTGGTGATAGAACCAACATCGATTTGCCTTGTCCCGTACATCTTTTCTATTTCTTCCCGGACGACGGATCGAATGATTTCGCGAATTCATTCGGGGCTCCTGCTCCCAAGGGTGGCGAAAATTTCGGGAGTTGAGGCAGCATTCACTTGACGGTCAAACAGAGCAAACCGTTGATGCAGTACTCGCTTCATTGTTGCCGCTTCAGTAAGGAGCTCAGCAACACTTTTGGGGGGACTACGCACCAAACCAGCAAAAAGTTGTTCCTTCACACCACGCATGAGGTGGCGCAACTTTTTTTCTTCTGCCATAGCAGAATCCGCTTGCTTGAAAAGCCGTGTCATGTCCTCGACGTACATCGAGATGGTCTCGTTGGGCATCTGGATGCGCGATTGTAGTGCCCGCTCCGCCCGTTAGCTGCGGTCAGGACTCCTGTAGGTCTCCAGAAGGCGACGCTGGAACTCGCGCCAAGATGTCAGAACATCATCCCTGTTCAATAACCACGTCTTGGCACCGTCTTTTAGGCAAGTGTACACGTTCCGGACCTTCGCGGCATCATCCCAGTAATTGATCGCTGTGACACGTTCGAACTCACTCAGCCAGTCGTCAATATCTTCATGCTGCTCTCCGTGAAAGGGGCTAGGCATGAGCGGGTTCTGGACGGTGCCGTAGATCGGCGTGGAAGGTGTCGGAGCTTGCATGGGATCTTGTGTCGAAGACATAGTCGCTGCGTCAGTGGTTGGTGTCTCAGGCGGTAGGCCTCGTTGGCGGCGGCTTACTCTATGAACAGGAGTGTCCACGGGTGCAGGGCTTGTGTTCCGGCTGCTGGACGTGGTCTTGGGCATCGGGTGGATCGTGAGACGTTGTACCCATCAACTCCACCAGTCTTGTCACGTTACTCTCGACAAACTTGATAAAAATGGGCTCGTTTAGTCGACTGCCAAAGCAGCGGCTCAGAGAGATCGTCGTCGTCTTCTTTCACTCTTCGATCTCACCCAAGCAAACTATGTGGCAATATTAAGATTAAAAATTAAAACAAAGTATGATTGACGTGCTAATGACGAGTTACAAGGTCCGATATATGTTTAGCATACCTACTGAATTGGCTAGGTTATCAATAAACTTTACATTTAGAGTCCAGTGACCTGTATATTTCTATTCTTAAAAAAATTCGTGCTTCCTTAAGCAAAATGTCGAACCCACACGCCCAATACCTGACCACATTGTCAATCCTAAGTTTTTGCGGAATTTCACTCTATGAAATTTATAATGATAAATTTATTTCTGCATCTGCGTCCTAAATAAATTAGAGGTGATAAAGGAAGTGCCTCATTTTTTTGACAAGTAGAGTCATGGAGAGCCTCAGTTAAAACGAAGTAACAGCACACGGCATACTGGATACTGGTGGCGCGGTGCAGAACAGGAAGCTATGACGAGATCAAGCATGTGATCAAGAGTAGAACATCAACTTACCCAGCAGAAGGGTGAGACTCTCTTCCAACATCCACTTGCACCTCTTTTATTATTTTTAAATTATTTTTTGAATATGCAGGCGCATGCGCTGTACTCAGATAATTGATGGTAGCGCAGAGTAAGGACACTTACAAAAGAAGACACATTTAGGACAACACAACATCATGATGTAACAAATCCGCAAAAACTTGTGACGACACATGGTTCATCACATGACCTCGTCGTTTGGTTTGCGTGGGCTGATGCCGCAGGCACTGCGAAACCCCATGAGGTTCATAGAGCTGGCATAGATCGTACAGGCTGAATGCAATCACGTATACTGTGACAAACTTTCCGGGCACACGATTACAATCGACTGAGGAGCAAAAAACAAAAAGAAAGATGACCCGTCCCCCTTCTAGGAATTGGTATAACACAAAAGCGAAACGTGTATTCACAGAGGTAGATGAAAATTTATTGTTCACCGTTTCAACAACAGCGACAAATTGCAAAGTCATGTGAAGAACGGCAAGCAGCTCTAAACTTGCAGCAGAAAGCTGCAAGTTTGAAGCTGCATACACAGCACGAGCGCGGACCAGCAGCTGTCACAGTTTGACGCTCAAATAGCGTTGTTGAAACAGAAAGAAAGACGCACTAAACGAGCGCAAAACTGTACAGAGGACAAGCGCTAACAATTGTCACAGCTCTTACTTTGTTGTGCATAGAGTTGTCTAAATATACACTAGAGGGAACTCTAGCTGTAAAATGCCTATGAGAAGTGTACTACATAGCGCTTCAGCGAGCACGAGAATAATGGGTGTAACATGGATTTGCCCAGTCTTCGTACTTTACTTTCGTTGCGGCTTCACGTGGCTTGAAGCTGCTTTGTCACGAAACAACAAGGGACAAATGCTTGGCATTTGCGCTTCTACACCTTAATCATTTAAGCTTACCACTTCAAATCGGGTCACGTGGTGAAAAACGGTTGGTTCTTTCTTTCCAAACAAAACGAAAAGCAGCAATGAATAAAGCCACAAGTTACGTTACTAGACCTTGTTGGCCAGCAGTGTGTTCGCTCCGCGCAAACACGAACACTAGGAAAATCCATGTCATACCCATAAATTTTGAGGTCGCTGAACGATCGCAGCGCCAGTGTACCCTCTAGTTAAGTTTAGAAAACTCTATGTCGTCATGGTTCAGCAGCGCGCCGGCGCGTTCTTTTCGTAAACGCGGCCGTGGGAGCAAGCGAAGTGGCCTTGGTCCTCCCCGAATTACGAGTCTGATTTGCGCGCGCAGAAGAGACCACGCTTGCGCTTCGTGAAAGCGACGACCTTGAGAGCGCGCCCAACGCTACCTGAAGCCGCGTTCTGACTAGTGATAAGAAAACGTGCTTAAGTTTCGGAACTCGGAGCACTGCGAAACGCTGTGTGGTGTATATAAATGGTTTGCCGTTAGCAGCCTCACCAACGTACGCACCGTGACATAGAAGACAGAGACGCATGCTGCAAATCGAGAGGTTGCTTGTTCGATGCTGGGCGACTGAGTCTGCCCTGCTCGTTTTTTTAATGCATTTTCACCGAAATTCGGCGACTTTGAACGTATCTATCTATCTATCTATCTATCTATCTATCTATCTATCTATCTATCTATCTATCTATCTATCTATCTATCTATCTATCTAATTAGCCGCCTACGACTTTAGCTCTCCTAGCCGTTCTGATAATGGTATCGATTGTATGGATACCAAACTTGGTATGGCATAACATATCTGTATGAAGTACAATTTTGACTAGTCATAACATGAAAAGTCGTAGATAGATAGATAGATAGATAGATAGATAGATAGATAGATAGATAGATAGATAGATAGATAGATAGATAGATAGATAGATAGATAGATAGATTCACTTGCCAGAACGACGGCGAGACCAAGAGCACATGCAACAGCTCTGCAATTTACAAAGCCTACACCAGTCGACGCTACTATTGCATTTTCTTTTGCAAGTGTGGCAGTTTGGGCTAGTTGGTATGACATGACGATAGTTATAGCGCGAGAACATAACGATGAGGCCTTCTTGGTCCTTCTTATCTTTTTGTCCTCGTTCTGTTCTGGCGCTATAACTATCGTCAGGGTACGATTGCGTTGCGAATTACCACGGACGTAAATCACTTCATTTGTGCTAATTTCTTTAGCTTTTACGAAGCAGAACGGTGAGAATGCTGGATATTAGCCATCGCAAACGTGTTGGTAAGCAAACTACTCACTTTATCTAGAGCAGGCCGCAGAAGAAAGTGTGATAATGAACGTGATATGATGAGTCGTCCGATCGTTACCACGGAGAACCGTGGTAACTTTGATTATGAATTTTAACAGAGCCTCTGACCGCGGTGCGCGCTTTGGAAAAGTAAACAGGTGACACGGCAATACACATCGCACATGCCGCGACCACCGATAATCTGAAGTGTTCGGCACTACGCAGCATTACGCATGTGATGTTTCGAAGGCTCTAAGTTTCTGCTTTAACTAGGAAATTTGAACGCGTGCGTCACATAGGTAAAATGCAAAATGATTGCGACCACAATCAGGCTTTTTTTTTTCGTTTGTCTCTGCGATTGCCGGAGCTATCTCGGAGACATCGGTTTTGCCTTTTTTTATTCACTGAGAAAGTGGACACGCATTGCAGTATATAGAAACTGAAGACAACCATTAACTTAACACTCTAGCAACAGTTCAACGCACAGGAAGCGAGAGATCGATAGAAATTGCAGTGCAAAGACAAAAATTGTCAGGGCCATTCGTGCCGGAGAAAGCAAGCTTCGTACAACAGATCGTAAGATTGCTCGTGTGTGTACTTGGTCCCTTTAACATCATGTGCATACCCAAGTATAGCGCAATTAGGCGTTGAAGAACCCACGTCGGAGTGCTTGCCTCAAACTCGATGTCATGCGATGCTCGCATGCATGTGAACAACAACACAGCGAAATAACTGAAACAACGTTTGCGTTGTACCCGCAGTTCGCTTGGATGAGCTTTCTACTTTTCTGAAGCGACGTTTGATTGACGGAAGAAGCTTTCCATGTTCCTGATTTTCAAGAAATCGTGCCTCAAGACTGACGAAGCAGGAGGGCCTATTCACGTTCACTTGCGAATGGCTCTCCTTTTTCTGTACATTTATTGCCGGCGCATCGATGGGGGCACTAGTGGCAGCGCTTTTCGCAGCGCCACCTGGACAGAGTCCGACGTACATGTGCAATCCGCTCTCAATATTATCGCTTTCTTCGAAGGTATTCACATGGCAAAAGTCTGCCCTGCTTCAGAGAATTCAGGCAAAAACACTTCTTACTCCTTTTTTGCTGAACCGTGGGTGGCACACCACCACCGTGGCAGGTTTCTGCTCCAAGAGAACTGTCGGGCTGATCTCAACAACCAGTGTGGGGAGTGCCCTGTATGCAACCCACCTAGGATTCGTACCATGGCCACCATAAAATTGTTACCCTGGCCTTCTCTCCGCCTGGAGCCTTCGCCCCCATAACGCGCCATCGAGTTCTGGTGAGCACTCATCTCGACCCTCCACCAAACCGCGCCACCGGTCAGCGACCGAGTCCGCGACAGCTACAAGGTTCAAGCCATTCAAGTGGCCCCCACTTAGCTGCCTCTATAACAACCGTTAATTAAACTGAAGCTGCTTTATCCTCTCCCTCCGCTATATTGCCCTGTCCCTGCCCACCGCAGCACCCTCAGCGCTAACAAAGTGAAAAAATGGCATATCCCACGTGAACTGAGAATCGATAATATGCGAAGCGCGAATGAGGAAGGTTGTTATGTCACTTAAAATTCAGCACAACATTACGAGGCGGAGGTATGTTACGCCGTACATAGATTCATGCATTGAATAAATTGTTTGGACGTGCCATTTCCATCGTTATCTGTTCACGTCACCTGATACCAAATTTGGTATATGTGCAAATAGCGGAACTACCGCGAGTGTGCTATGAGCGTAGCATGTGGTCATGTTTTGCATGACACGCATATCATGATTATCATGTTTGAACGTGTCATTTATATTAGTCGCTCTTTCTCATCACGTGACACCAAATTTTTTATATGCGGAGCTCGCGAAACGGTCACGAGCGCATCATCAGCGCGAGATGTAGTCATGTTACAAGACACGTGTCTCATGATTATCGTGTTCCCACCAGTTGCATACCTTCGTCGTTCATTCACGTCCCATAATATCAAGTTTGGTATATGTGAAACTAGCGATATGGCGGTGAGCAAGTCATGAAGGGCCCGCTATACTTTGACGTAACGTTGACGTGCGCGCGCGCTGGGCGCAACGACGCTACGCTAGCAAAACGCCAGCTCTCTATAGTCCGACGTGGTCTGACGCCAAGCGCAGCCAGCGTGAACCGGCGGTAACCCGCGCGAGATGCAACATGCTGCATTTCCCGCTGACGAAGTTAACGATAAAGCAGCGCGTAAGCTTCTGTTGGTGACGGAGGGACGCCGGGTGCGCTTGGACGCGCATGCGTCAAAGCAACGCAGCGTGGCGCGCGCTTGCGAGTATATGGCAGGCAGATCGGCGCCTGGCGTGGCATCGCTGGCTTGACGCGACGAAAGGAATGTTGGTGCGCACCAGCGCTGTTGCGAAGCGCGACGCCAACACGGTCCCGAAGGCGTCACTGCTCCAAAACTCGCCGCCAAGGTCACCAGCCGTTTGGTAGCGCGTGTTTCTCAGCTCGCAACTGCTTTTGCGCTAAGCTGATAAACGAGTGGACAAGATGACGGTGAGTTAGGGCAATGTACAGCATCGAAATAGAGGTGTTACAGATTCGGCACTGGGGCCGACAGCTTAGGGACTCGAAGAACCGAGATGTCTTCTCTCTGACGCATTGGTCAGCTCCTGGCGACGTGCCGCTTCGCTTTTTTTATAGGCACCGGGTGGACGTTTGTACCACCAACGTCCAACCAGTAGCGCCGTGATGTCGGAATCCTCTAATGGGGACCCACCGCTGGGTTGCGTGATGATCCTCAAATCCGGAGCCGCTGTACTGGTTGTTTGCACCCAAGGACGAGCGATGTTGCCAAGCATTGCGTAACAGTCGCCAGAATGGAAGGTGCCGATTACTTCATCGGGCTCGTGGGCTGAGGGAGCACGCTGTGCGTTGCGTAAGACAGACCGGCATCGCCGCTTTATGACGTCGTTGAGTTGATAGCGTCAGGTGGTCTTGATTGCTGGCCTTGACACAGATTGCCTTTGCAGAGGCTTTGACGTTCGGTGTGGGCTCCCAGGCGTAACAGCACCCCTGCCGCCAGACAATGTGCCGGAAAGACGAGCCGCTTCCGCATGGCTCGGATGTCGGGCACGCTCGTTCACCAGGTTCCTCCAGGTTTGCCTCCAGGGCTATTGGTAGGATGTAGCTCCAGGCTCAGTTCCGTGAACACATCCCTTTCTTGAGGATGGACCCCAGCTCCACCTGCTTGTTGCCACAACTTGTCGACTAGCTTCGCTCGTCTCTTGTGACGGTTGGAGGTCTCAGCACTTGTCGATGATTCTGCAACTTGTCAAGAACGGTTCGACAACAGACAACAAACGACACAAGCACGTGCCCTCGGTTACCTGACAGAGCACCAGAGAAGATATAGTACAACATATACCTAGCTACGTGTCTATCGAAATTTCGTTCCCTCTAAATCAAGAGGCACATGTCGGACACAAGACTCTTAAATTGAGAACTCAAATTTTTACACACACAACAACGTAATGAAATAGAATGAAACATATAGTTGGCGCCTTGAGATAACTTTGGAGGAGAGCGCCCAGCTAAGGCCGTGATGAGGACTATGTTCAGCGAGTGAGAATTCATTAGAAGGCAGAGAGGTCGGCCTGAGCTAGTTCGTTCTAGCCTGCTACTCTACACAGGGGATAAGGAAAAGGGGAAGGAAAGAGGGATGAAGGGTGATGATGGGGACAAGAAGAGGTGGTGCATATGTACAGTAGCCACTTAGCATAGTACCCTACAGTCTAGTTTCTAGTCCAGTGCTTTTTATAAAGGGTAGAACAGCCTGTGTAGCAGTTTTTGACACTGTTCGGTCGTTCATTGCAGACAATATGTGGCTTTCACTTAATGGTGTTCATCCGATGCTTGCCGATGTTGCAGTTAGCAATTTTCTTTGCACCACGTATAATGCACAGTCACAAAATATGTGAGCTATCGTTTCCCACACATGGCAGCGTTCACATTTCGGGCTGTCCACACGGCCGATTAGGTGGGTGTAGTGGCGAGTGAAGGCGACGCTCAGGCGAATTCGGTGCAGTATATTAGCATGTCTTCGGCTGATTTTATCCGGAAGACGAAAAGTCATACCGGGGTCTGTTTCCCGCAGGCGCTTGTTCCGGTGATCTGGTAGCGACCAGTAAAAGGCAGCGCATTCGCGCATGAGTGATCTCAACAATGTGTTGACGTCACTTCGCGAATACGGTATTTTGACGTACATAGGAGCGTTGTATGCTGCCGCTCTTGCTTCGCTATCGGCTGTTTCGTTACCAACCAGGCCGCAGTGTCCAGAAATTCATTGTAGTGTAATCAAGTGACTACTCCTGTGTGTTAGGTCAAATGCTTGGACGATTCCAAACGCTAACTCGTAAAATTGGCCTCTTCTTGAATAAGAATGGATAGCTTGAAGCGCTGACTTTGCATCAGACAGAATCGTCCATTTACGCGGTGCTTGGTCGTTCATAAATTTTATGGCTTCTTGTATAGCAACAAGTTCTACAGCTGTCGAAGATGACCTAAGATCTAATTTGTATTGTCGGGAAATACCGAGATGAGGGATCACGAATGCTGCAGCTGAGGCGGATGAAGTTACGGATCCATCGGTGTAAATGTGCACAGATTCGCTATATCGGTCATGTAAATGGGCCAAGGTGAGTTGCTTGAGGGCAATATAAGAAACACGTGATTTATACGAAATTACACGTATGTGAAGGCACACCAGCGATTTAGTCAATGTCCATGGACCCTCTGCTGAGATTATGGCAGGTGCAAAGCCTGAAAGGATCATGCGCCTATGCGCATCGAGGCATCCCGAATAGGCACAAGCTCGTCGGTCCACTTGTAGCGAAGACAACGGGTGCTGTGCATGTCGGGTCAGCAGATGAAGGTGCACTCGAAAAGGCTCACAGGACGTGTAAACCTGCATAGGGTAGGTGCGGCACTCCTCTATAGTGCCAGAGGTTGACGTGCACCGTGGCAGGCCAAGGCATATTCTCAGTGCTCGTGCCTGAAGGCTTTCTAAAGTACGAAGGCACGTTGCCCGCATGCTGGAAAGTAAAGGTGAGCTGTGCCATATATAGCCCACAAACAATGCCTTGTATAACTGCAGAAGACTTTTCTCTGAAGGGCCTCATCTCAGTCGTGCTATAATACGAAGAACATACACAAAACTGATTAGTTTGTTTCGCAGCACAGTCACATGCTTTGACCAGGACAGGTTGCGATCAACGAAGACCCCTAAATAGCGGTGGTGCCTGACCTTTGACCGCGAGAATTACTGCTCCGTGAGCGAAGATTGGGTACCGCGACATTGATTTCTTCGTAAATGCCAATGCAGCACATTTTGCTATTGAAAGTTCCAGGCCCTGACGACGTAAGTACTTAGATGTTATTGATGTGCCTTGTTGTAGCCTTGCTCACAGTTGTGGTCGCGTTGCTCCAGATGCCCATACGCATATGTCGTCCGCATACGCACTGATTATGACAACGTTGGGAAGCTCAGCTTCAAGGCCAATGTGTGCTATGATAAAAAGCATGGGGCTCAGGATGGCGCCTTGCCGAACTTCACGGCCTACGAGGTGCCTGGCCGTGTCACCGTCAGATGTCGACATAAAAATGGTACGTCCTCTGAGATAGCTCACTATCCATGCGTGTAGTCGGCCACCTACGCCGATGTCTTCAAGTGCGTCAAGAATGGCCTCATGGTAGACGCTATCGTACGCGCCCTTTCTATAAGAAAATGGCCCCTACCAATCTCCGACGTTGTCTTTCCTTTTCAACAGAAGAAACTCGATCTACAACACCGCCTATAGATGATCGACCTCTACGGAAGCCGTTTACAAAATCTGGTAAGCCGACATTATTCTCCAGCAGCCATTCCAATCTTGCCAGAACCATGCGTTCCATCACCTTACCGATTCAACTGGCTAGCGCAATGGGTCTATAAGAAGACGTGTGAACACTTGCCTGGATTCAGTAAGGCCACTATGAGGCTGCACTTCCAACTCTCTGGGATTGTCGATATTTCCCATGTAGAGTTGTAGAACGACAAGAGAGCCTGCCTTGCTTCCTGGTTGAGGTGATATAGAGCCAAATAAGTAATTCCATCTGGCCCTGGTGCGGACGACCATCGGGACGCAGGAATCGCAGCATCGAGTTCGTGCATTGTGAATGGTAAGTCGAGGCGATCGTCGCTGGATGGCGGTGAGGCTAAACACGAAGGTGATATTGGTGAGGAGGACATACCTACTAGTAAGTGGCAGTAATTGTCTGCAACCTCTATTTCAGGTCGACCTTGCTTTAGAGCCAAAGCTCGGAAAGGAAACAACTGTTGAGTGGGCGTCTGAAGGCTTCGGACAGTTTGCCATATTCGTGACAGGGGTTTTCTGGGATCAAGAGAGCCACAAAATACCTTCCATCTTTGCCTATCGAGCTTATCGAGGTGCCGCAATACATGTTGTTGTGCTTGGCGTGCTGTAGATAGGTCAGATGGTGATTTCGTCCTCCTGTATTTCCTCTCTGCCCGGCGACAGATTGCACGAAGGTATTCATATTGTTCGTCAAGTTGTGATCTTGGTAGCGACACATTCGCAAGTTTCGTAGGCACTGTTAAGGATGATGCAATGAGGCTTTCTATTTCAGATATAGATTGAATTTCCCCGCATTGAGCATTTACAGAATCTTGGAATCCTGGCCAGTCTACGTTTTTCACAGGAAGGGGAGTCGAACGACGGAATACTTTTAGCTGTATATATGTAGGGAGATGGTCACTTCCATGTGGTTCAACGTCTATGAACCAACAGGTGGTAGGCAAGAGACTTCTGCTCACAAAACATACGTCTAGAGAGCTGCTGTACGATACGCCACGGAGGTAAGTAGGTGAGCCATCGGTAATGGACATCAGGCCCTGATTGAGCACAAAATCGGCAATGTCCCTACGGCGGGTGTTCACTGAGGCAGAACCCCACATGGGATGATGTGCACTACAATCTCCAACTAATAGATGTGGTACAGGGCAAGCTTGGAGCACAGACAAGAGATGGGAACAGTCCACGTGGCTTCTAGGAGGAATGTATTCACCAATGCTTGATATTGATTGTCGCTTGTGCTTTATAGATAGGCAAATATAGTCGTTAGAAGCATGAGGAGCCACGGAATGTCTCACGTACGTTAAATCTCGACGTACGCATATAATTACTTTGCTCGCATTTCGATCATCGCGTGACCAAAAAGTGACGTACTCAGAAATCCGAAACGACGACATCATATTCCGCTCACATATTAAAACCAACGGAAATTTCTATTTAAACATCCGTTGTCGAAAGTCAGACAATCGGCTTCGCCACCCTCGTGCGTTCCACTGCATTATAGCAGAGGTGCGCACACGTTCATCGAAGAAATTCGCCATATTGTTTATGGAAGGACCAGCAGTAGCGGTTCCAGCACGTGGAGGATCTGCACTGCTGTTTTCGCACCTGGCGTGTGTAGCTCGTTGAGAATGGCAGGAATAGATTTTAGTAGATGCTTCAGCAGAGTTTGGTTCTTCTCAGTGTCTTGCCTATCATTTTCCGCCTTTTTTGAAGTTGCAGCCCATTATGTGGCCTTTTTATTGCTCCAGTCGGTAGCGAAGGCCACTCAGTATCTAAAGCATCGGCGTGCAACGCGGGCGTTGGTCCACTTTCAGCATCCCTGGGACGTGGTGCGTACAGCATGGGTGTAGCAGCCTGATAATGCGCACGCGTATGTTCATCTGTTGCTGATGGTGATGCATCACTTCTATGTCCACTATGATTTCGCTGGTGCCTACGTTTTGGACGACGTCTGTGTCGGCGGATGGACATGACAGCCTCTCTGTGTGTCTAGTTGTCTCTGACCATCTTCCGCAGGACGTGTATTTCATCTTTGATCTTCGGGCACTCCTTCGACGTTGCTTCATGTGCACCAGAGCAGTTTAGGCATTTCTATGGAACAGCAGTATCACAGTTTTCCCCCTTATGAGACCCGCCGGACCGCTGGCAATTTGTCTCACTTTTGCACACTGCGGTGACATGTCGCAACTTCCAGCACTTGGGACACTGCAAAGGCCGTGGCACGTAAGGGCGCACGGTATGTCTAACGTATCCAACCTTCACGCTAGGGGGCAGAGTCTCAGAATCAAATACTACTTTGATGCAGCGAGACTGCCCGAAGCGGCGTATGGTCACGATTTTGACTGTCGACGTCACAAGATTCTGGAGGTCAGGGTCTGTGATATCAGCGTCGACGTCATTTATCACGCCAGTCGTTGTTCCTTTCCGGCGAGCGAGAAACGTGCGAACTGAAATACTTCCGAGCTGCGTGACGGCCTTCAGTCTGTCAAAAATGGTTTTGTTTGTCACATCAACTGACAATATGTTTTTTCTGCTATTTATGTGAATTTCATTCACTTGAGCAGGTGCAACTCGCTCAAAATAGTTAGTCAATTGCTGGCTGTTTAGAAAGCTCAGGTTGTCTGATGTAGATATGGGTACATATGAGATAATGAAACATCACTTGCCTGTGTCTAGCGCCGGTTGTGGCTCCGCCGTTGATAACGCCCTGCGAAGCTTCCTTTTCAGCCGGCGGGTATGGAATGTCCTGAAGTCGGCTTCCGATTTCATCTCTTCCCCTGATGAGCTCTCGGTAGAATCATCACAAGGGGCAGATGCGCCAACGCGGTCACCTACCTTCGGTCCATCCTCAGGCAAACGGCTGGGGCCCGCTGTCTCGTTGGATGGATGGTCCCCAATCCCTGGGGGTGACGTCTTCCGTTCCGCTTGTTTAGAGAGAGTCAGGAAGTCTGACAGTTTAAGAAAAAAACGAAAGTTGTTCAAGGCAGAATTATGCCCGAACACACTTCTTCCTCGCCGATGAGGACTAAATTTTGCCCTGACCTTCTCTACCTTTCGGTCTTTCGCTGGCGAGTCGATGAGGACTAAATTTAGCCCCGACTCTCCAGCGAAAGACCGAAAAGTGGAGAAGATACTAACTAAAATGCACGGCCCAATGCGTCTGAATTAGCGTTTAGCTTTCCTTTCTTGTAGCGAATGCCTAAGTTGTACTGTTGGAGTATCATGCACCACCTCAGTAACGGGCCACTTTTAAACGACATGTTATATAACCAGGTTAAAGAAGAGTGGTCCATTTCGAATACAAACCTGGAACCGGAGACATAACAAGCTAGCTTTTGAACGGCCCACACGAGGCAAGCGAATTCCTTTTCAGAGGTACTGTATGCCTCTTCCCTGAAGGTCAGTTTTCGACCTAAACTCAAAACTGGCCTTTCGATTACACCACTAGAACTGAAAATTTCTGCTCCCTTTTCTTCTGAAGCAGTCAAAAGCAGATTTACAACCGCTTAACGTTAAGCGTAAGGTTTCATCAAGTTACTGTGGTAAATTTCGTTCGGCCGCCTTCCTAATTTGAGTTCAAAATTAGTATCATGAGGCTTCAATATTACTTTGGCAGGCCCTTCCCAATGAACCTCATGCTTGTTCTTTTTCGATGGCTCCAGTAGCATTACCTGACTAACTACTTCAAAGGTGCGTTTATTAGCCGATTTGTCGTAGTACTCCTTCGACAGCAATTGTGCAGCCTTCATGTGGCTTTCCACAAGACCTTTCGTTTTTCCAAGCTTCTGACGGAGGTCTAGACCATACGCATCTACAATAGGGTCGTCATCGAATCCCTGCCAAGAGTGGCGTAGCATTCGCAATGGTGTTCTCAAACTCCTGCCAAACACAAGCTCTGCAGCGCTAAAACCAGTGCTCTAATGAGGAGCTGATCTCAAAGCGAACATAGCAGGAGGAATACAGGTTTCCCAGTCGCATTTGTGCTCGTAGCAAGAAGCTCTCAGCACCCGTTTAAGAACGGAATGCATACGCTCTACCGGATTAGATTGCGGGTGATGGATTGAGCTGTGCGCTACTTTTATTCCGCATTCATCCAGAAAGGTAGAGGTAAGGGAGCTGGTGAAGACACTACTGTTGTCGCATTGAATTTCAGAAGGAAATTCGACATGAGTGAATCCGAAGCAGTGAATCTACGACATGAGAGGAATTGAGCTCCTCAAGTGGTATCGCTTCTTGAAATTTTGTGCTACACACAGGGCCGTCAGGATGTAGCAACAACCTTGCCTTGACTCTGGCAATGGCCCGACATTATCAATTACTAGGCGCAGAGAAGGTTCGGTGATAATTAACACAAGCTTCATGGGTGCCTTCCACTCGTCCATGGATTTCGCCGCTCTTTGACAAGTGTCGCATGAGCGCACAAAATCTTTAATATCCTCGCAGCAATTCGGCCAATAAAACTCGAGGGGAACTCTAGCCGTGGTCTTTTTTATGCTGAAGTGCCCTGCCCACGCGTTTTCATGTGCCAGTTTCAATAGTTGGTTACGATACTTTTGTGGCACCAAGAGCTGCTCATACTTGCGACCTTGAGCGTTTGTGATGCTCCGATACACAAGCCCTGCCTTCTCAAAAAAGAAGACAATCGTTTTGTTTTTTGTCAAGTTTACGCTTTCTATTAGTGCTTGAATCGAGATGTCCTAACGCTGCTCTCGAATGAGCGTTTTTAGATCAGCCCTCGACAGCTCCCTTCAACTTTCCTCTGCAGGCGAGAGCAGTTGCACCCCTCTCACTCTGACTCAATGGCGCCATGTCGTCTCCTCCGCCGACAGAGACCGCGCCAGTCGCTTCGGCGACGGGCCGTTCGAGTGACTGCTCATAATGACTAACAGCGAGAATTTCCTGTGTGAGGATCCGTCGACTCACCGCCACGGTCACAAAGATCAGCAGATTTTGCAGGCGGTGTTTCACCATATTGAACAAGATCAAGTTCCTGCGAAAGCTTCCATGCTTTCGATCGCGTGAGGGCCATGTACGCTGAGTTGGAGAAGAACAATTTATCCTGCTCTTTGAGAAGCTTCTCTGAGTTATTGGAAAAAAAGATAAGAAAAACGATCGGGAAGCGCGGCAAAAACATCCGCTTCGGAAGCTTACCGAATGGGCCTTCAATGACAACCGTAGCGATTTGTAAGCAAGCACTCTGCTCCTCGGCGACTTGCCTGATTCACAGCGCATTCTCCTGTAAAGCCGTCCGGAGACACCAACGAAGGATGGACAACGTCCATGGTTGCCGTTGAGTCTTAAAGTCCTCGACACGTTTTCCCTTTCGCACTAACTTCTTGGAGATACGGCTCTAGCAGCCGCATGTTCTTTTCCGATTCTCGAATTGTTGCGAAAGCAAACTTTTGCTTACAGTTTACCACGATGTGCCCTTACTTTTTGCAGTTGTCGCAGATTAGCGGCTTCCATGATTCAAACGCCCGTATGGTATCAGTGCGTTGTTTCCTACAGTGTCCTTCACAAGAGACGGGCCCTTCCTGAAATTACGGTGCGGAGTGGGTTTCTGTTGATCAGGTGTCTATGAAAAGTCCTCTTTCATCCTTTTCAACGCGCACTGCCCTGCTGTGCAACTTTCGGCGAGTATAATACTCCTCAGCTAACTCTGCTGCCTTGTTTAGCTGTACTTTACCAAGTTTGTCTTGCACCTAAAGCTTGATATCTTCCTCGATTCAGCGGTAGAATCGCTTCAATGCAATGCATTGTACCAGTTTATAGCGATCGTCATAAACACCTTCGGCCTCAGGCCATTCAGTTAAATCGGCTTTAGGAGGAAACGCGAAGTCAACGTGTGACTCATTGCCTTTTTTTTTGCGTACCGGAACCTCTGCCGGAAAGCCTCGGGTGATAACTTATAACGTCTCAAGAGAACTTCAGTAACCTCGTCATAGCTCTCAAACGCTTCCCCCGACAAGCACGTTATCATGTCGGACACATCGCCGGGAAGAAGAGCTAACAAGTTCTGCGCCAAAGAGACCGCTCCAAAGCATTTCACTCACAAAAGTGTTCAATCTTGACGAGATACTTCGCCATGTCCTGGCCTACTACGAACGGTGGCAGGTGGTCCGGAATTCTATGAACGCTGACCTTAACTGCCGTAGTAGCCACGCTAGGTGCCTGTGAACACCTAGCGTGTATTGCCAATTCTATCATCTCGAGGCGCTCCAACTTGGCTTGAAACGATAAAACATCACTGCTATACTTCACACAGACCTTCTCTAAACTACTAAACCTGCGCTAGACTAGTCTGGTGAACTGAGCGGAAAACATAAGGCACTCACCGCATCGATGTCGCTGACACCCGCTGACACCCGCTGATCCCGCAGCTTTCATCCACTGTTACGAAACCTGCCGTCGACAAGGTTGCGAGGTTAGGAAGGGCGCCACGAAACTCGCCGATGCCAAGGACACCCGCTGCGCCGACTTCGAAAGGGCCTCGTTTAGCCGAGATGTCTTCTCTCTTAAGCATACGTCGGCTGCTTTATGACGCATAGGTCAGCTGCTGATGACGCGCCGCTTGGCTTTTTTTATAGGCACCGGGTTGACCTTTCCGTCACCATCGTCCAACCAGAAGCACCGATGGCCGTTATGTCATAATCATCGAATGAGGACCCGCCTCCGGGTTTTGTTATGATCCTCGAATTCGGAGCCGCTACGCTGGGTTGCACCCAAGGACGAGTGATGTTGCCACGCATAGCTAAGACTCGCCAGACTGGAAGGCGCCGATTGCTTCACCGGGCACGTGGGCTGAAGGAGCTTGCTGTGCGTTGCTTGAGACAGACCTGCGCCGGAGTTTGATGGCGTCGTTGAGTAGATCGCGTCAGGAAGGCTCAATCTCTGGCCTTGGCAATGATTGCCTTTGCAGAGACACTGGCGTTCAATGTGGACTCCCAGGCGTAACAGCGCCGGGTCACGTCGAAGTGTATTGGCACCTCATGTATAGTCATCTTCTTAGATGACAAGCATCTCATCATTATTATGTTTGCACCAGCAACATACCTTCGTCATTCATTCACGTGATATACCAAATTTGGCATAATTGAAGCTTGCGAAATGGCCACGAACGCATCATGAATGTGGCATGTAGTCATGTTGTTACATGACACGCATGTCATGATTATTATGTTTGCACCAGCCACATAGCTTCGTCATCGATTCAAGTGATGTATGACCAAATTTGGCATATGTGGAGCTAGCGAAACGACCGTGAACGCACCATGAGTGTGGTATGTGGTCATGCTGTAACATGATACGCACGTTATGATTATCATGTTTCGACGTGTTATTTACGTATGTCGTTCATTCGTCTCACGTATTACTGAATTTGGTACAAGTGAAGCTAGCGAAAAGGCCGTGAGCGCATCATGAGCGTAGCACGTCATCAGGTTGTTACATGACACGCATCTCATGATTATTATCTTTGCACCAGTCACATACCTTCGTCATTCATTCACGTCCCGTAATACCAATCATGGTATATGTGACACTAGGGAAATGGCTGCGAACGCATCATGAGCGTGGCATGTAGTCATGTTTTTTACATAACACGCATCTCAAGATTATAATGTTTGCACCAGTCACGTACCTTCATGTATTCATGTTTCGTAATACCAAATTTGGTACATGTGAAGCTAGTGAGACAGCCGCGACTGTAACATGAGTGTGAAATGTAGTCATCATCTTATATGACACGCATCTCATGATTATCATGTTTGCACCAGCCATGTATCTTCGTCATTCATTTACGTCGAGTAATACCTAGTTTGGCATATGTGAACTTAGCGAAACAACCGCAAGCGCACCTTGAGTACGGCGTGTAGTCATGAGTCATTACTTACATGACATGCATGTCATGATTTCCGCGCTAGGGTCTGTCACTTTTGTTCGCCATGCAGTCTTGTCATCACTGTCGAAATTTGGGCTTGTTGGTGCATTGTGACGACAGAAAATAGCGTAGAGAAACGGGGACACAAGGCGAGGACACACGGCACAGGCGCTAACTTCCAACATAATGTTTATTACCACCGCACGCTCACCTATATCACCCAGAAAAATACCATCACATGACATGAATGATGCGCACAAAAAATTAATTTCTAAGAAAATAGAATTTTTTATCACTGAGCGTAAGAGAGGGAGTGCTGACGCACTTAGACCCCAGTGAAGCGATAGCGTCAGCCTCAATAATCTCTCTAGTAAGCTTGTCAAACATTCTCTTGATAACTGTGCATGCATTGAATATCGGCGCGCAGCCGCAGGATTTACAATGTATGGCCAACCAACTTTCCTGGCCATTTTTCACATTACTACTATGTTCTCTTAATCCATCATTAAGTCAACGGCTCGTCTGTCCAATATACTCTTTACCACAAGAAAGAGGGATACGATAAACAACGCATATGATACAGGGAACATAAACAGTTCGATGCTTCTTACTACAACCTTTGGGTTTTCCGTCACGGTCATGAAGGCCACAAAGGCTGACCAACTTCTTGGGAGCCGAAAAGACAACCCTAACTTCAGAGCATTTAGCTAATTTTATTAGGTTGTGCGATATCTTGTGATAGTATGATATGACGACTAGGTGCTTCGGTTTCTCGGAATCACGACTCGCTGTACATCCTGGGTTGCGAAGCGTACGAAGCAAGCCTTCTGCAACTGAAAATTGGACGTGCATAGGATAACCTGCTTTCAACAAACGGTCTGACTGATTATGAAAACTATTGGCGATTTCGTGCTCACAAGATTTGCTTAAAGCATGACGAAAACAATGACTGATGATGCCTCTTTTCACTAGTTTGGAGTGAGCTGATTGGTAAGGGAGGACCGGTTTGTTCATACGTGGTTGGTAAGCCCAACATATGCGGTTAGGATGAAAGATGAAGAGGACATCGAGGAATTTTATGGCATTGCTTTCAGGCAGTTCGTGTGTGAGAGTCAAGGGTTTAAAACGCTCAGAAAAATGTGAAATTATTTTTGCCAAACCTGCCTCATCCGCTACCGTGTCGTTGGTTAATAAAACAAGATAGTCATCGACATACCGGAACACATTTTTATCTTCAAATTATCAAGATGTAGAATTGACAGATCCATTTACCTACATCTCAACAGATGTGGCGATGGCGTAGTGGTTAGAGCATCCGCCTCGCATGCAAGAGGTCCGTGGTTCAAATCCCGGTACCGCGCAGTTCCCAACCGGATTAAAAAAAATCCGTGTGTCGATGGAACTGCATTAAGAGGCCTGGGGTGCGGCCTCACCAGTGACAACCGGCGGTAACGCACTCCCTCACTAGAAAAGCATTGGCTACCATAGTGCAGTAGCTGGCCACTACCTCCCATATGCATACGTCAATTAAATCATGGCCCTCAGTCCACAGCAGCTGCGAAGCAACTGACTACGGCGGCGGTCAGATCTGCAACGCAGCAGAGGGTGCTAAGAATGTCTAGATCCAGACAGGCCGCCATTGGAACCTGAACTTGGCAACGTTTAACGCTAGAATCTTATCTAGTGAACCAAGTCTAGCGGTACTATTCGAGGAGCCAGAGGGTGTTAAATGGAATATAATAGGGCTGAGTGAGGTTAGGAGGACAGATGAGGCCTATACAGTGCTACAGAATGGGCACGTCCTTTGCTACAGGAGGTTGGCAGACAGAAGAGAACTGGGAGTGGGGTTCCTAATTCACAGAAACATAGCTGGCAACATAGAGGAATACTATAGCATTAATGAAAGGGTGGTAGGTATCGTAATTAAACTGAATAAAAGATACAAGATGAAGGTAGTACAGGCTTACGCGCCTACATCCAGCCATGATGACGCTTCAATTGAAAGCTTCTATGAAGACGTGGAATCGGCAATGAGTGAGATACAAACACAGTATACTATAGTGATGGGCGACTTTAATGCAAAGGTAGGGAAGAAGCAGGCTGGAGACCAGGCAGTAGAAGATTATGGCATCGGTACTAGAAACCCAAGAGGAGAGCTACTAGTAGCATTCGCAGAACGCAATAATTTACGGATTCTGAATACCTTCTACCGAACACGAGAAAACCGCAAGTGGACATGGAGGAGCCCTAATGGCGAAAATGAGACTGAAATAGACTTTATAATGAGTGCACACCCTGTAATCGTGCAGGATGTGGAAGTGATTGGCAAGGTACGATGCAGTGACCATGGAATGATACGGTCTCGAATTCGCCTAGACTTGAAGAAGGAACGACAGAAACTGATACGCAAGAAGCCAATCAATCAGCTAGCACTGAGAGGGAAAGTACAGGAATTCAGAGTGTCACTGCAGAACAGGTACTCGGCTCTTAGTGAGGAAACCAACCTTAGCGTAGATACAATGAATGATAATCTGACGAGTATCATTACGGAGTGTGCAGTGGAAGTTGGAGGCAGGGTACTTAGACAGGACACTGGCAAGCTTTCCCAGGAAACGAAAAACCTAATTAAGAAGTGTCAAAGCATCAAAGTGTCAAGTACAACAGACAAAATAGAACTGGCAGAGCTTTCAAAGTTGATTAATAGACGTAACGTATGCGATGTAAGAAGGTATAACATGGAGAGAATCGAACACGCTCTGAAAAACGGAGGAAGTGTCAAAGCATTGAAGAGGAAACTTGGGATAGGCAAAAGTCGGATGTATGCACTAAGGGACAAAGAAGGCAAAATAACTACCAATATAGATAGGATAGTTAAAATAGCGGAGGAGTTTTACAGAGATCTGTACAGTAGCCGAGACAACCACGACCTTAATACTATAAGAACTAGCAGTAACCCAGATTACACCCCACCAGTAATGATAGAAGAAGTCAGAAAAGCTTTGGAAAGCAAGCAAAGGGGCAAAGCTGCTGGTGAGGATCAGGTAACATCAGATCTGCTGAAAGATGGAGGACAGATTGTGTTAGAAAACTAGCCACCCTGTTTACGTGGTGTCTCCTGACGGGAAGAGTACCAGAGTCTTGGAAGAACACTAACATCATCTTAATACATAAGAAAGGAGATGACAAGGACTTGAAGAATTACAGGCCGATCAGCTTGCTCTCTGTAGTATACAAGCTATTAACAAAGGTAATTGCTAACAGAGTAAAGAAAACATTAGAATTCAATCAACCAAAGGAACAAGCAGGATTTCAAACAGGCTACTCAACAATTGACCACATTCATACTATCAATCAGGTAATAGAGATATGCTCAGAGTATAACCAACCACTATACATAGCTTTCATAGATTACGAGAAGGCGTTTGATTCAGTAGAAATATCAGCCGTCATGCAAACACTGCGGAATCAGGGTGTAGATGAAGTATACATAAACATTCTGGAAGAAATCTACAGGGGATCATCCAAATGTGCACTGCCTCAAATCTCTTCCCCAGATGAATTGTGGTGACGCTTGCGGTGGTAAAACATCACACCGCTTCACCGTCGCAACAGTGTACATTTCACCAGGAACCTTGCGGACTGACGTCATGAACTTCTTGCTGCACAACTTCAGTGTGGTGTGCCTACAGAATGTGCTGGTGATAGTCATTGGAGACTTCAATGTTAATGTACTTTGACGTGAAAACCAGTGGCTCGTCACGTTTCTCGATGCTGAACTTGCATTACGCCTCCTGTCAGACGTTGCGCACAACTATTCACAACAACACCTGTTTATATATTGTGGTTAGTGCATTACGATCAAGTAATGAAGCTACCATAGTGCTTCATAAAGAAAGCAACAGAATGCCAATCAAGAAGGGTGTAAGGCAGGGGGACACAATTTCCTCAATGCTAATTACCGCGTGCTTACAGGAGGTTTTCAGAAGTCTAGAATGGGAACAGTTAGGGATAAGAGTCAATGGAGAATACCTTAGTAACCTGCGCTTTGCCGATGACGTTGCATTGCTGAGTAACTCAGGCGACGAATTGCAACTCATGATTACGGAGTTAGACAACGAGAGCAGAAAGGTGGATCTTAAAATTAATCTGCAGAAAACGAAAGTAATGTACAACAACCTCGGCAAGGAGCAGCGCTTCGAGATTGGTAATAGTGCACTTGAAGTTGTAAAAGACAATGTCTACTTAGGGCAGGTAATAACCGCAGAGCCGAACCACGAGATTGAAGTAACTAGAAGAATAAGAATGGGGTGGAGCACATTCGGCAAGCACTCTCAAATTATGACAGGTAGATTGCCACTATCCCTCAAGAGGAAGGTATATAACAGCTGTATCTTGCCGGTACTTAGCTACGGAGCAGAAACCTGGAGACTTACAAAGAAGGTTCAGCTTAAATTGAGGACGACGCAGCGAGCAATGGAAAGAAAAATGGTAGGTGTAACCTTAAGGGACAAGAAGAGAGCAGAGTGGATTAGGCAACAAACGGGGGTTAAGGATATCATAGCTGAAATCAAGAAGACGAAATGGACATGGGCAGAGCATGTAGCGCGTAGACAGGATAACCGCTGGTCATTAAGGGTAACTGACTGGATTCCCAGAGAAGGGAAGCGGGTTAAGGAGAGAATGAAGGTTGGGTGGGCAGATTAGATTAAGAAGTTTGCGGGTATAAATTGGCAGCAGCAAGCACAGGACCGGGTTAACTGGCGGAACATGGGAGAGGTCTTTGTTCTGCAGTGGACGTAGTCAGGCTGATGATGATGATGACATTTGGATGAGAACTGAATTCACAGGCACGATAGATCCAGCAAGTTCCCGAATCATCCGAACTTGATGTGAATAATTTTTCCCGTTGCTTCAGAGTGAGAGTGGAACCACAGACATTTTGGGATGCCCCTTTCATCCGACTGTATGTGCTTCAGTAAACCCATGCCTTCATTGATCAAGCCATCGCACACGTCAATGTTTAGGGAAAGCATGTATGGCTTGTCCAAACAAAATACATGCTTCGTTAAACATTGCTTCTTTTAAGTCCATTGACAGTAACCCAGTAGAAAATGGTGTATATACATAAGTCGCCGTTAGTGAGATGGACAGCATAAACGGCGTGGCCTAAATTATTAAGGCAGCGTCCCGAGGAGTGAAGGGTCGCTGGTTCAAATCTCCAGTGGGTGCATAAAATTTTTCTTTCGCTTTACTTTACTTTGTCGCACTTATACGTATGCGGGACATGACGGCGACGGCAAATATCAGCTGAGAGTGCCCACATATTTGCCATCTTGCTATCACAATAAAAACAAGGTAAATTGATACAAACACAGCTCGGGCCACTCAGACTCATTCATGTGGCCCTTGAAAAATGTGAAAAAGAATGTAACTGCAACTCTACTAAAAGAGAGGAACATGTATGTAAAGATTATTTCAGTATTCGCTTGGCTTTCGCAACAAGGGAACCTTTTTATTTACGAATAGCCAGTTGCCTTCTGAATTTTAAGTGCAGATCCAACAACTGTGCTTTGGTAGTTGCTCCGGGTAATGCATTATGAACTGTAAAAATGTTATAGATGTGTTGTTAAGGTTGGTGCACACCAGCGACTAGCCGCGGTCGCGCGACCTTTTGCGACTGGCGACCAAATTGCGAGCGACGGTCACACCTGCAAGGCTTCATGCGAGCGACCGGAAGTCGCAAACCCGGAGAGTCGCGCACAGAACTCGTTATCAACGAGAACTTGGGCGACCGGCGACGATCAGCTGATCAGATACGGAGCCCGCTGAGCGCGATGCGTTTGTTTTTGACGGCTGTGTGTGTGTGCGTTCTCCCGGAAGCATCATAGACTTCGAGTCGCGTGATGAAGAAGAGGTTGTGGCGGTGCTGATGTGCTCAGCCAACGTGTCAGCGCTGGCAGCACAAAAGCCTTAAAAGCAAGCAAGGCGGTGGTGGGTGAGACCGTCCCTTCGCTCGCGAGAAGTGGCCGTCCACACAGGGCGTCTGCTCTTGCGCTCGCACGACGAGGAGTATTTCCGAGAGTAAGTTTATGGTTGTTTTACGTGCTTATAAGATCGACGCGCATTTTGCTAGCCTCGGTAGAATTTTTTGCCTTGGCGATGTAATGAGGCAACTCTAGATGTCCTAACCTCATCGACGTCACCTCCTCTACGACTGCCGGTCGTTTCAACTTCCGAGGCATCAAAAATAGTTGCCATGTAAAAGCCAGCCATGAGGCTTCATGCTTGCTGCTACACTTTTCTTCACTGCATAGGAAATGCACTGGAACATTGTTGTTATAACTATTAGATAACTATCTTTCGAAACATTATAAGTGGGTTTGACTGTATCCTCAAATAGCCAATAAA
This sequence comes from Rhipicephalus microplus, assembly GCF_043290135.1. Lineage (NCBI taxonomy): Eukaryota > Metazoa > Arthropoda > Arachnida > Ixodida > Ixodidae > Rhipicephalus > Rhipicephalus microplus. The sequence continues at coordinate 8,288,617 of NW_027464597.1, read as the reverse complement.
AGATGAAGTAAGTAGCAGGAAGTTTGTTTTGTGTGTGCATGGTGCATTTTATTTGTTTGGTGCTTTTATTGTGATTTCTAAATGTTTGGTGTGTGATTAAATTTCTCAACTTTCAATTTTTCATCGGTCAACTACGCAGAGAAAAACCACTAGTAGAACTTCGATTATACGTCCTCCAGTTTTACGACGACCCACATTTTATGACGTATCAGTTTGGCCCTGGCAAAATCTTATAGAAACAATGTATTAAAAACCTTGGTTTTATGATGCTCCTGCCTCTGTCACAAAATTAATGCAAAATTACTTTCACTTGACGTCAACGTTCATAACAACAGCGGGACACCAATAGTTGCACTTCACAAGGCAACAAATTACAACACGCACAGGTCAGTGGCACACGGACGCATTGTACATAAACTAGTTGTCCGTCGTCAATATGCGATAGCAATGGCACTGCGTCTGACTCTTCTTGTGGCAGGCTCACGGCAACACGGTTTCGGTTTCATTTTCACGCGCAGGCAAAGTTCGAACTCCATTTGTCAGTAGAAAGAAGCGCGTTGGACTTTATTGTTTTAAAGACTGAGAATAAAGATTCGCTTGCACCTCCTTAACTAATTAGAGCTGCCATTAGCTACCACTGGCAACTACAATTTAATCTACCCTCATTACAGAGGTAGAAGGTCGTGCCATGGGCAGTGAGGGAATCTGTACGCATTTTTCGGGCAAGGCTGAGTGTCGCGGTCTATAATCTCACTTTTTGGATTATACGACGCCTGAGTTATACGACGGTTTTCTGTGGCACCTAAAAGCTTGATGTATAATCAAGGTTCCGCTCTACTTGCAAGGACACGAATCAGGATGAAGGTGTTTATGATTGTAAAGTTCTGTCATGGCTCGTCGTTTAATTATATTGCTACGCTTCACCATGACTCATGTTTTATTTCTAATTGGAACTTCTCATACAGTCCAATACCTGTTATGTGCTTCTGTTTTTGCCTCTTCACTCACTGAATGTGTCGCCCTAGCAAATGTTTTCCTTGTGCAAACCCATGTTTCACATTCTATACGTGTTACTATTGCCTCAATTTTGATAAAATACAGGAACGTGACCACTTTTCGTCTTTTATGCAGGTCCGCTACCTGAAGATTATCGAGAAGAGTGGCCACCAGGTGCTGCCCTGGGTTCGCTACATCTCGGAAAATGGAGACTACCAGCTTCGCACAAACTGAACACTGGTAGACAATAAACGGCAGTCAGTTTAATTCGCACAGTGTGCTCCGATGTGTAGTCTTTAACTCACTTATTCACGAACGTTGTCAAGTGCCCTGTGTAGTGTGCAAGTTGTATTTTTGAGATGGAATCACTATATATCATCTTTTTATTTTATCTGTTGCGGTATCAATACAGGTCGTTCCACCCCAATTGTTCCAGCTGTAACACTTAAGAAATGAAGATTTCGCCGATAAAATTTGTTGCTTTTTGAAGTAACACATGTGAGCATTCTGGCAGAGAAGCTCTGCATGGAAATGTAATTTGCTCCCATGAAATCTTTGCAAATTTCATTCACTTCTGTTCAACAGCATGTAATTGAAGCACTTAAAATGTACGTTTGTATGTTTATCTAATACACTCACTACAATCTCCATGATAATTATACGTGTATGGAACTCTCGCTACGGCACAGCTGAAATGACACCCAAAAGGAGGAAGACGACAACGTAGTTGTTGTGAGTTGGACTCTCGAGCTTCCCCCGTTGGCCTGCATGACTGTGCGCTCTATAAGCCGTTAACGAGATCAGCTGCTGGTGAATAAATCTTCCCCGTAACATCTTTTGGTGCAAGGTGCGGGGATCTTCACACAACCCGGCTTTGGAACACCGCAGTGGACGCTAGCTTTATCCAGCCGCGATGCCTGAAACCGGCAGTCAGGCCTCGCCATCCGCGCCGGCTCCATCACCTGTAATCCCCCCCCCCCGCTCCCATCTTCTTGACCCCGGCAAGTTTTCCGGGACGGACATTACGGACGTCGAAGAATGGCTCGCATTATTCGAGGGCGTCAGCAAGCACTACAGGTGGGACGAGACGCTTATGATGGCAAATATTCTATTCTACCTATGGGGTACGGCAGGCACCTGGTATGACACACATGAAGAATTAACCAGCTGGGACACATGCAAGCAAAAGCTTCGCGACTTGTTCGGTCGATCAATTGCTCGTCAGATGGCAGCCAGGAAGGAACTCGCTTCGCGTCTTTAATCATCGACGGAGGTCGTACGTCACGTACATTCAAGACGTACTAGCACTGTGCCGGAAGACTGATAAATACATGTCCGAGGCGGACAAGATCAGAAACACGTTGAAAGGCATTCCTGATGATGCTTTCAACATAATAATAATGTGTAAGAACTGTACCACTGTCGACTCCATCATATCTGAATGCCGACGATTTGAACAAGCTAAAAGCAGCCGAATAAACCCCCACTTCACAAGACTACCAAACACCGCTGCGACTTCGTCTTGCAAGGATTCTGCCGCGCCTAGTTCACTTGCGCCTACTGCCAATATCGCAAGGATTGTTCACCAGGAGCTGGATGCCATGGCACCCGCTTCCTATCAGCCCCATGCGCAAGACAACTGGGTAACAGTGTCGCTTATTCAAGCCGTCGTACATCAGGAGTTTGCTAACCTGGGCGTCCAGGTTCCCCAGCTCACCAGGCTCATGTCACAGCCCATGAGCACTCCCGTCCACAACGCTAACCACCATTCTGCTCCACTTATCGCTGCAGCAGCTTCGACTCCTCGGTTTCCACCACGCTGCCGAAATCCATCTGAGTGGCGCACGCACGATGATCCACCCATCTGCTTTTCTTGCTCTCGAGTTGGGCACATCTCCCGCCATTGCCACAACAGGTGGTATTTGCGGCTAAGCTTTCCTAATGTCGACCACCGTCAAAACCGTGGACACTATTCGCAACCCGCTTTTCCGGATGACAATCTTCAGGAGCCTTCACTTCGCCGTCCATCTCCACGCTCCGAACCATCCTACGCTGACGTCGTCACCGAAAGAAACTGGTCTAGCCATTCGCCGTCACCTCAGGGTCGGCCGTCACGCTCCCCTCAACGCCGGCGCTCTCCGTCACCGGCTTATTCTGGTCAACCCCCGGGATACTGGACGAATGCAGCTCCTGGAGGTGGTGCTGCGTTGACTTCTCGGAACGAAAACCTTTACGGGCTACAAATGTTTGCTGATGGCTACGCCGTTACTGCTCTAATTGACACTGGTGCCCAAATATCTGTTTTGAGTTCCACACTTCGATCTAGCCTGAAAAAGGTTTTCACATCTGCTATGTTCTCCACTGTTCGAGTGGCCAACGGAAGTCGAACATCGGTGCTTGGCATGTGACACTGGTGCCCAAATATCTGTTTTGAGTTCCACACTTCGATCTAGCCTGAAAAAGGTTTTCACACCTGCTATGTTCTCCACTGTTCGAGCGGCCAACGAGTTGTCGAACATCGGTGCTTGGCATGTGCACATCTCACGTTACTGTTGCCGGCCACGACACTTCCGTTCTCTTCGCAGTCCTCGATGCATGCCCACACGTCATCATCCTTGGAATCAATATCTTAAACACCCACTCCGCCCTCATCGATTGTTCTACCGGTATCTTACTTCTCGAATTGCCTTTGTGCACCGATTTCACTCTCCCAAGCCGCACTCTGCTACGATCCGTGGAGTTTCTACGGCTACCGCCCCAGGCTGATATGCGCATTCCTGTGTCGCCCTTTCCGATCGTTCCTGATGGAGGCTATCTGGTGGATTTCCTCAATGGTTTGACCCTTACGCGCCACTATGCCCTGCCACATACTATATTGGTTATTGGTAGCAACATGGCGCTACTTCCAGTTCTGAACTTTTCGACGTCGACCTAAGTTCTTTCCCAAGGCATCACTTTAACCGATCTTTCCACCCTTGATGAATGTTCGATTTGTTCTTTTACCCCTGACACTAAGACCGTGGCGAAACCTGTCATCACTCCGCAATAAAAGCATTCCTCGACAAAATGATGTCCGGCGACCTCTTACCTTCCCAAGTTGCAGCGCTCCGGGGTGTTCTATTTTCTTGCCTGAATATCTTTGACATCGACGACCGTCCTCTTGGCCGCACAAGTGCCGTAACCCACCGCATCGACACCCGCGACGCCAGAGCACTCCACAAACGCCCTTATCGCGTGTCACATGCTGAGAGCGAACTTGTACAGACGGAGGTCGAGAAAATGCTGAGCAAACACGTCATTGAGCATTCGTCGAGTCCTTGGACACTTCCTGTGGTCTTAGTTAAAAAGAAGGACATCTGGCGCTTTCGCGTTGACTATCGCCACCTGAATCGGATGACCAAGAAGGACGTCCGTTTATCCTCTACCCCAAATCGATGATGTGCTCGACTGCCTCCATGGCACCTACTATTTCTCGTCTCTTGACCTTCGATCCGTATAGTGGCAAATTTTGGTCGACGACCACGACCACGAGAAGACAGCATTCATCACACCCGAAAGCCTTTACAAATTCAAGGTCATGCCTTTTAGGTTGTGCAATGCCCCGGCTACTTTTGAACGTATGATGGACTCTCTTCTTCGCGGTTTTAAATAGTCGACCTGCCTTTGCTATCTAGACGATGTAATCATTTTCTCGCCCTCCTTTGAAAGCCGCGTGTCTCGTCTCTCGGCAATTCCTGACATTTTTAGTTGCGCTGGTCTCCAATTGAATTCTTCTAAATGCTCATTTGGACGGCGGCAGATTAAACTACTCGGCCACATTGTTGGCGCCACTGGTGTTCAATGCCACCCTGACTAAGTCCGTGCTGTCCGAGAATTCCTGGTTCCGCGTTCCAGACAAGAAGTTCGCAGTTTTATTAGGCTCTGCTCATACTTCCGCCGCTTTGTCTTCAACTTCGTGGATATTGCTAGGCCCCTCACGGATCTCCTCAAAAAGAATGTAGCTTTTTTCTTGGGGAAAGGAACAAGAACATTCTTTCGTGCCGTTAATTACCGCTCTCACAACACCACCTGTGTTGGCTCATTTTGATTGAGCGGATCGAACAGAGCTTTGCAGTGATGCAAGCGGCCATCGCATTGGTGCTAAACTTGCTCAGATACAGAATGACACCAACCGTGTGATAGCCTACGCTAGTCGCCTTCTGTCGCAGCGGAAAACAATTATTTCATCTCTGAGCAGGAATGCTTAGCTCTCGTTTGGGCCATTGCAAAATTCCGTCCATACATATACGGACGTCCGTTCGCAGTCATCACAGACCATTATGCACTTTGCTGGCTGTCAACGCTTAAGGACCCTACAGGAAGACTCAGCCGATCGGCACTTCGATTACGGGAGTACACGTTCTCAGTTATGTACAAATCTAGAAAGCTGCGCAGCAAAACCTACGACTCCCCCTGCCAGTCTTCTTCAACCTATTGAAGTTCCAGCCGGACCGTTTTATCGATTGGGGTTAGACTTGCTAGGTCTCTTTTCTACTTCTACAACTGGAAATAAATGGATTGCAGTGGCCACAGATTATGCCACTTAGTATGCAATCACTCGAGCGCTACCAAGCAACTGCGCAACAGACGTTGCCGACTTCTTGCTCTACGACATTATTCTGCAGCATGGCGCTCCGTCTCACCTGTTCACAGACCATGGTCGCTACTTTCTATCTCATGTGGTTGATGATCTACTCCGATCTTGTGCTACCCGTCACAACTTCACCACATCTTACCACCCTCAGACTAACAGCCTTACAGAACGCCCACACCGCACATTGACAGACATGCTTTCCATGTACGTATCTACCAACCACACTGATTAGGACATAGCTCTGCCGATCGTCATCTTCGCCTAGAACTCGTCGCATCGTGAAACAGCGGGCTACTCCCCATTTTATCTAGTCTTCGGACGTCATCCCTTACTGCCCTTTGACACACTGCTTTCATGAGACCACCCATCCTCCACTTCGTACGCTCAGGATGCGATCACCCGTGCCGTCACGGCACGCATTGTAGACCACGCCCGGTTATCGTCGTCGCAGACAGCACAAAAGTATCTTTACGACCGTCGTAATAGGGATGCCACTTTTCTGCGGATCTCTTGTTCTCCTGTGGCTCCCATCTCGACGTGTTGGCCTCTGTGAGAAACTATTATCGCGATACGCTGGGCCCTACTGAGTCCTTCGTCAGGTTACACCTGTGACCTACGAGATTGCCGCTACCACAAACTCATCGGCTGGTGCACCCAGAACGGAAGTGATCCACGTTTCTCGTCTCAAGCCCTACAACGCGGACTCGCTCATTTAACAGGCACCGAGGCGGTGCCTTATCGGCCGGGGTGATGATACGTGTGTGGATCTGTCGCTACAGCACAGCTGAAGTGGCACCCAAAAAGAGGAAGACGACAACGTGGTTGTTGCGGGTTGGACTCTCAAGCTTCGCCCGTTGGCCTGCATGACTGTGCGCTCTTTAATCCGTTAGCACGACCCGATGTCGCTGAATAAATCTTCCCCGTAACAATAGGTACATGGCTATATGAACTCGTAAAGTTCCTCAGCCGAATTGTGTAGTGCACAATGGGCAAAATCGAATACGTATTCTGAACACCACTTTTGTCACTTTAGGTGAGGTCAAATCAGGACTGAAGTCTTTGAGCCACGATTGACTGTGAGTGATCCTCAAAGACTGAGTGTCACGCTGTTGTGGTACTTTTGAAACAACTGAGTTTCCCGTGTGTTACAGTATTTCATTTTGAAGTTGCCGTAGACGAGACAATATGCATCATGCAAAACAGAAACAGCCAGAGTGTATGTCTTTATTTGCTCAATATGGCCAACAACGAAAATGATTGAGTTAACTGTAGCAGTCTTTACTATACTACCCGACCAACCATAAACACTCCTTCGTTAGTTTTCATCACCGTGGTGGAAGGGTTGTGAATGCCCACCGTTGAGACGCACATTACCCTTGATGTCAGATGAACGTTTGCAAGGTAGCCTGAAGGTGCACTTCTCATTCCACATTATCTCTAACCTCATTAAAACACAGTTGCATCTTACACTAAAATAAGTTTGTGACATCCAAAAACTTGTTATAGAAATTTATTTCTAGCACTTCATATATGACAAGATTATTTTTCATTTACTTCATTTTAACGAATATTTGGTTATATCTGGGCTCGTTATATCGAAGTTTCAGTGTAGAATCACAAGTAGCCGACACTGAAGTTGAGCACAGGGGATTAGGCTTGTGCGAATAGTGAATTTTGGGTTCGAAGCAAATAGTGATTTCGGTCGTATGATTCTAAATCTAGTTCGAAAAGTGTGCGTCACATATCATGAAGGAGAAGGAACAGATTTGTCATAACCCAACTAACCTGCACAATTCATTTTCAAAATTAATACAAGGTCTGTGCAAGTGCAATTCTCGGTGAAGGAAGTGATGCTCCAACTGCTCCAAACTGCTTCAAAGGAAAATTGTTGCTCCATGCTGCTCCAAACAGATATTTGTTAGTAATAGCTCCAATTCGCTACGACATGACACTGAGTGAATGAGAATATCAAACTTTTACTGTCTGCACTCACTCAAAAGTACTAAAGTACTAAAAAGCTAAAAAATAATCTGTGTACTATCATACCACTGTGCAACGAGAGTGCCGTATTATCGGCTGTGATCTCATATGTGCGACAAAAGTTGGCATATTAGGCATATAGCTCACTTGGCTATTTTTTTTTCTCAGCTAGACATGCAGGCTGTTGTGGTGAAATATGAAAGTGAGCAGGATTGCTTTTATCTCATACCAATTATCTACTGCTTCTTTGGCAACAGTTATATACGACTGTATTTATTTCCAAAATGCGCTGCTCAGCTTCTCTAGCATGATTCGTTTTCTGCCACAAATACTAGTATTCTAATTTGTAGTTCCTTTCACAGCGCTTTTTTGACAATCTGACATTGTTGTCTCCATTGATTGTTGTCTGTTAAGTATATTTCATAAAAAAATATAATATTTACGAGATTGTTCAATAGTTATCTGAACTCTAAATATTGTATGAAAAATTTCGTATCTGATCCTAAAGCACCATTAGCTTCAATACCAGCATTTTTTTTTTTGCTTCGAAAACACGTACGGCTGCTCCAAAGCAGCACTTTTTCTGCTGAAAAGTATGCTCCAGAAAGTAAAAAGGCACTTAAATAACTATTTTCTTCGTTTTAAAAAAATTGGAAACATAACTTCAAATAGTAGCAGAATTCGACTTTCGGTACAGTGCAAGGGATAACCTGTAAAATATGGTCTTTTAAAATTAGGCCGGTGTTGTGACGTCAGTCGGGTGGACTGATTGCGGGTTCCCAAGCTACTGCTCCCTGCGGGTATGTTCTTTCAAAATTAGGCATAAAAGCCGGTATAACAAGCAATTGAACATAAATAAAACGGTGAATCGATGCGAGCGTAATATGTTCATTGAACCATAAAATGGCGCTTCGGCGCAGTGCGAATTTCTTTTTATCACTAAGTATTTTCAGGGCTCGGCACCTCTTCAATCTGACGAAAATACCTTTACAATTCATGTTCTCAGCTACACATGCCGGCTGATGTGGTGAAATATGAAATTGAGCAGGATTGCTTTTATCTCATATCAATTATCTACTGCTTCTTTGGCAACAATTATATAGGGCTGTGTTTATTTCGATATTCATTTGAACGATGCATTTCAAGAGGTCATTCGTTGGTGCGATAAATGGCAGATGTTAGTTAATTTTAAAAAGACCGTATTTATCAAAATTTCTCACAAACGTAACACTCTTCATTTTGCATATTCAGCCAATAATGTTTTTTTGCAGGAGGTACAACACTACAAGTACCTTGGTCTTTGGATTTCGAATGACCTTATCTGGACGAGACATATTAATACTGTAATAAGCTCGTGCAATTACAAATTATTTTATCTTAGACGAGCTCTTCAGCACTCCACTCCCACCGTTCGCCTTGTTGCATTTAATGCAATTGTACAACTTACTTTAGATTATACATCCATAATTTGGTACCCTTACAACAGAAAAAAATATCAGCGAAATGGAAAAAACTCAAAAGAGAGCTGTTAGGTTTATTTATAACAGTTTTGGTCGTACTTCAATAACATGTTTATTAGCAAAAGCTAACGTCCCAACACCTACACAAAGAAATAAAGTATTGAGATGGAAATTTTTCTTTCAGTTAGTTAAAGGTTATTTTAAGTTAGACTTATCACATATACTTCATTTCTCCACAGGATATACCACAAGGCAGAGGCAAGCCTTTACAATAACCCCATTTTCCACCCGTAATAACATATTCAAGAATTCGTTCTTCCCTAGGACGATTACCGAATGGAAGAATCTTAGTAACAAAGTTGTTTCCCAGTCATCCTTGAACCTTTTTTTGCTGCGCAGCTCTAGCAGTGAGTGTCTAAATTCTATGATATGTGCTCCTGTTGTTTATTTCAATCACTGTAACCATTCTCCACTTGTGATCATCTTGAATGTAGCGCTAATTTCTCTATATGTTCTTATGCCGGTTTATTACAAACCACTGTTCTTTTGTTTTTCGTTCTGAAAGTGTGTAAATGCCTTACCTGTTTTATATTTATTTGTTTGCTGATTTGTAAATTTATCAAATGTATATCCACCCTGCCAAAACCCTATGTTAGGGTTGCAGTATTCATAAATAAAGAAAAATAAAAAAAATAAATACAACAGCCGCATGGAAATTTTTTTGCACACTTTGATAGAGACTTTCACCGCTTCGCACCCCTCTACTGCAGTGAAACCACGTTTGTAGAGGGTTACATGCGGAATAATATGCAGCTATTCATTCATTCCGAATTTTCTGAAATTTTCCACAATCTGCATCCGAATCGAAGTAAGTTAGAATACCATAACATTCATTACAATATTGGAAGCATTCAAATATTCGCACAAGTTTACAGATAATGCATTGAAGCTAGCATAGTCAATGAAGTTCTATTTCAAGCACAATAAAATACAGAGAATATCTTGACAAGGCAATGATGGAAATTATAAAAAGCTTTATTTTCGTAATAAATCACACCGAGCAGGTCGTTTGCTATATTTTAAGTTACTGTGCCTAATAAAGTTATTCTATTTGATAAAACCTTAATTGTATCCTGTTTACGGTGTTATCAATTTGGGATAATTTCTATCACTTCTTTAACCCTAATGTAGTACTATTTATTTATTTTGTTACTATACTGCCGTCTTCTTCAAAAGGGGTATTTATTGGGGTGGGTCCACTTATAATGAAAAGAAGATCAAAATACAGTAGTTCTAGACAGCAAATGCACAGTTTAATAGTTGTGTACAAAGTCAGGAGCAAATAATATACATCGGCAAACAATATATTTTGGGTAACTTGTAAAAGTTACATACATAGTAGATTAGAAGCAGTATAATGCTTAAAGATTATTTGTACAATACAGAGCATGTAACACCTCTGTATCATCCTTTTGTCTGATCAGTGGCATCATGCAATGCTTGATAATATACCAGAATTTCTGTGCTTTCGTTTGCAATATAGTTGAGGCATAACGTATAGTTTCAAAAATCAATTTCATGTCAGTGTAATTTTTTTCCAAACACGATGCTTTCGACATCAGGTAAATGTAACAAAATCGTCACCTCTGCTCGTCACGAAATTTTTTTTCTATTTCACAAACGGCACTAATCAATGACTAGGAGGCCTATCGTCAATCTATACGAATCGTCGAGCCATCGTGATGGACGCGGTGGCAAGAACTGCGATGAGCCGCAGCATGCAGCGTCCGCAACCCGAGCAGAAGGTGATGTCGAGCCGGTCGAACAGCCTGTTGCCGACGGCTGCCGCCTGGCGCGCCAGACTCGGGCAGTGATGCCTGGTGGCCGAATCGGTGAGGCTTGACCGGTGACCGGCAAGCTCACTGCAGAGACATTATATCAACTAGGGTCAATTTCTTTTCATACGAAGTCTATTCACGGCCTTTATTCGTACAACTGTTCACCAGCCCTTATGGACAGACGGACGAACGTCCGCACGAGCGTACACAGGAGCGGACGCATGGATGGACGCACGAACGGACGGATGAATGCACAGACGGACGGACGGATGGCTGCACAAGCGTACGCATGGGCGGATTCACGGACGGATGCACAGACGGACGGACGCTTCGCCCCGTTCATCATCATTCACTCCATAGATATGCTGTAATTTTTATACAGGGTGTCCCACGTAACTTTAGCCAAAGTTTAAAAATATGCCGGAACACGTAACTACGACGCGACCAAGTGCATGCTACTCACCGTTGCCTGCAGTTATTCAGACTATTTTTGTGTTCTCAAATATTGCTTAATTAGATCTGTTTAAATAACTAACTTTTCAAAAAACGAAGATAGATAAGAATTTCAATGAGAAAGTTATAGATCGGTTTGCAAAATGCCCGATTAGATAGTTTTGAACTTTATATCTGTTAGGTATTAGTGTTTTTCTGCTAATTGCAAATGCCCGGGAAATACAAAAAAATAACACGTGACACATCCGCTCGCGCGTCTGTGCGCACGATGATTCTAGTGCTACCTAACGTTTCGCGTACGAACGACACGCTTCCCTCGCATCGGTTCATGAAAGCGATAAGCTGACACAGCGGTTATCGTTGTTGTGGCCAATAGCAAAACGTGTTGATTGTAAAGCCACCAGCATTGTTGCGGCCCTGCCGAGTCAGCACAATGGGGCAAATGCTATGCTCGTTCGTAAATATCCCCACCACTCTACTATGCATTTACTCGCGTGATTGTTGCGTAATTGGGGTTGTTCAGGAATGATTATTTGCTATTTTGTCTCTATAATTCTTACCTATTAAATGACGGAGAAGTGTCACCTTCAACGTCAAGTGAAAGCCAATTAAAGACGCACATGACTGAATTCTGAACACGCTATCCAGTGCCTACATATACGTGGTGGTTGTGCAGAACGAGCAGTCGTTTTGGGGGGCGAAGCTTCTCTCAGTCTAACCTTCTCCTGCGTCAGGCGTAACTTTGAGAAGAAGAGACGGGAGAAAAATTTGGCAGATCCCACGTACTATGGTATCGAAGTTATGCGAAGCATGCTTAGGGACGTGATGCGGAGGAAAGGAAGAAGGTGGGAGGGAAGGGGACCATGCTGCAAGTTTTTTTTTTTTTTGAGCTACATGTCACGAAATGACACTAAATATATGTACAAACGTTGGACGCACAGAGATGTATTGAAGAGTTGCAGATATCAATATAACCAGTTGTTTGCACTTGCGCAGCGGTGCGAACTGGAACATGCCTGCGCGGTGCTCTCTCCCTCCCCACGCAGGACAGCCCAATAAAGTCTATTTCTCTCTTTGGAACATGCGTATTAGCGATACCACAAGCTGATATGAAGCGCTGATGCTCGCGAGGATTCTGGTCCTTGACACTGCTGCATAAATCAACTTCAGCGCATGGCAACTAACTACAATTGACGTTAACCCGACGTGGCGGCTGTATGACAGGAGTACGTATGTAATGTTTATAAAATTGTGTTGGCATTACAGCAAGCATGATTGACGTTTCACAAAGATAAGCGTCCATTTGAAAAGTCGTTCCGAGACCGGGCGTTGCTCTGTGGTAAAGTGGTTCATTGCCACGCAGATTGATTGATTGATTGTTTGATTTATATGTGAGATTTAACGTCTGAAAACCACCATATGATTACGAGAGACGCCGTGGTGGAGGGCTCCGAACCCACGCAGAATGCTTGGGTTCTTATGTGATTTCTAAAGGAAAAAGAAAAGAAAAGTGAGCCCTGTAACTGTCTGCATCATAGTGTGACACCTCAACAGTAGCTCACGAGGGATGGAGATAAGGAGGAATTAAAACGATAGGACTAAAAGGTAAATATATATCCCCTTCAGACACGGCGTACACAAATGTGTATGCAAAGTTTCAGAATTTTTTTTTTGCGGCCGCCAGCCATTTTCGCAACTTCGATTTGCTCGCCACACGTCTGCGTCAAGTTTGAGAACCAGCATGTGGCGCCATCTAACCGAAAGAATTGAAAACAAACAAGGAGGAAGAAGTTCCGCAATGGATGTCGCTTTTTTCTACGGCAGCTCTGGTAAGTGGGTTACAAAAACACAATTTTCACCTGATGGCACAATCTCGCAATTATTGTGCATGGTTGGTAGCTGGTCCGAAAAAGTTTATTAACAACTAGACTGAATATCAGCCTTTGGGACAACGAATTTGTCGCGATAAGAGGAGTTGACTTTATGTGTACACATTTGTGTACATTGTGCCGCTACCAATACAACACTATATTTCTTGCCATTTCGCTAGTGGTGCTGCAGAAGTGCTCAAAACGGCTATTATTTTGCTTTTTTTATACTTAGAGCTGGCGGACCATGCGAAGAATTGCACGAGAATAAAAAACAAAGCAGCTGAAAATCTGCTAAGGAGAATAGCGGATGGGAATACGTCAGACATCAGTTTATCAGACGACGAGGAAGGCGACCAGCAGCCGACTCAAATTGTAAGCAGTTATTCCATTTTCTTCGTGCTTGCAATTCAATTTTCGTGATATTGAAGAATATACTTAAAACGCAGGACAACCAACCAGATGTTGCGGCCGGGCCTTCATCACCGGTGGACGAAAACGACAACGATGGAGAGTCCACTGCGAAAACTACTCTTTATTTTTTTAGCAAGCGTTATAAAAAATGATCTATCAAGAGGTACAGTGTGGCCAATCCCCCATGTGGGTATGAGCCGAAATCTCCTAGGAGACAAGACTAGACAAGAAAACTAGAGTTTCGTGGACCGCGAAGGACTTCGTGCGGCCAGACACCACATTCCAGTGCGAGTACGATGACCCTGTTGCAGTCGCCGAACCCATTGAGTACTTTCTGAAGTACATTTCTGAGGAAGTGTTTGAAGAAATGGCAAGATGCACAAACATTTATGTCATGGAAACGACAGGAACGATCCTCGCGACTACTCCAGATGAGATAAAAAGGTTCCTTGGTGTTCTGATTATAATGGGAACCCTGAAATTTCCGCGCATGCGCATGTATTGGCAACCAGCGACACAGATTCCTACGATTTGTGAAGCGATGAGCGTGAATAGATTTTTCAAGCTCAGGTCCGCCCTACACGTCACTGAGTCAACAACACCGCACTCACCAGCTGACAAATTTTGGAAAGTGCGATTATTCCTAAACGCTGTGAAAGAACTTGTTTTACAGTTGCCACCTTCGGAGCACAACAGCATTGATGAGCAAATCATCCCGTTTACAGGCAGGATAGCGGCGAAACAGTTCATCAGGAACAAACCCAACCCAGAGGGAGTAAAGGTATTCTTTCGTTGTAGTGCAGAGGGCATGGCCCATGACTTTGAACTGTACCAAGGAAAAGGAACTGGTGTGTCCGAGGAGCACAAGAGCCTTGGCTTGGGTGGCTCAATCGTCATGAGGCTTGTTAAAGACTTGCCCTTGTATCGAAATTTCAAATGTTATTTCGAGATTTACTTTACACCCGTAGGTCTTCTGCAAGAACAGAAGTCCACAGGGATCTGGGCAGTCGGAACAATCCGCGCCAATCGACTGCAAGGCTGCGTCTTGAAGACTGACAAGGAACTGAGACGCGAAGGCAGAGGAAGCTACGACCAGAAAGTCACAAAAGACGGGGACGTCATTCTGGTACGGTGGCAAGACAACGGAGTCGTAAACGTCGCTTCAAGCTACGTGGGCGTGGATGACCTGTCCACTGCAAGGAGGTGGAGCGAGGCCACAAAACAGCACGTCGACAAATCATGCCCTGCTCTCATAAAGGACTACAACACCTTCATGGGAGGCGTGGACAAAATAAATTTTCTCCTCTCGCTGTACCCTCTCCGCCAAAGAACCAAGAAATGGCCAGTGCGGGTCATATGCCACATTGTCTCTTTTTCCACAGCTGGCTCGAATACGTGAAACATGCGGAAGCGAACCGAATGCAGCGTAAGAACACTCTGGATTTGCTGGCATTCCAGAATGAAGTTGCCATGGCACTCATCATGTGCAGCAAGAACGTTGCGAAGAAACGGGGCCGCCCAAGCCTCCAGGAGCCGTCTGAACCTCCTCCCCGCAAAGTACACTACGCGGAGCCAAGGCCAGTCAACACTGTTCGCTATGATGGCCTAAACCACTGGCCAGCCCACTCCGCACAACCGTTTGCTCAGCGTTGCAAGTTTGAAGGCTGCACATCTAGAACGCGCATCCGCTGCCTAAAGTGCAATGTGTCCCTTTGTCTTTCTGCCACCGAGAATTGTTTTTACGCTTTTCATAACAAATGAGTGATCGAAAGCACGGTTTGCATGAAAAACACAGTGTGTAAAATGCCAGAATAACGTTGGCTTGTGTGTAAATAAACCTTTTTCTATTTTGCAATTACCAGCAAATGTGGTGTGTTTGTACTGGGTGGGGCACGATGTACACAAATGTGCACGCGACCTAAAACTAAACCAGAGGTATGTAGAATTTTTTTGATGTGTTTAATTTATTCACTAGGGTCATAGATGACAGAAAAGAAAGAAAAAAAAATTTTTTATCCATAACAATCATTCGTGTCTGAAGGGGATAGAGAAGGGAAGATAGAGCGAGGCGCAGGGACAGCCAACGACACAAAACGATGGAAGTAAGGAGGAGATAGAAAATATGCACATGGTCGCAAGAGTCCAAAGATGGGGTACCACTCAGCCAAAGCTCTTGTCGGTGGCAGGAGATGGCTTAGGGCGAGCCATTTGGCCAGAGCTGCGCTGTCGTCAGAGATCGCGAGGGCACAACCAGTCGACACTAAATTCAGAGAGCGAGTCCGTTCAATTGCAGCTGGGACCCTGAAATTTATTCTTTGCATTCGATGGGTCGACGCTGCCGATGTGGAGTATTTCTTAACGCTCGCGCGTTAAGATTGTCCATTTGTGTTCTCGTTGTTCTTGGGTAAATACTAAGTGTCAATCACCTGTGGCACATACCCGCATACCAGCGGCACATACCCGCCCGCGGGTATGTGCCACTGTCAGGTGGGAAGTGTTTGACGACGTACGCGAAGGCATTGTGACATTATTCATGTCTTGACCAGCGCGTAATATTCGTCAAACAATCTTACCCTCCAATTCTAATTTTCTTTCACACCAAGGTAAGGGGGTGACCACGAGAGCACCCAAACGTAAGCGGCTAGACAGATAGATAGGCTCAAAGTTGCCGAAGTTCGCCAAGAAATGTTTCGAGTTTAAAAAGGAAGGCAGGATTTCCCGAGCAGTATAATAGACAACGCTGTCTCATGGAAGCACATAAAAACTGCAGTTAATGGATATTTTTCATGGCGCCGTACCACTACTCTCCGATTGGCTGCTGCACTGGTTGTGCCTGATTGCGCGAGGAAGGAGTGCCTCTCTCAGTCTCCTGGTTCGTCGCTGTACGTAGGGAATCATTGGTGGGGCATAGACGAAGTGGAGTGGAGGGCCGAGGGCCTTGGTGGCTCGTGCTCGTCGCCACACAGACAAAAAGACAGACACACGAACGCACGGACAGACAGACGGAGCACGGATAGACGCAGGACGGATGGGTGGACAGATGTACGGACGAACGCACAGACAGACATACAGACAGATTGATAGACAGGCAGACTCACAGACAGACAAACACACATAGAGACGGAAAGACGGATGGACAGACGGGCGTTTCACCCCAGTCATCATAAGTCATGGCATCGATATTCGGTCATTTTTTTTTTACTAAAAGACGCTGCCTGCGCCGGCTTTGTGAGGCGAGTAGTAGTAGTAGCAGAAACATTTATTTAAAAAACAGAGGTTGCTAAGGAGACCAGCATCTAGTGGGTCAGCCTCCCTGCAGTACTAGGTGGAGTCCCTAGTCAGGGACTCCTTTGGTCGTAGCCGCTGTCCTTGCACGCTGGACCATGGCTCGTTGAGCCGCAAGTTCCTGGCAACTGAGCAGGGCCGCCTCCCAGTCCTCACTTGTTGAATTTGGGTTCTGGGGTAAAAGGAAGGATTGAGCTGGCATGCCCATACCATCTGGTAGGTGTCAGCCATCTCCGCACAATACTGGCAAAGACCGGGAAAGAAAGAGTCAAAGTGTTTAAACACTGCCAGACACAGTAAAGTTTTGGTAAATAGCCAGAGAACCTCCCACATGCATACGTCAAATAACTCACAGCCCTCAGTCCCCAGCAGCTGCGAAACAACTCACCACGGCGGCGGTCAGATCTGCAACGCAGCAAAGGGTGCTAAGAATCTCTGGATCCGGACAGGCCGCCATTGGAACCTGAATTTGGCAACGTTTAACGCTAGAACCTTATCTAGTGAGGGAAGTCTAACTGTACTATTCGAGGAACTAGAGGGTGTAATACCTGTGTCACACGGGCGCGCAAAAAGTGTTTAAAGTAAGCGGTCTTTTACGAAGTTAAAAGACTTTTAACAAAGGGGTGTTGCGGCGAAGACACACGGCAGCAACGATCTCCTTTTAGTGTTTTCGCTCGAAGACGCTAGCGAAAGCGTGGCGCTAGCAGTTAAAAGAGAAGCAATGAAAATTAAACGATGTATCACGATGTACAAATTAAAGACTTGTTGAACTGCTCGTTTATTCAAATAAATTTAAGAATAAGGGATGAAAAAACACCAATGTGAAAGTTTGTTGCACTAGTTAAGGAAGCAATCCCATAACTAGCGACGTGCACAAGTCCGTCTGGCACCACTGGGCACCACTGTGGAGAGCTTGCGCAGTGAGCTCGAAAGACAGTGCACCACCATGCGTGAAACCATCACTCCTGAGAAGCGAGTCGGCATTGCCCTATACAAGCTTGTCCACTTGAATGACGGGCAAACACGTGACTGCCACGCTTTCGTCGCTTGTGCAAAATGGCTCGGCGCGAGACCGAGCGTCCCCACGTAATATTGCCGACGCGTCGTAGCTGCTCACGAGAGTAGAAAAGGAAATAACCATTAAAAGAGTTCAATACACCTTCTGCAAGATATGAAATTTGTTTTAACAAAGAGTTTTGGTGAAAGAAAAATAAGCATTCGCTCTTTTTTTTCCACCACTCGAAAATTGCTGGCACCCACTGGCTTCGAGGCTACTCATTCGGAGCCGTAAAAGAGATCGACGAACTCAGTTTACGAAAAAGACCGCTTCTAAAAAGGAGTTCGCTCTGTGCCATGTGTCTGCTGTCAGGAACTCGTTTTCGGAAAAAGACCGCTTACCTAAGAGACTTTTAAGTGCCCGTGTGACAGGGGTATTAATTGGGATATAATAGGACTCAGTGAGGTAAGGAGGACAGATGAGGCCTATACGGTGCTACAGAATGGGCACGTCTTTTGCTATTGGGGCTTGGCAGACAGAAGAGAACTGGGGGCGGGGTTCCTAATTCACAGAAACATAGCTGGCAACATAGAGGAATACTATAGCTATAATGAAAGGGTGGTAGGTATCGTAATTAAACTGAATAAAAGATACAAGATGAAGGTAGTACAGGCTTACTACGAGCCTACATCCAGCCATGATGACGCTTCAGTTGAAAGCTTCTATGAAGACGTGGAATCGGCTATGAGTAAGGTAAAAACACAGTATACTATAGTGATGGGCGACTTTAATGCAAAGGTAGGGAAGAAGCAGGCTGGAGACCAGGCAGTAGGAGATGATGGCGTCGGTACTAGAAACGCCACAGGAGAGCTACTGGTAGAATTCGCAGAACGCAATAAATTACGGATTTTGAATACCTTTTACCGAAAACGAGAAAACCGCAAGAGGACATGGAGAAGCCCTAATGGCGAAAATAAGAACGAAATAGACTTTATAATGAGTGCACACCCAGGAATCCTGCAGGATGTGGAAGTGATTGGCAAGGTACGATGCAGTGACCATAGAATGGTACGGTCTCGAATTCGCCTAGACTTGAAAAAGGAACGACAGAAACTGTTACGCAAGAAGCCAATCAATGAGCTAGCACTGAGAGGGAAAGTACAGGAATTCAGAGTGTCGCTGCAGAACAGGTACTCGGCTCTTAATGAGAAAACCAACCTTAGCGTAGATACAATGAATGATAAACTGACGAGTATCATGACGGAGTGTGCAGTGGAAGTTGGAGGAAGGGTACTTAGACCGGACACTGGCGAGCTTTCCGAGGAAACGAAGAACCTAATTAAGAAGCGTCAAATCATGAAAGTGTCAAGTACAACAGACAAAATAGAACTGGCAGAGCTTTCGAAGTTGATTGATAGACGTAAGGTATGCGATGTAAGAAAGTATAAAAAGGAGAGAATTGAACACGCTCTGAAAAACGGAGGAAGCGTCAAAGCAGTGAAGAGGAAACATTGGATAGGCAAAAGTCGGATGAATGCACTAAAAGACAAAGAAGGCAAAATAACTACCAATATGGATAGGATAGTTAAAATAGCGGAGATTTTTACAGAGATCTGTAAAGTAGCCGAGACAACCACGACCTTAATGCTATAAGAACAAGGAGTAACCCAGATGGCACCCCACCAGTAATAATAGAAGTCAGAAAAGCTTTGGAGAGCACGCAAAGAGGCAAAGCTGCTGGCGAGGATCAGGTAACATCATATCTGCTAAAAGATGGAGGACAGATTGTGTTAGAAAAACTAGCCACCCTGTTTACGAGGTGTCTCCTGACGGGAAGAGTACCAGAGTCTTGGAAGAACGCTAACATCATCTTATTACATAAGAAAGGAGATCACAAGAACTAGAAGAATTACAGGCCGATCAGCTTGCTCTCTGTAGTATACAAGCTATTTACAAAGGTAATTGCTAACAGAGTAAATAAAACATTAGAATTCAATCAGCCAAAGGAACAAGCAGGATTTCGAACAGGCTACTCAAGAATTGACCACATTCATACTATCGATCAGGTAATAGAGAAATGGTCCGAGTAAAACCAACCACTATACATAGCCTTCATAGATTACAAGAAGATGTTTGATTCAGTAGAAATATCAGCCGTCATGCAGACACTGCGGAATCAGGGCATAGATGAAGTATATATAAACAATCTGGAAGAAATCTACAGGGGATCAACTGCTACCATAGTGCTTCATAAAGAAAGCAACAGTATACCAATCAAGAAGGGTGTAAGGCAGGGGGACACAATCTCCCCAATGCTATTTACCGCGTGCTTACAGGAGGTTTTCAGAAGCCTAGAATGGGAACAGTTAGGGATAAGAGTTAATGGAGAATACCTTAGTAACCTGCGCTTTGCCGATGACATTGCATTGCTGAGTAACTCAGGGGACGAATTGCAACTCATGATTTCGAAGTTAGACAAGGAGAACAGAAAGGTGGGTCTTAAAATCAATCTGCAGAAAACGAAAGTAATGTACAACAATCTCGGAAAGGAGCAGCACTTCGAGATAGGTAATAGTGCACTTGAAGTTGTAAAAGACTATGTGTACTTAAGACAGGTAATAACCGCAGAGCCGAACCACGAGATTGAAGTAAATAGAAGAATAAGAATGGGGTGGAGCACATTCGGCAAGCACTCTCAAATTATGACAGGTAGATTGCCACTATCCCTCAAGAGGAAGGTATATAACAGCTGTATCTTGCCGGTACTTAGCTATGGAGCAGAAACCTGGAGACTGCAAAGAGGGTTCAGCTTATATTGAGGACATCGCAGCGAGCAATGGAAATAAAAATGGTAGGTGTAACCTTAAGAGACAAGGATATCATAGTTGAAATAAAGAAGAGGAAATGGACATGGGCCGGGCATGTAGCGCGTAGACAGGATAACCGCTGGTCGCTTGTCATTAAGGGTAACTAACTGGATTCCCAGAGAAGGGAAGCTGGTTAGGGGGAGACAGAAGGTTAGGTGGGCAGATGAGATTAAGAAGTTTGCGGGTATAGATTGGTAGCAGCAAGCACAGACCGGGTTAACTGGCGGAACACGGGAGAGGCCTTTGTCCTGCAGTGGACGTAGTCAGGCTGATGATGATGATGATGAAATAGCCAGAGAAAGTTCTCTCGTCCGCCTTCCTGAGTCTTTTGCAGGGCGGGGGAAAACGGTGGTGGGAGTCCCGATAATGGGTAATTATCTCTCTATTAGTTAGGAGAAGAGCATTCTCTTTTGGAACACAGGGGTTATCGGTGGGTGAGGCAGTGGCACGGGGAATGGGTGCGCGGGCGGCAGTGCATGCCGCCTCATCGCCTGCGAGGCCCTGATGGCCAGGAGTCCAGATGAGTGAACGCGGAGAGGGGTAACCTACTCGAGGACAAGATTTACAATTTTTGGCAGCTAGGCATTTGATCCATCCCAGTCGAAAGTTTCAGCAAGCTCGTTTAGAGTTTGATAATAAAATTGGATAACTGTCATGTGATAGCCCCACCGCTATGGCCACCTCTTCAGTGAGGCAAGAGAGGGAGAGAAGAGCGCCAGTTCTGCGGCTGTCTTTCTGAGCCGGCACGAGACGCGAGCATGCGCAGTGAGGGTGTGGACAGTGCCGTTGCCAACGCCGATGCGCGATAGAGAAGTGTTCTGCATTTAAAAAATGTTTAACGCTTTCGAGTAATTCATACTCCACTATGGGAGAGCAGAAGCCGTCCTAGTTCCAGATCGACAAGAATGCGTTAAAAAAATGTTTGATGATTTCGAGTATTTTAGATAGATGACAACGTGTTATGAAAAAAAGTGTTTGGTGATTTTAGTACTTTGTACTCGACCTATGGGGAGCAGTGGACATCCCGATTTACTGGCGAACGGACATCAAAGTGAATTACCAAGGAACGGAAATGGGGAAGCTTATTGCATACTAGTGACAGCACTTCGGGTGTGTACAACTGTCTGGTGTACCGAATCACTTAAGTGGCACGTACAAACAAGAGAACATGGACACGATGCGACTTACAACGCTGCAATACTCTCAGATTACAAATCACTGAAGAAAGCAAAGAGAAAAAAAACACAATACACACTAAGTTTGAACAAAATCACATATGATTTGTGAGGAGATGCGAGATATTTCTGTCCTCGCCAGTGGGTTAAATTCCGCATTGAAAAAATAAAATAAAACTTGTATGCCACCTTCTTATGAAGGCTTCATTCATCACCCTGCGTTACAATCTCTTCGATAAGGTACCAAGATTATGTTGCCTAGAAGGAGCGTTAAATGCACAGTACGCCGGGCCACTGAAAAATAGTGTGCCATTATTCATGACGCGACCTCCATAGACAATCTGGGTTTTTCTCGCATGCTTGTTCCACTGTATCATGCTCTGAAGTTGCAATTCGGACGCGACCTATCGACCAATAGCAGGAACGTCATCTGTTTACGTATTTATACCTATCGTTTCAATTATAGTGGTAGTGCTATCCAATTTTGAGGCTGTAACAAGCCTGTTGTGGTAGTAGGTATGGATGTTCCAGATGAAGGGTAGGACTAGACCTTTGCGCCGGTACCAAAATCGCCCTCGGCAGCACGCCGTTTTTGACACTTTCGGCGGCGGCGTGTTTCCTGCAGATTAATTTGAAGATGTATAAATACGTATACACATGCAATGAATGACGGTGACGCCGGCGGCAAAATCTAGCCGAGAGTGTCCACATAATCGCCGTCGCAATAATATTGCTACGTAGCTGACGTATCAGGGGTCAGAAGACGACAACGAGGAAGTGGTCTATCGGTTGTGCATCCTGTCTTCCATCTTAGTCGACGCCATACGCATCAGTTTGAATATCGATTTTAAATAGACATGCCTCGTGTCATTTTTACGTAACATCTTTGTGGTGGAGGTGCGGGGTACTTCCCCGTCTTCATCACGAAGCTCCGCAACGGCCATATCATCATAGGTCCAACCATGTCACAGGTTGAACAACTATCGTCTTCGCCACCTGCCCCTACCGTGACTTCTACATACGTTGTTCTACCTCCTGCTCGTGATCCCGGTGTATTTTCCGGTCAGGATGACGTTGACGGCAACAAATGGATCAACCGGTACGAACGGGTCAGCACAAGCTATAGGTGGGACCCGACTCTTATGCTTGCCAATGTGCTTTTTTACCTCGATGGCCCACCGCGAGTGTGGTTCGAGACGCACGATGCGGTGATTACGAGCTGGGACTCCTTTAAAGAGAAGATCCGCGACCTTTTTGGCGACACCGTTGGGCGGCAGATCGCAGCGCGGAATCAACTGGTGGCCCGTGCACAGACGTCGACCGAGTCGTACGTCGCGTACATTCACGACGTCATCGCCGTATGCCGCCAGATTGACGAGCACATGAGTGAGTCTGAGAAAGTGGCCCATGTGCTGAAAGGCATAGCAGACGACGCATTTAATCTTCTAGTTTACAACAACGTTGCCACCATCGATGCCATCATTAAAGAGTGCCGGCGGTTCGAAGAAGCCAAGAGCCGCCGTATTCAGCGATTCACCCGGCTGCCCAGCACGGCCGCAACCTCATCGTGTGAAGCCGCCCGCCAGTCCCTCACGTATGACAACGCCGCACGCATTGTTCGTCGGGAAATCAAAGCCGCCTGTACCGCTACTCTTCAGCCACCCATTTTCGCAACACTTGCCTCTGACCAACAACAGCCGTCAGTGGCGTTAATACAAGCTGTGGTGAGGCAGGAGTTTGCGAACCTCGGCCTTCCATCAGCATGTCCCTTGACTCGCCCTGAAGTCCCGTCCTACTCCCGAGGACACGCTCGCCATTCACCTCCAACAATGCCCTTCCGTAACACTCCGGAATTGTGAACACCCGACGACCGGACTATATGTTTTTCCTGCCACCAGCCTGGGCACGTTTCTCGCTATTGCCGCCGCCGTTGGTCAAACCAACCACGTCAGACTTTCTTTACCTCGGCGCTCATGCATCCGACGACCCCTCGACGTTCAGTCGCCACACCCTTCAATTTCTATTCGTCGTCATCTTACGAGCCTTCCACTGACGCCCCTTTGCCCGGTCGCCGCTACCCTGACGCCCCTTCGTCCGGTCGCCGCAGCTCTCACTCCCCGTCGCCGCTACGTCGCCAATCCCGCTCTCCACCACCTCGGCACTTTTCTTCGCCGAGCTTCTCTGGACGACTACAGCAGGAAAACTAGATATTGCAGCTTATAGAGGTGAAGCTGCAATACCATTGACAGCCGAAAATCTTCTACTGACGCTTCCCACGCACCATAGCCTGCTTGAAGTACAAGTCGACCATGTTCCTGTGACCGCCCTCATTGACACAGGTGCGCGCCTGTCTATTATGAGCGCTTCTCTACGCTGCCGCTTACAAAAGATTATGACGCCATCTACGACGCAGGCGATACGTGTTGCCGATGGCGGTACTGTACCAGTAATCGGAATGTGCACTGCTCGTGTCAGCATTGCCAGTCGTCACGCCGTGGTCCTTTTTGCCGTGCTAGCCTGCTGACCTCATGACCTCATACTTGGCCTTGATTTCCTTTCGGCACACTCGGCCAAATTGATTGTTCGTCTGGTACCCTCAGCCTTGATCTACCAATCTTTGCCGACTACTCTGCAAAGCTCACCAGCCGCTTGAGCCCAACCACTTTCGTTCGCCTGCCACCTCGAGCCGTCACGTACGCGTCTTTGTCATCGACCCCTCCCGTTTCTGATGGTGATTATATCGTTACGCCAATTACTGACGTTCGGCTGACGCGCAGAGTTACTGTGCCGTATGCCATCGCGACCATAGCGGATAACTGTGTGTTACTTCCGCTCCTTAACTTCGGTTTCACCCCTCAAGTGTTGCCCTGCCAGATGTCTCTAGCCAAGTTAACTGCCATAACAGAGGATGATGCCAGTGTTGTCGCTGTATCTGCTCTTGATCGAAGCGCAGTCTCACGGTCACCCAGCTCAGACGATGGTATTTTTCGAAACATGATTGGATCGGAGCTATTGCCTCACCAGGCCGACGCTCTCTGCCAAGTTTTGGCCTCATACAGTGACATTTTCGACACCGACGATCGTCCCTTGGGCCCGACTAAAATTGTCACTCACCGAATCAACACTGGTGACTCTGCGGCCATTCACCGTCGGCCGTACCGCGTGTCAGCGTCCGAGCGAGAAGTGATGCAGAAAGAAGTAACCGAAATGCTTACGAAAAATGTAATCGAACCATCAACCAGCCCTTGGGCATCTCCCGCGGTATTAGTAAAAAAGGACGGCTCATGGCGTTTCTGCGTTGATTATCGCCACCTCAAGAAAATTACCAAAAAAGACATGTGCCCTCTACCACGCATTGACGATGCCCTTGATTGCCTCCATGGCGCCACCTTCTTTTCATCTCTCGACCTCCGATCTGGCTACTGGCAAATTGCTGTAGATGACATGGACCGAGAAAAGACCGCCTTCGTTACCCCTGACGGCTTTTACCAATTCAAGGTCATGCCATTCGGGCTCTACAACGCTCCAGCAACTTTCGAGAGAATGATGGACACGCTCCTGCAAGGATTTAAATAATCGACATGTTTGTGTTTCCTGGACGACGTGATCATTTTCTCACCTACCTTTGCAACCCACCTTGAATGCCTTTCGACCATTCTATCCATATTTCGACAGGCCGGCCTGCATTTCAATTCCTTCAAGTGCCACTTCGGTCTTCATCAGATTACCATATTGGGTCACCTTGTTGACGCTGCTGGCGTACGGCCAGACCCGGCGAAAGTACGCGCTGTAACAAACTTCCCAATCCCACGCTCTGTCTATGATGTTCGCAGTTTTGTGGGCCTCTGCTCCTACTTTCGCCGGTTCGTGAAAACTTTGCGGCACTCGCACGGCCACTCACCGACCTTCTCAAACAAGGCGTCCCATTTTCTTGGGGCCCTCCTCAAGCTGACACCTTCTCTCAGCTAATCACCACTCTAACGACACCTCCTACTCTTGCACATTTCGACCCCGATGCTCCTACAGAAGTGCGAACAGACGCGAGTGGTCACGGAATTGGAGCAGTTTTGGCGCAAATTCAGCGGGGCAACGACCGTGTAATCGCGTACGCAAGCCGTCTGCTTTCTAAGTCTGAACGCAATTATTCTATAACTGAACGGGAATGTCTCGCTCTTGTTTGGGCGGTTTCCAAATTCCATCCTTACTTGTATGGCTGCCCTTTCCATGTCATCACAGATCATCACGCCCTGTGTTGGCTTTCTTCTCTGAAGGACCCCACTGGCAACTTGGTCGTTGGGCATTATGCCTACAGGAGTATTCCTACTCGGTTGCTTATAAGTCTGGACGTCTGCATCTGGACGCCGATTGCTTATCCCGCTACCCTCTTGATCAGCCCGACGAACCAGACATCGAGCCTAGCCTCAGCGTCATGTCAATGTCCCAGTTTCTTCAGATTGGTGATGAACAACGTCGTGATGCTTCTCTGCGACAACGTATTGACAGTCTCGAATCTGCTCCGAACGACACGTCACTTCGCATGCACGTCCTCCTGAATGGCACGCTGTACCGTCATAGCCTCCAGCCAGATGGCCCTGAGCTCCTTCTTGTCGTGCCGAAAACTTTGCGTTCAATTGCGCTGCACGAGCTTCACGATGAACCAACTGCTGGTCATCTGGGTGTATCTTGGACATACGACCGTGTGCGTCACCGCTTCTTTTGGCGCGGTCTCGCCCGGTCCGTTTGCCGTTACGTGTCCTCCTGCGATAAATGCCAACGTAGGAAGTGACCTACTGCACTCCCGGCTTGACTTCTTCAACCGATCTCCATCCCAACCAAACCTTTCTTCCGTGTTGGTATAGATCTTCTCGGTCCTTTTACCGAGTCGAAATCGGGAAACAAGTGGGTCGCGTTGCTATAGACTACGCGACTAGGTATGCCATCACTCGAGCGCTCCCCACCAGCACCGCTACTGACGTCGCGGACTTTTGCTCCACGACGTCATCCTACACCATGGCGCTCCTCGCCAATTACTCACGGATTGCGGCCGCGCATTTTTGTCACGTGTGATTGACGATCTTCTGCCCTCTTCCTCGACGCACCACAAGCTGACCACTTCCTACCATCCCCAAACAAATGGCTTCACCGAACGGCTAAATCGGACCCTAACGGACATGCTTGCGATGTATTTGTCCTCCGACCACCATGACTGGGACCTGGCGCCACCTCACGTGACCTTCGCGTACAATTCTTCGCGCCACGACACTACTGGTTATTCACCCTTTTATTTGCTTTATGGCCGTGACCCGAAGTTACCACTCGACACCCTACTTCCAACCACTACAACGCCGTCAACCGAATATGCACGCGACGCTATTGCTCGTGCCGACCACGCACGTCAGATCACCCGCTCTAGACTTTCGGCTTCACAAGTCACCCAGAAAGCCATCTACAACAGCCGGCATGCTGACGTTCAATTCTCACCCGCTTCTTTCGTTCTCATGTGGTGCCCAGTTCGTCGAGTTGGCTTATCAGAGAAGTTGTCTCGCTACATGGGTCCTTACCGTATCATCCGCCAGGTAACCGACGTCACCTAAAAGATCATTCCTGCATCTGCGACCACAAACCTGCCTGCAACCACACCTAGTGATGTTATGCACGTCAGCAGGCTAAAACCTTACCACCTGCCTACTGAAGACCGTAGTTAATGTGCACAGAGACGGCGCTTTTACCGCCGGGGGGGTAATGCTACATAGCTGACGTATTAGGGGTCAGAAGACGACAACGAGGAAGTCGTCTGTCGGTTCTGTGTGCTGTCTTTCATCTTAGTCGACGCCATACGCATCAGTTTGAATATAGATTTTAAATAGACACGCCTCATGTCATTTTTACGTAACAATATTTTTTAATTCCAAATAAAACCAAGATATGATTAGTATTGGAGACGCCGTGTTGGAGGGTCGGAATACTTTACCGTCTGGTGTTTCTTGACCTGCACTGACATCGAACAAAACATGAGCTTCTACATATGTCGCCTCCATATAAATGCTACCGCGACGGCCGGAATAGAGCCTGCGCCCTTTGGGTAATCAGCCTATAGTTCGTAACAATGCGCTATACTATACCGTGGCAGACCCACTGGTTGTTTGGGGTATGGGGTTTTACGACCTTAAGTGGCCCGGTCTACGAGGCACGCCACAGTGCAACGCTCTATGCAATTTTGACCACATGAGATTCTTTAACCTGCACAGACACTATAATGACACCGCATAGCACGGGCACCAAGCAATTAACCTCTATCAAAATGCAACCATCGTGGTCGGGATTGAAGCAGTGCCTTTCAAGTCAGGAGTAGATATGTATACAAGAAACTCAGTTGTTCAAACGAATTAGTTAATCTATAGAGACAGGTTGGAAAGAATCACTATGTATATTTGTTCATTGTTGGGGAACTTTTTCAACAGGCCAAACAGAGCATGCTTATAAGATCGTTTTTCAATGCTCAAAGTCGGTCAGTGCACAGCCACTATGTAATATACGTAATCCTGCATAGACATCGTAAGGAGCCAGAAGCGAAGTGGTTTTGCAACAACAAAAACAACAACAACAATAAACGACACTCACTCGCACAATTTGATCCGCGACTAGTGACCGATACGTGCTGTCATATTGATGGCTCCCTTTCGGTACGAAGGAATAGCGTAGTAATCTTGCATCTTCTCGTCGCACGATTCCCATTCCCTGGTGAATTCCTTGAGCTTGCAGGCTGTAAAATTAAATTCATGATAACGAAAGTGGTCAAAGGAGTGCAGTAGCCATGTTAATTCTAGAGAAACAAATACGAAAACTCAACTGAGGATGTTCGCAAGTAATATTTTGGAAACGCATGCATTGTGCTGTGTCTCTCGTAAGCCTAAAGACCTGACCACACGCCACCGTTCGAGTGCGTCAGCGCGAAGCTTTTTGAAGCGGCGTCGTGGCCTGTCCATTTGGAGAGAGTGAGAAGGCATCGTGCCCTCTCGCTATAGACATAGAGGGCACGTGGCTACGAGAAGCTGCGCGCTCACTCCCTCCATATGGAGAGGGCACGATGCCGCCTCAAAAAGCCCCGCGCTGCAACGGCTGCGTAAGGTCAGGCCTCAACACTTTTGGAGGACTGCACTGCAGCTCCAACGCTCGACGTTACAGTTGGGCAAACTTGACGTTCTGGTCAAGGCAGAAGCAGCGAATATGCAGGGACACTTGCAAGTCAGTGCCTTCTTGACAATTACTGAATGCAATAATAGTTTTCATCCCATTTCTTCCCACACCACTAATCATTGAAGGACAACACTTCGAACAATGTTATTTCACTGAGATTATTATGCCTTGCATATCCTTCACACACCGTCAAACTCTGGCGTTTCATTGTAAAATGTTATTTTTACGTTAAAAAAAGCCTGTGTATCGGCACTATCAAATATGTTATACCAAGCCACTCTTGCTGACTATTTCTCAATAAGCCTAATTGTTTTTCGCGGCACGAGAATAAAGTCAAATTCTTGTTTCTCTTCCAAGAATATATGGTCTAGCACTTCTGGTTTTTTCAGTGTTCACAAAAACGATTAGGTATAAATTGGGCAGATATGCATTAATGTTGAGAGGACTGGCAAAACACAGGAGCTGGAACCTTTCCTCCCCTTCATCCCGGCTGCCTGGACCTCAATCCGATTTCGCCCCAATTCCTATTGTACAAGACAGCATAATATTCTACACTTTCCCCTCTCTTCCTTTCCCACCCTTTTGCTACACTATACCGGACTTGTTACTTGGCTTGATGTATACCAACTATGTGCAGTGCAAAAAGAACGAATACTAGAAATGGAAAAAGTGCGGAATGCCAAGCACCACAATGCAACTTGGGGACAACCGCCACGTAAAGCATTGCTCAAATTTTCCATTCTGCAACACAGATCTGGGGCGTAGATTCCATGCGTTATATGACACATTTTACCTCACCCGTCTCTTTCCGACACTCACTCCGTATACCGCCGCAAGGATTCTGTGGCTGATCGAGTGGCCCGACATTCGCGCCATAGTGCAATTCGAGTAACGTCTGTTGCGTGGGCTGGTGCCGCACACGGCGGCTCAATACAGTGAGCAATCGAACTGCTCTCACAGTTACTAGGCATGTCAAAAGAATATTCAGCTGATTCATGGACATCCGTGTGCAACTGAGTGCTTTTGGAGATAGAAGAGAAATTAGTGGAGACTCATACCCCTGCGGAAGGCATCCGTTCCTGACGTGTTTGCCAATGCAGACCGAATGCGATTCAAACACGACGTGATTTGTCAGTGGCGAGGAAGCTTGCCACCGGGCAACGCGTAACCCTCACGTTTTAAAATACGATAACCACATATGGTTTGAAAATATGCAATTTTCAAACCAAAAAAACCAGACATCTTGGTGATTCCTCCCTAGAAGTTTGTTGTCTTTCCTGTAGAGACCTCGCCTTTCTTACCAACCTTAATATTCTGGCACAGTGTGACATGAAAGATGTATTGACAGAATGCTGTCATGAACATCTAGCATATAAATTTCCTTCCAATCATGCAGATTGAAGAAAAGAAGGGTACAACGGGAAGAGCTGCTTTTGTAGTGAGGAATATTGAACACGGATGCCAAGTCAGCCAACTACTGAAGTAGAGTTCATCAGTGCGTTTGTTTTCTTTGCAGAACAATTCTCACCGAAAATACTTCATTGTTGTTATTTGAAAGCCTGAGAAAATAAAAAAAACATGTTTATTTTCTTATAGCAAGATATGTCAATAAAATGCATATATATATATATATATATATATATATATATATGTGACGTATGAAGGAAGGTAGCGATGGTTTGTAGAAGTAGATGAGGAAGAAGTGACAGTAGAAAAAACATGGTGTATGAGCCAGGCCACGTCTCCCAGTCATCATAGCGTCACACGAGTCGACAGGATGGAGACCTGCCTGCCCCTTCATCAGTCACTCATCATCGACGCAGTTCCCCAGAAGACACCCTGACCATACATTGACTACGGAATCATCTCCTAGCCGCACACAGCGACCAGCACCATGACAGAATCATCGACCGACCTTCCCATCCCCAAGTACACCGGAGCAGCGGACGATGGACCTGTACAGGACTGGTTCGACCTGTTTGAGTTCCACGCTACCACTGCATCTTGGTCGGAACGGGAAATGGTTACGAACTTCAGCGACTACGTCACCGGTGAGGCATTTAAATTTTACCTCACCCACATATTCAACAACGACGAATCTTGGCAAAAGATAAAAGAAATGATCATCTGGTTTCAAGATTCGGTTACAACCAGCCAAATCGATGCATTAAAATTCAGTAATGAAAGTCATACGCAGCCTTCACGCATTCGAGCACAGAGCAGAAGTTTACAATGCGAAGTAAGTCATCTGCTCATAGAAAGACATCCCAGCAGTTTTTCTGCAAGGCCCAACTTTCCACCTGGTTTCGCATCTGCACAAATATCGCCAACGCTAACCTCTTCCATGCAACACACAAATCAAGACAATATTCAAGCACCCAATGTACTTGACTATTCATCTTGCGTATGTAAGCCACCACCTGGTTTTGAGCCAAGTAGCTCGTCTGGTGCTCGTTACTCTCATCGCACCCCTCAAGATATCGCCGCATACGCAACAGACCACCTGAAATATCGGCCAAATAACTTGTCAAGCCACTGCCATTCCGAAAGCGGTTGTACTTCAGGAACGCTTGGCTCAATTCTCCCGCAAAGAAACAAACATACGGAATCGGAACCACGTCAAGCCATGTTTGCGGTGATGTCATCCTCAGGAACTGGAACAACCGAAAGTCAAAGCAGTACGGAGTCACCATTGTATGCAAGTCTCGCCGATAAAAACGAAAATGTATCTACTGCTTTCCTTGACACAAATCATGCTTGCATCCCACTCGTAAATAATGCTGGTACTACCGACAGCGTCTCCTTATTCAACGACGATGACCACCCGCAATTTTCTCGACACCATCACCAAATCAAGAAAAGACGACGACGAATGAAAACTTCAAAGGAAGCACGCTCACAACTTGAACAACTTAAAAAATTAGGAAGTTGGATCCAAGGGCCATTTCAAGAAAAAAGACGTTTCCGGATGAAGGAACATCGCCACAGACGCTCTCTGCGCCAGCGGTTACACAGACGACAACACCACGGAAAACGCCCATTATTACGCGGAGCAACTTCTTCCATGCCGCCAGCACACAGGCATTTAGCCGTCACCATCTCTCAAAAAGCACGCATACTAGATACAATGCATCTGTCGCCTCCACGACTCAGAATCCAACGCATTAGGCATCCAACCTTCCAACGCTACAAGTACTCCCAACCGTGTTCGTTTTTCGCTACTATTCAGGCTGTGTCATCATCATTTTCCACGTCGAATGCATGGTTACGCTCTCCAGAACCCAACAGCCAACCTCGCCCACCCGAGGTCTCCTAGATCTCACTGGACTGCCTTCCCTGTGAATGTTTTTGTGGAAGTGCATGGAACTGCAGTGTTACATGGAACTACTCTATTTTGTGATATCTTTTACTATGATGAGACACCACTTGTTCATGCTTCATAGTTTGTAGCTCGCGCATTCTTTCGGGGGGAGGGGGAATCATGTGATGTATGAAGGAAGGTAGCGATGGTTTGTAGAAGTAGATGAGGAAGAAGTGACAGTAGAAAAAACATGGTGTATGAGCCAGGCCACGTCTCCCAGTCATCAAAGCGTCACACACACACACACACACATATATATATATATATATATATATATATATATATATATATTGATAAAAATAATCAAACGTATCTTTTTGCAGTCCGTTGAGATCAAGACGAATAATTATGGCCCTATGGCCCACACTAAGGGTTTATGTTTATAAGATGAAAAGAGCAACAGTTAATTTTCTTGGTGTTTTGAGCAACAAAATTAATTTATTTCAAAGTTAATAAACAAATACATCTGCAAATTTCTATTATTCACATAAAGGACCAGAGCTGTTGTAAGCATGAAAAAAGTAACGTGGAGAGAAGCAGCAATGGCGTCCTGAAATCTACTAAATGGCAAAAATGCGGCATTTTTAGAGATTTTTTCAGGGTACATATATAGCCCGGAATTCGAGAGTATGACATTCGCTGTTTTCCCATTTCTTTGTCATACCAAGAAAGACATTTGCAATATTCAGCTTTAGTCATGTTACCATATAGTTGTGAATTTAAGGAAACGCACTCCTTTTAAAATGGCTGTTGTCTGTTGCTTAAAATGGCTGTCGTTTTAAAACGCCTATAGACTTTTTTTTGTTGAAATGAAATTTTATACTTGAAAATAGAATGTGATTCAGTGCTATTTGGTTTTGCATTTTCGTAAAAAAATGTGATTTTGTGCGTAGGGAAAGTTTCAGAAATAAACCTTCCTGGCAAAGTTTTCTGCGCATTAAGGATGTATATTTCTTTCAAAAATGGAATAAAAGCACCACAAAAATCCGCTCTATTGCTATTCGGTATGGGCAGAGTCCTTCAATGCTTTTCTGGTCACGAAACTCCGCCCGAAGGTTGATATAGGGACAAAATATGTCGCTAGAGGCGCCACTTGTCGTAAGGGGGCCACAAGCCGCCGCCACTGCTGGGCTTGTATGCGCACTGCGGCCGACGTTTCGACGCGATTATGTGCGTGCTGTTCTTCCTGTTACCTTTTTTTAAGCGTCTCTGAACGCATCAATGCCACCAGAGAAATAAGTAGAAACGGGATCCAGTGTCGACGACGAATGAGAGCTGTTTACTTTGGAACGCACGCGTAGTTTACTTGGAAGTGCGGGCCCACCTTATAAACAGCAGCGCATTAAAAGTGTACTCACACCGAGCGATAACGCATTGTGTCAATAATTGTCTCATAGCCCAATTATATGCATACTTACGATGCTTCAAAGCGGTACTTGCGAGCTATAGCTCGCAAGTGTTGAAAGACGATGCTTATGCTCCATGCTCTTGATGCGAGCAGCTACTGCTTGATCTGCTCGACAACATGTTTGTATTTGCGCCCGGCCAAAGGGCGATTATGTTTATGCGGTAGGTGAGCTTTATATTCTGGTAGGGCCGCTAATAGGGGGAGGAAGGTGAACGAAATGAAACACGACCGGGTAGTACAGGAGCAATCTCATTGGTTTATATCCGGCTCGCCTCTCGCGCGCTACTACCCAAGTATTCAAATGAACTGAATGGTTGAGCCAGAAGTTTTATTCCAGACCTTTCAATTGAGTTTATACCCAAATGCGCAGTTGTTTTGGACACACGTTTGTGAGCGCCGGTCGCTTTTTTGACGCGGGGACTTTCGATGCCGAGGGCTTTCGCGACCGCTCTAAACGTGCCCAACATTTGATTGATCACTTCTTTCCACGCAGTTTACACGGGACATCCGCCGCTTGACGTTTCCTTGTGTTTACTGTTTAGGGCATTATTATTTACCGGCCGACAACCCATGATTTCTCCGGGAACGGAAGTACAGCAGCCTAATCTGGAAGTTCCTTTTGATGCCAGTGCTAGCCGCTTGGCCGCCTCTGCCACTACCGAGGTACCTCATCACACATTTGTTTTTATTTTTTGGGTGGGAGGGGGGGAAGGGCAGTTATGATTTAAGGCATGCAATAAATCTTAAATTTGGTGCTACTGATACGCCCCGTAGTAGTCAGGTGTGTACTTATGAATGGGAGATTCACATATGGTGCAGGTAATGGGGAGAAAGTTGGAAAACATTTATTTACACAAAATACATTGAGAACAACACTTTGGAGAAGAAAAGCACTAGAAACTATTGCAGCTGTTCTGAGCAATGTTACACAATCTGTGACTCTACTGTACAATGTGTACTTCGTTTCATTAACAGCTGCACTCTGCCTTAGCTCACTGCCTAAAATAAACTGTATTTAAATATACACTATTTACACTATATGCAGATAAATATGAATAGTACTAAAATATTACTGTGTAGTGTATACAAGATATATAACACTATATACAAATGGGAAGGCGTGCTCACATACACAGCCATTATGATTAACACTGTGGCTTCCGCCCACCACTTGCAGGGCAAGAACTGCGCACAGTTGCCCGTGAGGCTTTGTTTTTTTCTCGGGTGAAGAAATGTAATCTACATCTCAAAAAAAAGTGTACAACCTCAGCTGTTGTCCCTAAAAAGTGCAACAGACAACCTACACTTGCTGACGCTGTGCGGCTGTCGAGCAAAATGCCCTCAACAATCCTCGCGTACACGTCACCGCATGCAATGTTTTGCACCGTGTACGTCTCCACATGTTCTTTAACAATTTTCAGGAGAGCAAGAAGACGGCTGCTGGGCACTTTCAAATAGCCCCTCGATTTTGTTTGGATCAAGGCAGATGGCTGACGTGTTGTGCTCAACATCGTTTCGATGCAGCCTAAGCAATCCAGAGTAGAAAACTTCTTGGTCACATATCCGCCGAGGTAATCCAAAATGGAGTCTTTGGTCGAAAGGGGGCCAATGTCATCCACGCAGTCTGTTGTTGGCTCCAGCAGGACATCGTCCAGCAGAACAGCTATTGTGTCCACCTGAAATGTGCACAACTTCCTGAATTTTCAAGGTGATAAAAAAGAAACTTCAGGACACATACAGGACACAAACTGCAAAATACCTGAGTCGTAGAGGGCTTTTCCTTGTCAAAAAGACCTTGCAGAGTGAGAAGCAGTTGTGGCCCGCTTCCGTCAACTGAAGCTCGCTTAGGTGGCCGCTCGAGGTTGTTCACCGACAGCATCCGGTATATAAACAAAAACTGCTGAACAGTTGGTTGGCCCCCGTCTCCTGCAACATGCCTGGCTATCCCAAAGAAGCGCTGGACAGGGAAAAAGAAAGGTATATGTACCAACACACCGTGTCAAAAAGTACCTGAATTACCTCTAAAGGGTCTTGGCCGAGGTTTCCAACTAGAACATAACGGAAGCCAGACTTCAAGAGTCGATCAATCAGGGCCACCATGCTGTGCAGCGTTATCCTCAGTGCACCACAAGTTGGTTTGCTAAGGAAGCACACCTGCCTCTGCTTCGCCAGGCTCTCTATGTATGTGCAGCAATCCTCCAGCCACTTTATGTTCGCCTTCAATGTCTGCAATGCAAGAAATATTAACCTTGAGTACACTATAAAAGAAAAACATATTTGGGTGTGATTTACTCGCTCACCGCGATGTGCTCGGCTTCGTTGTATTGCACGTCCTGTGGTCTTCTTGAGTTGAGGCAGTCAAATAGATCGTTCATCTGCTTCGTGAAGTCGTATGTACCTGCGGAGTTATGTAGCTTTTGGCAGCCTTCTTGCTTGCTATAAAACTCCATTGCAGACGCCGTGCTTCCGCTGAAAAGCTGAAAATGATGGCACACTGTTGTTGAACGAAAGACCTTGCATTGAAATTTGTCTTTTTTGACAAATCATCAGCAAAGATTTGTGTCATTAGTTCGCCTGTAAGTAGCCTTACTAATTACTAGGAATGGTTACTCGCCTGAACAGCAAGCCGGACACTCATCTTCTGGAAGGCGTTCGGGAAGATGTGAGCCCTTGTGAACTTCGGGACAGCCCGAAGGCCAGCCTGTTGCTCCTCGTACTCCAGCAGGGCAGAGTAGTGGAAGTGATGGACCTCATGTCCTTCCGGTAGCTGCGATAAAAAGGTGAAGCCACTCCTCGCATAGGGAGTAACCTGACGTAGATACGAATTACTGCTTACCATAAACTTTCCAACCTTCTGAAGATTGTTCCTTATGCATTTGAAGACATGCGGTGGATCAATTAGTGCCTGCACTGTCCGTGAAGGGTCACATGGATGCTGGAATGAAGTTTGCAGCTGTTTCTGTTCACTGTTTATCCCTGAAAAGAACACATCAATGCAGTTAGTAGTGTTCAATTCTTAATTTGACAAATTTAACTCGTGTCCCCAGATACTAACCCAAGCTCCTTAAAGCTGAACGATTTGGTGTTGAATTGTCGCATGTAACAGCATCGACAATAGTGCCAGCGTTCGAAAGATGCACAATGCACTGGAGCAACAACTTCGCTACTATTGAACCAGGGGCTGCACCGGAGGAACAAAAGGTCCCAACAGTCTGCGACCACCCTCCAAGAAATGGTCGGAAGAGAAAGACCAGGACGTGATCGCCATCTTTCTCACAGTCCGAGGGTCTTGTGTGCTCAGCGAAGTTAACTTTTCCGAGCAGAGCCATGTCTGACTCCCTAATGTGCACACTCTTTCTTACGCTCATTTCATCGAGCATCAGGACACCTGTAAAAAAATACATCTTATTAGACATGCACCACATATGAGATAAGAAGTCATAGAATGCAGTAGTAAGTTTGTGCATTGTTTCAAACCTCGACGCTCTCGCTCAGGAAGTACTTGCAGCTTGTCTTTGAGAACGGTGAATAGACTGCTGTCAAAACCAAAGTCAGCCTTGAGGCTCCTCAGGTACGTGTAGAGGGTGCGAGGGTTGGGCAAGGGAAGGTACTCATTCTCGTGAAGGAATGTATAGACCGCTGTCGACTTAATCTTCAGTAGCAGGCAGTCATAAATCCATGCTTTTTTGTACCTAAAGAGAGTGCAGGCTCGTTGTGCATTCAGGTAAACCGAGGCTGGTGAGTAAACAGTGCAAGTGCATAACCACAGCAAGCAGAAAAAAAAAGATGCACGACATGCATCACTCCATCTTTCCTCATACCGCAATACACAACCACCGCGTTTAAAAATGCCTTGTCATTTTCAATATTAACATGTACCCCTACTCCAGTACGAGAGCAACAGACAGCTTGCATTGTGCGATCATGCAAAGCGGGCGATTTAGGATTACTCTGACATGCAATGCTAGTGTGCACTGCTCTTAAAAAATATGCACAAGACAGTGGCGCGAAAAAGATGTGCGATTATATTCATAGCTTCGTGGCAGTTATGTGGGACTGAAGATTACCTGGCAGCTTTCGGAGATTTCGCCTTTGCCTTCATGATGCACTGATCGTAAATAAGCTTCTCGCGGGTAGATAGCTTGTCCAGGTTTTGCAAGAGTCTTGCATTTTTGTTGGCCAGGACTCTCATCTTCGCAAGCTGCTTCTGACACCGTTCGAGTCGTTGCCGCGTACTCGAAAGCTGCGCCTTTAGCGCCTGCACTTCAAGAAACGAACACACTGCCTGTTCCGTTTGGCAGGCCTGATCTGCGTGTCCGCTATCGCTGGCTGCTGCATCTGTAATACAATTCAATAACACTGTTCAGAAGCACCTCAATGCCACCAGCCGCTAACACAGGGTCATGCGACTGAGGGAACAAAGTAACGCCGCGACTAAACCGGCTCAAGAGCTTACCGTCACTGGCTTCTCCTGCCGAGTCGGTGTCGACATTTTGGCATTCCACTGCTGCGCATTCCGGTGACAATTCGCGCCGCCTCTTCGCTGGTTGCCTCTGAGTCGCAGGCCGTGAACGCAGTTTCGGCTTCGTCAGGTACGCCGGGAGCCCGTCAAAAATTCTTGGAACGGCGTTCGTGCGAAGCCTCGGTCTCTCTCGCTGAAGGGACACGACCACCCCGTTCACGATGTGCTCGTCGGTTCTCACAATGTCGCTAGCATCAAAATGCTTTTCGCACACCCAAACGTTCTTACTTTCGAAGCTGAAACCGCCAGCTTCCAACCGCGGTATAGCTCGCTTCCATTTCTCTCGGAGTTCGGCGCTACTTGGGAAACAGAAGAGCGACGCCTTTTCTTTGTTGCTTCGGTATCCGGAGCTGCAAGCCGTCACACAGCACGTCTTAGGCATTGTTCATTCAAATTTTCATGCCCTCCACCTTGAGCACGGTGCACTGGCACATGAAGTTCGCGTTTCGCTGATGCAGAAACCGCGAGCTGCCACCACACAACGCCTTCGGGATGCCGCCGCGGCCAGTGCGCCCCGCCGGGTGCAGCGGGGCGATGGCCCCCCTAGGACGGCTAGCGCCGCGTAGCGGCCGCTCTTGGCACCATATCAAGCTCTCCCATAGAGTAACGGAGAAGTTTCGTGACCAGAACGGTATTAAGGGACTCTGGTATGGGTCATAACGTAAAAAATTATCGGAAAAGCCAAAGAAATCAAATGACTCATTTTCTTATTTTTACTTCTACTGATACGTCGATCGACGCATTTCGATTACCTACCAGCCCATGGACATACTCGTGACCCTATTTGGTGTGAAAGTTGAGAAAGGTTGACAGACATGCCAGAAACAGCGGAAAGTTTCCAACGCATTTCATGCAGTTCCACTAAAGAAAAAAAATCTGGGTAGCGATGTAAGGCTCAAAGCCACTAAATCCACACTGAGTATAACCTCGCCGCAGATTGGGTTTCCGGCCCTACCTGTGCATTCAGATTGATTACACGGGCACAATAATGGGCTCCCCGGCCCAACGACAGCAAATTTTGACACCCACTGCCCCCCTGAGCTATTCCAGCCGAGTGTTTGTGGCTCATGGCCATGGGTCAGGTGATGATCATTAGATTGTTCGGGGTTGATGTGTATGGGGAATCAAGCGACACCAGTGGACGCAGGCCATAGCCTTGAGCTAAGGGGGGAGTGGTGTGGTCGTACCCCCCATTAATCTGAAAGGTGACGCTAATTCTGCCCTACGCACCCACTTCTCCTGTTACTACCACCAGCAGTTTCTTACTCACCCCATAACCTAAAGGGGTCAAAGAAGCTGCCACCAGTTTAGCCTACGTGACGACTACCGCTTTTTGCATTGTTAGTGACAGCAAGACAGCTATCGGCAACTTCACCAAGGGCCTGATCTCACCGCGAGGGAACTGCAGACAAGAAAGCACATCTACACATCTTCGCTGCCAAGTTAGTTCATTCTGGGCTCCGGGTCATTCGGGCCTTGCCGGCTACAAAGACGCTCACGACGCTGCCCGAAAAATCGTACATTGGGCGCGTCACCTATAATCAGGGAAGCTACCGTCCCTACAAGCTCAGGACGCTGAGGGCGACGAAGTCGAGTCGTGGTGCGAACACACAAAAGACATAATGGTCGCGTAAGGAGAAATTCTTATTGCTTAGGGCAAGATTGAAGTGTTCACCACCTAACAAGTCGTTAAATAAGCACCATTTGTCGGCATGACGACTATTACAAGCAAGAATTATTCCCAACGTCCACGCCTTGTAGTCACATATACCCAAACGTTAATATACACCAATGAAAATCTTGCTGGGTGGCTCGCGCCAACTGTCGGCCTCATTATCTCGGCATGCCCCACAGTGACACATGCCGTCGAAAGCGCTAATCTTACATTTAGGATAACTACACCAGAGTAGTGGGAGACTGCTGCACGGCGGCTGCCCGGATGACCAACTGTGGGCAGTCCGGCTGACCGAAGGCGCCGCCAGGACCTAAGGTCTTGCCTGTGCAACTGGCACATGAGGGAGGAGGCTCTGGTGGGGATAGTCTCCAAGCCCCCACCTTTCTTGACATCAGCAAGAGAAAAAATGAAGTTTTGTCTCTCTCTCGTCATGATTCACTTCATGGAGATGTAAAGTGAGGGTGCAGAGAGTGACCTGGAGGTGAGGAGGTGATGAGAGACTAAAGTATAGTACTAATACTATTACTACAAACTACTGCTACTACTGGTGGATTCGACAAAAAATAAGAAAATGTGGTAAATTTGATGCCTCCAATTATCCTGATAACATTGTATTTCATGACCTGGCTAACGACCTAATATCACGAAATCACAGTTTATTTTCGAATATTTTTTAACAAAACAAAACTCCACAAGCGTCACCGGATGACGACAGGCATTTCACAAAGAGAGCATTTTTGTACGTTCACGATCATGCTGACAAAGACACGAAGTAAGTATTACTACAATTATCTCTCTTTGTAGGGCAAACAGATGTCAAGGAGAAATAGCTTATGTTCTGAGCTATTTACGCAAAAAAATCTCTAGATTTCTAGACACTTGTGTGCTATAAAAACTGGGTCAATACTATAAAGGAAAGCACCAGCGCGAACAAGGGGCGAAAAAAAGAAGACGAGGTTGGACGGAGTCCTCATGCATGTTTTATTAACATATATACATCCTCAGCCATGTTTTGCCATTGGCTGCATGACCCGTGTATATGCACGCACACGCACGCACACACACACGCACACACACACACACGACAAGATACGTATATATGTATAAACGTCACGAAGAAAAATTGATGGGAATAAAATTTTATGACATGCGGAATCCAACGGCTGACTACTCGCTCAGCAGCGCTGACCGTTCAGCCACCAAAGCGCCCGTCCTTCAGTATACTAACTGTGAGCTGTTTACATACACATTGACCGCTGGCGGTACGGCTGTATCGGGAGAATGTCAGCTTGTCCCTTGCCACGCTGACATTCTCCAGTGAACCAGCGAACCTGTGAGACGGTGCAAAGTGCACCCTCGATGCCCCACTCGTTGCAATGCATTGGCGCGTCACCCTGCTCCTTGCCATACGGGACATTGTCGCTCGTTCGCGCGCTCTCGATTCTTTTGTCATGGCACAATTCGTTCGTCGTGTGCTTTCGTTGGAAAGATTGCGTTTAGGTTACAGAGCACACGAAGGTCACTTCACCCGCTGTAGCAGCACCCTTTGCGAAAGAAGCGCGCTGTTCAAGCACAGTGAGCTACAGCACTGACACTTGTTTGCGCTTGTCCTGTGGTACTATCCTATGCTTATTTTTCGCGCGTCCTTTGTATTTGTGCAGCGCCTTAAGTGTAGAGTTGTGATCGTTGTTCGCGCTCGTCCTGTGTGAGTTATTTTCGTCCATCCTTTCCATCTCCTTGCCCTTCTTCACCTGATGTCACAAGCTGTTGTCATGGAAATAACATGATTCAGCAGGCGCTTTATTGCAGAGCAGCAAGATGGTGCTGCTTCGCCCTTGCGACAAAAATGTAGATAGTTTTCCTCGTCTCAAGCAAGCGTTGTTAATTATTCACGTAATTCGTGCCTTTGCCTCTTTCTGCTTTTACTCTCATGGACTGCAAACCGACATTTGAAAAAGTAGTATGAGCACTCATTTGAATATTGCCTAAAAGATTTTCGAGCCATGTTACGACATCCCTATAACCGCCTCTCGCTTACGTAGTAACAGAGAAGTTTGTTTATAAAGACAAGCCCTTTTTCGTTTTTTTTTGTCTGTGTATAAAAGAAGCAGGCTTCTTGTTATAGTTCAAGTGATTACTATTATTATTATTATTATTAATACTATAATATTTTTATTATTATTATTATTATTATTATTATTATTATTATTATTATTATTATTATTATTATTATTATTATTATTATTATTATTCATACCACCAGTAATGCCACTGCTTCGTTCATACTTACCTTCAGGGTACCCCTGGGACGCATTAGCAACAGAAACCTTGGCGCCGCACTTTCCAGCAAACTCCGATAGCAGGTGTTTTCGAAGCCCCGATATCTCGAACTTGAGGACACGGTAATCCGAGCAGCCGTTGTCCTCGGCAGCCGAACGCAGACAGTGGGTCATTTCTCGCGCTAGCCTAGAAAAATAGAAAGGAAGAATGTTATCATTGTGCAAAAACGATCGATCACAAACGGTAAAGGAAGAGAATGTCAAATAGTTTCAGATACTAATTTCTCATGTTAAAATATATACAATGCATTTGAACGTGTCCATTTGCTGCCACAAGAGAATCTAGATAGCGTTTGCTATTTGGTTGCGAAATTCTGGTAATAAGTGACCGCTTCGCGTAGAAGGTGAAAAAACTCAATGCAATAGCAATCAACTGAAGTGTTCTACCAAGCAAGGCTAGCACACAGCTCGCGCCTTTCCAACCTGGCGAAGTTCAGCAAAACGCTCACATTCGAACAGTGCTTTGCTTCAACACACACTTTGTGATGAGGGCACAACAACTAGAAAGGTGTACCCGTCTGCTGATCCCCTTTACAGGGATACTAAGTGAAAACAATCACTTGGTTAGGATTGAAAAACTGCGCATTGAGAGCTTTAATGTCGTACGTTTCACTATGAGATCATTATTAGCGGAGAAAATCAATGTTGAAGTTTAATTTTTATATTTTCCGCAGAGATATGCATGCGTCACTTCGAAAATTTTAAAATCTTTTTTTTTAGTATTTTCGTGGCGTTCGCTCGAGAAAATTTTTGGAAGTTTCGTACAGTATGGCTATGGCGCCCACAGATGACAATGTACTTCGGTTTCATCGATGAAAGGTACCTAGCACGCAGAAGACGCTTTAAAAATTTGTGACTGGACGATGTTTGGTGTGGGAACCTCCAGGTAGTGGCCCAACCTGCATTTCGTTTCCCGCGGTTTCTCGCTTACAGAGCAACGGATCGTGGTGAGAGTGGTGCATTCGGGATAGTGAAATTGTGCTTTACTAATTCGCGAAAAATTGTGTTCTTCTTTAGTGCCCATTTAAAGACATGACAAGCACGACAATGCCCAGCTGGTTGAAGTACGCATTTTCATGACTTAACTAGGCAACTGCTTTCCGGCACCCGATCATGCCTCTTCCAGCAAAGGAGACTGCCGTCATTTTTCATCTCTACTTGAGCCAGGACCGTGGACGCCTGCCACAGACCTGCACTCATACATGCAACATACGACGCTTGGAGCAATGTCACGTATCTAGAGTTGATGCTGAGCATGACGGCAACGCCGACAGTGCAGGAACAAAAAGTCTGCCTGAAGTATCCACTAAATTGCTATCAAAGTAAAGCCAGATTCATTATTTAGCACATGTAAATAAGAAGTAAAGATTATTTGGTGGTCTACTCTGGCGCCAGAATTGTCATGAGATGACTTTCATACTCTGCTCCCGCGATCTCCCCAGGGGGAGACGGTGAGGAAAGAGGAGGGCTGGATTTGCCTCAAGCTCTCATCGCAGCCGTCTAAGTTTCCTAACACCCCTTTTGCGACCGACCTCTGGGGCACCGTTGACTCCGTAGAAATGATGTAGTGGCTGGAAAGTTGAACTCAACAGTGAATCCATGCAAAATCTGAACATGGCGAGCGCTCTCGAATGAGCTGTGTGGCTCATTATAAAAGGTACGTTCTCCCCAGATCCCTAGATTGGGGAATGGGTGCAGATTGTACTGTCCAACCACATGTCACGAGCAACTTGCGAGGGTGATGCCCACAACCACCCAGGTAGGCATGCACTATTGGGGCGTGGCAACCGTACTGCGAAGTGGCACCAACGTGGCTATT
The DNA here is from genome assembly GCF_043290135.1 of Rhipicephalus microplus. Lineage (NCBI taxonomy): Eukaryota > Metazoa > Arthropoda > Arachnida > Ixodida > Ixodidae > Rhipicephalus > Rhipicephalus microplus. The sequence continues at coordinate 8,244,330 of NW_027464597.1, read as the reverse complement.
CTTCGTCGTGTGAATGCCGCTGGGTGAGAGGTCGCCACCCTCGCCGCCAACCCGGCAGGCTTCCCGATGTGCGGTGGTAGAAGGCAGCTTTGCAGCTGATGTGCCACTTGTCATGTGATCATAAAAACGAAGCTTACTCGCTGCGACTTCGCTACAAGCGACGCCTATCGTTCTTTACAAACGTGGAATAGGTCCATAGATGTCAAGCCGCTGTGCGGCCTCTTTACTATTGACGCTCCAGAGTAAGCTAGGCGAATTTGTATCAGGCACTGTATATTTTAAGTGCCAGTTGAAAATTTGACAGGATGGGTACTTTTATTTAATGCTGTTTTTGAAAAAAAAACACCGTCGGAGGAACTCACGGGCACACGGTGGCGAGTCGTGCTGGCTTGTCAATCGCAACAGTGGAACCGTTCAGCAACGACAGTAGCATACAATCGAAGGCGACGCCCCACAGAACGACGCTTCTGATGGCCTTGGGCTGGTCGCACGAGGTCTGCCAGTCGAGTCGCAAGAAGCGACGCAGCGTCTTAACTGCACGACCAAGGTATGATAAGGTTTTAATTCGAATTATACTATTTTTAGAGATGAGTGAATAGAAGACTTTCGCACATGCTAGCGTTCCCGAACTCATCTCCGCTAGCGGGCCGCACGCACTCACGAAAACTGACTGCTGCAAGGGCCAGGCAAGTAAAATAGGTAGGGTCGCCAGAGCAAAGGCGGTGGGAAGATTGGCCGCACAGTATGTCAGTAGCTAACACTGTCATTTGAAGTTCCCTTTACTTATACAATATATGAGTCATTATTAAAGGAGATTTAGTGACAAGATTTCATACCATATGTATACCAATTTTGCCTCTAAATATGGCTGAAATGTCAACGCTTATCTCTAGTTTTGTTTCATGGTCATGTATCAAAACATGGCAACTGCAGGAAATCATTCCGAAACAATAAATAAAGGGTCCCTGAAACATTTTTTTTTTTCAGATAGCAATCGAATGGACTTAATAAAATAATTTACTCTTTCTCGAATTGACCTCTACAACAATGTTTGGGGTCCCTTAAGTATGAGCAAAATTAGATATTTGCCATACGCTGCAACTGCTGTCTCTCTTCTCTGGACCTTACGAGCACATTGTAAGTTGAGCAGGGAGGGATAGCAAGGGAAAAAAAAGTTACGTGACGCGTGTGTGATGAACTTGAGCATTTTTTTTTCTTTTCCGAAGGCGCACACTGCTTCCAGTGTGACGAGGAGCGCAGGCCTGCGGTGGCTTCGGTACGTATGCAGCTCACGATGCTCAGGTCTGTCGATGGCTGTGAATTGCGTATCCATGCATGGAAAGTGCTTCAGAAATATTTCTACTCTCTGCCACCCTTACGAAACACACTTAAATTTAGAGATTCGATTCCGATTGAGGGGTACACATAGAGCCATCTGATCAGTACACTGTGTTTACAGTTATTAAGCAAGCAATGATATCTTCTACTGCACTTTATACAAACGTATACGCCACACCTTCGTTGTCGAGAGAGCCGGCCCGTGTATTTTGCCAATGTACTTGAGGATCTGGTTCAGCTTCAAGAACAGCTCGGCAAACTCGTCGCAGCCGGTGGAGGCAGCTTGCACACACATGCTAAAGGTCAGCAACCTTTTGCGTGGAAAACGTGAGATTCCGTTTGGGGACGTCTCCAATGAGTCTTTTCAGTTCAATATATTTATCTGGTCTGCTGGATGAAGTTTATTCGACATTGTTACAGCACTTTTTGTTGAACATGTCTGTTTTTTTTCAACATACATATATGTATGTTGGCCTTAACTTCTTCAGTAACATAATCTACGTTAATTCTTGGTTAATCTAATTGCTTTCTGATGATCTGAGAAATGTACATAGTTTTTTTTTTGCAAATGTTGCAGCCACTGTTATTTTTCTCTATTATCTGCTGCGCTCACATTTCCTAGGACTTCTTTGTTATCGGACTTTTGGTTAAGAGAAAACCAACTAGCCCGACTTTTAACTAAGCCTCAATAGTGCTAAAACTACGGTTTTTCACCCTCTACCTAGTCCGGTGGGTTAAGTTGTGGAGCAAGCTTAAACGCTGAGCTTCCTACTGAGCTTGAGTCCACTGCTTTATTCGTGTCCACTTTGCAAGCTGCCGCTATGGCTCCAAGTTATCATAAACATGGCAGATAAGGTTTATTAGAGACTAAGGGGAAACAATTTTTCGCATTTCAGTACGGGCAAATATAAACATCAAAATTATTCGTCACACTCATCGGTTCGCAGCAGCTTCGAAAGAGTGGCGGTGATCATGTATTCTTTTGAAAGAAAATGTTTTTCCAGAAGCGGCAGATGCTTTTACCGGTCTTTAAAAAGCTTGCGTGTTTCCATCCGTAACTGCATCCGTGAGTCACAGCAGAATAAAAGCAAGAAAAACTGATGTAATAATGTAGGGCCTCTGTTCAAGGCTTGCCTGCTCTGCAATTTTACAGCACAAGAAAGCGACGCATGAATGCGAAAGTACCGCATAGGCGACCTGCACCTCAAAGAGCCTACAAGAAAAATCAATGCAGCTGAAACGCTGGCAAAATTTCACGTTGTGACATTGCCTTGTAACGTTTTTATTCTCTCATAAGAACATAATTGAGTGATTACTGTTATGACAGAAAACTTCGCCTTGTTGGTTTCCCCATGCAGCGTGCAGCCAAGGGTGACCACTGTCGAAAGGGACGGGGGAGCTCAGCCCCCCCCCTCAAACTTTTTTCAAAGGGGGGGGGGCTAACGCCGCCCTTGCCCCCTCCCCCGGCTGAAACGCCTATGCGCAGCACAACCTCACTGCGCGGGTTGTTAGCTCTCATCGTACTCGCACTCTCCAGTCTGGGCGAAGCGGTACAAGTGGGCATACTTGTGGCGCGCCTCTTAGTACGTCACGCCTCACGAAAAAAAAAGGCCCTTAGCAGACGCAGCTTGGTGCAGGGCACTGAAAGACACGGAAGACAGGAAGGCAATATATGTGTGAAATTAAATACTGTGGCTTTCTACAATCACAAATAAAAAGCACAACGCCAAAGCGAACCCCGCCGCGGTGGTCTAGTGGCTAAGGTACTCGGCTGCTGACCCGCAGGGCGCGGGTTCGAATCCCTGCTGCGGCGGCTGCATTTCCGATGGAGGCGGAAATGTTGTAGGCCCGTATGCTCAGTTTTGGGTGCACGTTAAAGAACCCCAGGTGGTCTAAATTTCCGGAGCCTTCCACTACGGCGTCTCTCATAATCATATAGTGGTTTTGGGACGTTAAGCCCCACATATCAATCAATCAATCAACGCCAAAGCAAGGTGTGGAGATATTGCCACGCTTGCTTCTTTTAGGGGCGAAGCTCCTTAAAGCATGGGCTGTGCGTACCCTGTATGTAGCCATCTCTCGTTTAGTTCTTACAGTGTTCTCTAGATGGCGGCACCGTCACTTGTATGTAGCTACTTTTGGTTTAGTTCTTGCAGTGTTCACTAGATGGCGGTACTGGTAACTGATGATGAAAAGATGCAAGATGTTATAAACTAGACGGTGGCACTTGTACCTAGACAACACTCGATGTCCTGAGGTCGTCCTCGGTACAATCTGAGGACGATCTGAGGTCGTCCTCGGTACAATCCTTGGTACAATCGTCCTCGCACAATTCTCATTGACCTTAGTACTCACTGAGGACGACACAAGCTGGTTTGCCCCGGAAACGTCCTTTCGAGTGCTTTCTGAGGACAACTATTGGTCCTGAAAAGGTCCCGTTAAGGATCTTTTGGGGATGACAAAAGCATTGCACTGAGCACTTAGATATAATTTCTGAAGACTTTTGCGCAGCAAGTAGATGCATTTCATACGTGAAAACTTTCTCCACACGTTTGTTTCTTACAGTCACAAAGTTATTGTATATTTCCACCACGTTTTTTTTTGCAGAAAATTTTCAAATTATGCGACGCGCTTAATGAGACACACGTAATCAATTGACTTAGGTATCGAACCCAGTATTGCGAAATGTCCATTTGAAACAGTGTGTTCTTAAATGTCACAGCCCTGAATTTGTCATTATACGTCGCTGTAGCACATAGTAACAAACCAACAGCTGGAAACCATTGACTATGCGGCACCATTCTAGATAGTCAAGTAGCCAAGCCATTCCAAGTCAACTGACTGTCAAAATGGCAGCGGCGGTCTTGTCAGAGAAAATCACGGAGTGGGGAAAGTGCAATGAACTAGTGAAGATTCGTGTCCTTTGTTGTTTGTGTGCATGATTAGAAGTGAGATATGTGTGAGAGTGTAAGTCGTAAGGGATGACGGTAGGTAAATTGCCGTGTTGATGGGTGCACTGGCCTGCTCAACGTTCCGACTGATCATGGATGCATTGTCACCAGCCGACCGCGGCGAGATGTGGTTCGGAGCAGCCTGGAACAACAGCCAATCGCGATCAATTGGGCTTCGAAGCAGCCTGGTCCCAACGTGAAAGGATCAACTTCTGCATCTGACACATGGCCCGACCTCAAGCAAGTGAAGTCAACGCCCATGTCGAGTGTACTAAAAGCTGTCATGCGGAGCCTCTAGCACTAGTGAGTGCATTGGGCGCGATACACGTGGTGATGAGGACACTGTGTCAAACTTTCGAAGAAGATTACAAATGTAGTTGGTTGAGGTGTGTTGACTGCCTTGATACTGCTTTTATTTTTTCAGACTATAGGCGGACTCGAATGCCTGACAAAGCTGTCTATTGTAAATATTTACTGTTAAATAAATAAATTTCAGTCAATAAGCTTTGTTTGTTTTACTCTAAAAGTCCAGCACTGTCGCCTCTCTGTTGATTGATACAGTATATATACTCAAGACCTCGCCGGTGTTTTTCTTTTGATGTATGAAAATGTCATGAAAAGAAGTAAATCCTAAGTAGTATCACTGCCCACAACCGAACCGGCCACGCTATCGTTGTCCTGAAAAGATACTGAAAAAGTCCTGAATTGTTGTTTTGAGGATGTGCTGAGGTTGTTATGTGTACGGACAAGGGGACGGGATTAGTGCTCTTCTAGTACCATAAGAGGACATTCTGAGGGCATCGGATTGTCCTCACGGGTGCATACTGAGGATGTCCTGAGGACATCCTCAGTATGCCCATGTGAGGACAGTATGCCCCCGTGAGGTTTGTATTGTCTGGGTAGTTGATGATGAAAGATGCGAGATGTTATAAAATAGGAATGATGTCACATAAGGCGCGTGTCATTGGTGGAAGGCAATCGTACGATTTAGTGCGGCGACGTACGCTAGGGATGCGTTGTAATAAAATCTAGTGTGCAAAATGTACGGAGGTTTCATGGCTTATCAGGGTTACCTCCGGAGTTCCGCCCCCTCATCATCATTCACTTCGTGGATATGGTGGCACTTTTTTGCATTTCTATTAACCGGTGCATCACACGTATGGACACTGCCTTTCGCTAAGGGCACCCGCATTCCTGGGAACCTTCAGGTTATTTTAGAATTTTTCGATAGACTTGAGCCCGCGAACACCAACAGTTGAGCTTATTCTGAAACTGTCATCCACCACGGTAGTGCAGTGGCTAAGACATTCGGCTGCTGACCTGCAGGTCGTGGATCGAATCCCGGTTGTGGCGGCCGCATTTTTGCCCGTGTGCTTAGATTTAGGTGCACGTTAAGAACCCCACGTGGCCGAAATTTCTGGAGCTGTCCATAATCACATCGCATAATCTCTCATAATCATATTGTGGTTTGGAGACGTCAAACCTTGACAGTTGATATTTTTCTGGAATTTTCGCGGCCACTAGCCATAAGAATCCAATATTTGATGCCGCACGAAGGAATACCGACGTGCGTAACCGCAGATCACATTATTTACGGTCGTCGTTCTGTTGGTCGCTGCTACTGCACAGCGTGCATTGGTTGTAGTTTGACTTTTCGTTTGCCTGGTACATGTGCGCCCAAATAAAAAGTTTCCTCTTCAACCTGTAGACTGCTGGCTTCTAAAACCTCGTGACTATGTACAAATTATGACTTTTATATGCAAAAATCCTGCCACTTATGGGGCCCTGATAAATGCTTACATTGTTAGTTTTATTAAACATTGCACAATGATTTGCTGATGGCCTCATTGGCAAGAAGGTTTAACCAGAGTACTTCACGGGGTGAGAGAGCCGTGGGTGAGGAGACTGCGGACAGTACCCGGTTATTATTACGCGTTAAGTGAACGAAACCACTGAGGCAAAGTCGACACAGAAAAAACACCGTGTTTTTTCAATTGCGAAAATAATAAAAAGAACCCCACCGTGGTGTTCAAAGGGATAAGGTACTCGGCTGCTGACCCGCAGGTCGCGGGATCGAATTCCGGCTGCAGCAGCTGCATTTTTGATGCAGGCAAAAATGCTGTAGTCCCGTGTGCTCAGATTTGGGCACACGTCAAATAACCTCAGATGGTCGAAATTTTCAGAATCCTCCACTGCGGCGTCTCTCGTAATCATATGGTGGTTTTGGAACGTTAAACCTCACATATCAAATCAAATTTATTGTTAGAGAAATTTTGCGAGTCTTCGAAATTGTTTCGTTAAGGATGCGCGCAGGACGAGTTTAGTTCATACGAGGGCTTATGCAGCCACCAGCGATAACACAGGGATGTTAATTCGCGCCTGTATATGCGTGCACTTGATCGCATGGCAGATAACTCGACGGCGGAATACTGTTGTCACCCCTAATATTGCGAGGCCTGTATCGCTTTTTGTTTTGATCTTTCATTTCGCGAGCTCAAGTTTACCCGCATATTTTTGTATTGAGCACACTGACTGCTGCCTTCGTCAACGTCACAACCAGGTGACACTGTGAATGCTTTGAACCTGTAATTATGAATTTTTATCATCTAACAAAGCTGACGCGTCGGAGAGGAATAATAGTGTGGGGCTTGTAGTATCACATGAGTTGCTTACTTGTTGGGTAAACGAAACACTAGACTGTCCAATGATTGGTAACAAGTTTCAGTGTGTTGAGTAATGATGAGTTCTTTCGTTGTCTCCCAGCATGCATGGACACTCATAGCGATGCTGCTGAGTCACCTGCAGACAGTTGATCTGCGATTGTTGTTGACCTGAACACGTGATAGCAGATGTAGAACCTGAATATCCAATACATTACATGTTGAACCTTCCATAAGATCGATGCCACTCGATTGATTGATTGATTGATATGTGGGTTTTCACGTTCCAAAACCACCATATGGTTATGAGAAACGCCATAGTGGAGGGCTCCGGAGATTTCGACCACCTGGGGTTTGTTATCGTGCGCCCAAAGCTTTTTCGCCTCCATCGAAAATGCCCCCACAACAGCCGGGATTCAATCCAGACACCTGGGCGTCAGCGCCGAGTACCTTACTCACTAAACCACCACGGCGCGGCGATTGATACCACTTGTACAGAGCAGCAGCTTTGTTCGGCATGTAGACGACATGACATTATAGCGTCTTCAGATTTCATTGCATCATGTATGCTTGCATGTCTTTACAATTTAAGTAGTAGAAACTAACTTAGTTGTGCAGAGAACGTTCCGCCCTGATAGTTTAGTTGGTGGGGCCCTTCAAGCGGCGTGCGCATTCTGAATGTTTTTGAAACATACTTGAGAAACTACGCTTTAATAATGCAGTAGAAGTGCACTTGTACAGGTTGGTCCAGGCTCAGCGCCATGCAGCGCGAAACGTAAAAACCGAGCGCATGCGCAAACACGGTGCATGCTTCGTGTCATCTGTTACTGATACACAGCTAGCTTTTGTAAAGGCCCGACCACACGTACCCATCAGAACGCGTCAACGCGCGCCTTGTTGACGCGGTGCCGCACTTTATTCCTGTGGAAAGAGAAAACGCAACTGCGCGCCCTCTCTCTTCATAAAGAGAGGGTGCGGCGTCGCGTCAAAAATACGCGCGATGACCCGCCGAAACAGGTACGTCCATTCAGGCCTTGACTCGCGTGCGGCAGCGCTGTCGAAGCTCTGGCGCCAATCGGCCGTCAAGAGTGGATAAGTTGGGTGGCTATAGAATGCAGCAGCCCCGCTACACACAAGCTACTCGAAAGAGTGGCCCCCATGATTTACACCGCTGCCGCATTACACAGTTTGTGATCTCGGCGACGTTTGGTTGTGTGCGACTGTGTTTCACTTTGTTAGGCTCTTACCGGCTACGTTGTGATGCTTGCACAGTTCAGCGTAGCCGTCCATGAGCACCGCCGTGAAGTGTGCCAGATACGATTGGAGGTCGCTGGGAGAGTAGCACTGCGCGAGCACTTGGATGCACGACCGGAATTCCACGTAAAACCTGTAACGGCAGGGTGAGCGGTGGGCGCAAACAAACTTTAAAAAAGAAGTGGCAGGAAAAGGTCACCAGAGAATGTCATAGTTGATAGACGCTTGGCACCGTTCATAGAACTTTCTACAATACTTCCTTTGTATTCCCCACTACATTTCTTAAATTTTCTACTATGTGGCACTGCGGAAAATAATAACTATATTATAAAATAATAACTATGACTATAAAGATAGGTAGTGCATGGATATGTCTAGTCATCATGCTTGCAACTTTCGAGGCACATTTGGTGACCTCAGGGGTCCGGGCTGTCGCATATTGTCACATGCTGCCACCGTGGTTTGGCATAACTCAGGCAAAACCACGAAAAGAGTAGTCGTGTGTAGCGTATTGAGCGTGTGCTGACTCCAAGGAGAAGTCTTCTTTCTCTTGTTCCTCGAGAGCCTTGATGACGATAAGTGAGGAGCACTTTGTGGGCCTGCGCTATCGAATGCTGTTGTCGTTTGGCGTAAAGCAGAAAAATGACGCATACAAATGGAAGAATAAAAGAGGAAGCAAAGCAAGAAACAGAAAGCGAAAGAAAGAAAGAGTAAATAGCAATAAAGATCGATAGAACATGAACAAAAGGAAATAGATAACGGGACAGGAAGGTGTGCTATAAGGAACGAAAGAAAAACAAACAGACATAAAGCAGGAAACAGAGAAAGAAAGAAAAAGAAAACTGAAGAGAAGCAAAAAAGGCTGCCCAACTAAGCACTTCTTTCAGGCTTGGCACCAACAACACAAACCTGCCTTGATTTTTTTATGTCTCTTTTCCACTTTTAATTAGCCTCACCTCGGTGGTCTAGTGGCTAAGGTACATGGCTGCTGACCCGCAGGTCGCGGGATCAAATCCCGGCTACGGCGGCTGCATTTCTGATGGAGGCGAAAATGTTGTAGGCCTGTGTGCTCAGATTTGGGTGCACGTTAAAGAACTCCAGGTGGTCGAAATCGCCGGAGCCCTCCACTACGGCGTCTCTCATAATCATATAGTGGTTTTGGGACGTTAAACTTCACATATCAATCAATCAAATCTCGCTTTTAAATAAAGTAAAAATAGTTGGCCCTGAAGCTAGTTTGCTGGTTAGAATTGACCAACTTTTAAGGCGACGTGGAATGCTCAACTTTTACGGAACCTCATCTTGGGGCAACGCCGCTGCAGGCCACATGGAGCTAAGCGGAGTCGTCAAGACAAACCTTCGGCAAATCCGTGAACCACCCATCGTTCGCATTGTACCTGAATTGTCATGCGTTTGTGCACCCACAGATAAGAGCGCCACATTACCCTTCAGAGGGCTGTTATGAAACTGTGTGTGTGGTACGAGCTATAGGTCACGGAGAAGGTTCGTAGGCATCTTGGTGCTTGCCATCACCCCAATTCAAAGAGAACAAAGAGAATGCCCCCTTACATGGATCCATTCATCCACCGATTCGCAACAGCGCTACATGCAACTGTGCTCCGTAGATAATAGAATGAATTAACGTGTTCTGCTGCAATGGCATATAACTGTGGAGCGTCACAGCCAAGGTTTTATTCCGGCGCTGCTCCGAACCATATGTGACCATTCGTGTGCGTTTGTGTTTCTGTGTGCATGTAAATACACATACAAGCTGAAAATGTCAAGCTTGTAAAGAAAGTTTATAGTACACTCTAAGTCAGGTGCCGGATAATGAATGGCACATAGGCGGCGCGCTCTTGCGTACTGACTAAAATCCTGTATATAGGGAACCCATCAATAAAAAATACCCGTGACAGCCGCACGGCACGAAAGTCACGCATACAGCCGGTAAGAGCAGGGGCAAGAAAGAAAAAAAGAAAAAAAAGGGGGAGAGCCGCCGGCTCTGTCACGCCAGCCTGGCGCCAGGAACCGGCATCAACTTACACAGAACCGTTCAGCCACAAGCGTGAGCGCGGAAAAAAAAAGAGAAAGAAACGCCCCTTCCCCCACCCTTGCTGTCGCCACACCAGCTGGGCACCCGGCGCTGCCGTGACGTTCGCCGTCGCCTGCATGCCGTGGCATTTGTGTGTCGCCGTTTCATCTTGCTGTCCCGTCATGGTCGTTTTTCTACAAGATGGTCTGAGACGGAAACATTTTCCTGTGCTATATGGCACACTCTATTCAAGATATCATACATCTCTCTACATTTGGGCATACACTGAGATGTGCAATCCCGTAGTTACTCTTTTGACTTCAATAAAAGAGTACAAACAACTTTCCGTTCATCAGCTGTCGAGGCATGACGCTGTGTCATGCACTAAATCAAACAGTACTAGTGCATGCGTGAGAGCTTTCTGAAACACTGGCCTATGTATGTTGATGCTCATGTTCTGCCAAACAAGTTGAACGGACGGTTTTAGGAAAGCATGGCAAAAAAGAAACAAACTGAAGGCCGCGAGACAGAAAAAAATCAAAAATGAAAATCTACTGGTCGATCTTTGATTAGCGGTTGCGTAATTTGATGACGAACATCAAGTACAGGAGTCAGAAGTCAGGTGCAGAAGTCAGCAGGAGATCCCCGCCGCGGTGGTCTAGAGGCTAAGGTACTCGGCTGCTGACCCTCCGGTTGCGGGCTCGAATCCCGGCTGCGGCGGCTACATTTCTAATGAAGACGGAAATGCTGTAATCCCGTGTGCTCAGATATGGGTGCATGTTAAAGACACCCAGGTAGTCAAAATTTCCGGAGCCCTCCACTACGGCGTCTCTTACAATCATATGGTGTTTTTTGGATGTTAAACCCTGCATATCAATCAATCAGTCGAAGTTTTGAGTCGTGCTTCCGCCAACTCCCTGAAGATACACCTGAACACGCAAAACATCTCTGCTAAGCTCAATGGTGCAAGTTCAAATCCCTGCTACTAGTCCACACTTCGATGTGGTTAAATGGGACACTAAAAAGAAACAGTGGCTCGGTTTAGAATGATGAACTGCACTTTTAAAACTCTAATGGCATAAGTTTCACTTATGATAAGTTTATTATTAGCAGAGAAATAAAGGTGGAATTTTCATTCCTTAATTTCATTAGGAAATGATTACGTGTGACGTAGCAAATTAAAAAAATTGCCACTCACATCTTCCCACGGGGGGAGGGGGGAACTCGAGTTAACGCTTCGCCGAGGGGTGGGTGTATCGCGTGAATGATGCGTAATTGGGTATGGCTTGAGAAGGTTTACTTGTCATTTCGTCTTTATTATTATTTATTGAATGAAAGAAAAGCATCGCCTCCAACGTCAAGAAAGAGCCAAGTAAAGACACCCCTGACTGAATTCTGAAAGCGCGATCCAGTGCATACATATAGGCGAGAGAGAGAAAGGGGGTGAAAGTTTTGCACGTGCCTTCTTGGGCTGGCTCGAGACGCGAGCATGCGTATTGGGGGTGTGGACGGCGCCGCCTCCGAAACACGACATCATGCGGCTAAGAAATGATCCGCATTTAATAAATATTTTTCGTATTTTTGCGACATTGGCTCAATAAAATTTTCTGAAACTTCGTATTGCCACGTTCCATTTCCCAAGTTTTTGTTATCGTCCCAAAACACCACACGATTCTCAGCGCAAACCACGCCTGCAGTTTTCGAGAGGGTTCCGGACTGTAGTAGATCATTTCGATAAGATCACGCCCACTGTGCGAATGGTACAGATTGTTCTGGAACGTACGCCGCTACCAGCAATAGCGCTAGAACATTCGACGGCGGGAGTATAAATGCCGACGCACTTCGCCGCTTGTCAGTTGTTGATCGAAGGCCGACGCTCCGTTCGCCGCTATCAGTCTGAGACTGCTATCTGTGCGAGACTGCTGCTGTAATTGGACTTTCTGTTTACCGGGCACAGGTTCGCCCAAATAAACAGTTAAATCCCAACAAGAAGTCTCCTGTCTTCGGCCACGTCACGACCCCGTGACATTTGGTGGAGGTGCTGCTTCGTTCATGTACCGGACGCCCCCGTCAAGCCGTGAACCCAGCCCACGTCGCGGAGAAGACACCGACGCCAACCAGGAGCAGCGAACAAGCCGCCGACAGCAAGGGCTACCACCGGAGTACAGGCTTCTACACGACAAGCCGCGGAACACCAAGGCCATGACTGCGACTGCAGCGACAATGACAACCGCAGTGTCCCAGCCCACGATGGTCACGCATCAACCCAGGGAACCACCAATTTTCCATGGGTCATCGTTCGAAGACCCGGAGTCCTGGCTAGAGACATACGACCGTGTGGCCGCCCTCAACCACTGGGACCATGACGAAAAGCTGCGTCGTGTGTTCTTCTATTTAGAAGACACCGCAAGGACCTGGCTCGAAAATCGGGAGTCCACGCTCCGAACGTGGGATGTTTTCTGCGGCGCATTCCTGCAAACGTTCGCGAGCGTCGCTCGAAAAGAGAGGGCCGCTGCTTTGTTAGAGACCCGGGTTCAGCTACCAAATGAAAATGTCGCCATTTTCACAGAAGAAATGACCCGACTATTCCGTCACGCTGACCCAGACATGCCTGAGGAGAAAAAAGTTCGTTTCCTCATGCGAGGGGTCAAACAGGAGCTCTTCGCGGGGCTGATGAGAAACCCACCGAAAACCGTCCAAGAATTTGTAGCCGAAGCGACCACTATTGAAAAGACCCTGGACATGCGCACCAGACAGTATAATCGTCGCCTGACTGCAGACTGCGCTGCTGCTCAAGCCAGTAACTCCGTAGACCTGCATGAAGCGATCCGAGCGATCGTGCGGGAAGAGCTGCGCAAGCTGTTGCCTTCGGCGCAGCCTCAAGTGGATTCGATCGCCGACATTGTGCGAGAAGAAGTTCGGCAATCGCTTCAAATTCCCCACGCACCGCTGCCCGAGCCGGAAGCTATGAGCTACGCCGCTGCACTGCGCCACAACGCTCCTCCCCGTCCACGCCAAAACGCCGCCCCATCGCACTTCCGTCGACAGACGCCACCGCCGCCACCACCCCCACCGACGTCATACCGTTCGCCAGCGGCCCAGCACAGTGCACCGAGGAAGACTGACGTCTGGCGCACCCCTGACCATCGCCCACTCTGCTACCACTGCGGCGAGGCCGGACACACATACCGCCGTTGCCAGTACCGACAGATGGAACTGCGTGGCTTCGCCGTCAATGCACCGCGCCCACAGCCAGGAGAACGACCACGTGACATCGCCGACTACCTGACAGGAACTCGGTGGACACCACGAAGCCCTTCGCGCTCGCCGTCGCCCAGCCGCCGCATGTCACCGCACCACCGACAGTACTCTGGCTCAACGCGGGGCCGGTCTCCTAGCCCGTATCCGGGAAACTAAGGGCAGCAACCGGTGGAGGTGCGGTTGCTGTGCGACGAACTACCGAAGATCCTCCGACGACGACGACGCCGCGACGGAGCTTTCCGAACACAACGCCAACCAGGCAAAGCCCTGACGGCGAAAGCTCACTTACCGAAGGTGGCCTGACGACACAACATGGAAGCAGCGGAACAAGCCGACGCAGCCGTGACCCGACGCCACGCCCTAACTGTAATGCGAGACGGCGAATTAGCGACCTCGACGTTCTTATCGACGGCCGCAGTGTGACCGCTCTCGTCGATACTGGAGCCGACTATTCTGTCATCAGTGGGTCGTTCGCCGCGAAGTTAAAGAAAGTTAGGACAGCTTGGAAAGGCCCTGAAATCCGCACAGCCGGAGGTCATCTCGTAACGCCTGCAGGAATCTGCACAGCGAGAGTCACCATTAACGGCCGTATTTATCCTACAGACTTCGTAGTCCTACAGCGTTGCTCGAGAGATGTCATCCTTGGCATGGACTTCTTATGCCTCCATGGTGCTGTCATCAACCTAAAAACAAAGTCGATAACCTTATCCACAGAAGAAGCACTACCGCCGCGCACGCCGTCTGGACACCATGCCTTGAATGTGCTGGAAGAACAAGTCACCATTTCGCCTCGCTCAAGCGTCATTATTTCAGTCGGCGCTCCTGAATCACCTGACTTCGAAGGCGTCGTTGAAGGCAGTCAGCATCTGTTGGTCACCCGAAATATTTGCGTCGCAAGAGGAATTGCAGAGTTGCGGGGAGGCAAAGCAACGGTTATGCTCACAAATTTCAGCAATGAGTACAAACATGTGAATAAAGGAACAACGGTCGCATACATCGAAGAAATTGTCGAAGCCACTAGTGCTTTCGCCCTCGCCGATTCTGCGGAACCTGCTCAGAGAAACCAAGCCCCTCCCATAGCTTTCGACGTCAATCCCAGACTTCCGAACGATAAGCAAGAAAAGCTCAACGCCCTGCTCCTGCAATACGAAGATTGCTTTTCGTCGTCATCGAAAATTCGGCAGACCCCAATCACGAAACATCGCATCATAACCGAAGAAAATGCCAGGCCACTCCGTCAGAGTCCGTACAGGGTTTCGACGCGAGAACGTGAGGCCATCAAGAGACAAGTTGATGAAATGCTGCGGGATGACATTATCCAGCCGTCCAAGAGCCCATGGGCATCCCCCGTGGTGTTAGTGAAGAAAAAGGATGGGACCCTACGTTTCTGCGTCGATTATCGCCGCCTGAACAAAATCACAAGAAAGGACGTGTATCCTCTCCCACGAATAGACGACGCACTTGATCGGCTCCATAACGCCAAGTACTTTTCGTCAATGGACCTCAAGACTGGCTATTGGCAAATCGAAGTCGACGAAAGAGACCGAGAGAAGACGGCGTTTATAACACCGGACGGCCTCTTCGAGTTTAAGGTGATGCCCTTCGGCCTTTGCTCAGCGCCTGCAACTTTTCAACGCGTTATGGATACAGTACTGGCAGGATTGAAGTGGCAGACTTGCCTTGTGTACTTGGACGACGTCGTCGTGTTTTCCTCGAGTTTCGACGAGCATCTTCGGCGCCTTGAAGCTGTACTTCAAGCCATCAAGACTTCCGGACTCACACTGAAGCCAGAAAAGTGCAGATTTGCGTATGAAGAGCACGTTATCAGCAAGTCTGGAGTTCGTCCTGATCCACGGAAAACAGCCGCCATCGCCGAATTCCCGCCGCCCACTGACAAGAAAGCCGTGCGCCGATTTCTGGGCCTGTGCGCCTATTATAGGCGGTTCGTGAAAAACTTCGCCCGCATCGCCGATCCTCTCACTAACCTTACCAAGGCCGACGTGGAGTTCAAGTGGGAAACGCCACAGGAACACGCTTTCCAGGAGCTTAAACATCGCCTCCAGACGCCTCCGTTACTTGCCCATTTCGACGAATTCGCCGAGACAGAAATACATACTGACGCAAGCAGCGTAGGTCTTGGCGCCGTTCTTGTGCAGAGGGCTGACGGACTTGAAAGGGTTATTAGTTACGCCAGCCGATCGCTATCCAAAGCAGAAGCAAATTATTCCACAACAGAAAAGGAGTGCCTCGCCATCATCTGGGCTACGTCGAAATTTCGCCCATACCTCTACGGCAGGCCCTTCAAAGTTGTGAGCGACCACCACGCCTTGTGTTGGCTAGCCACATTGAAGGACCCTTCAGGTCGCCTCGCACGATGGAGCCTGAGACTTCAAGAATATGACATTACTGTCATTTACAAGTCTGGCAAAAAACACTCCGACGCCGACTGTCTCTCTCGTGCGCCTGTCGACCAACCGCTACCCGACGACCCGGATGACGACTACTTCTTGGGAACGATAACTACCGACGACTTCGCTGAACGACAGCGGGCCGACCCGGAACTTAAGGCCCTAATTGAATACCTCGAAGGCAGGACCGCCGAAGTCCCGAAGGTATTCAAGCGCGCACTTGCGTCGTTTTTTCTACGAAACGGTCTTCTACAAAAGAAAAACTTTTCACCGCTTCGGGCTAAGTATCTCCTTGTGGTGCCTTCAGCTCTGCGACCAGAAGTCCTGCAGGCCCTGCACGACGATCCGACGGCAGGGCACCTCGGTGTTTCTCGCACGCTCGCGAGGATACAAGAAAGGTACTACTGGCCACGTCTTACCACCGACGTCACTCGTTATGTGAGGACATGCCGGGACTGTCAGCGACGCAAGACACCACCGACAAGGCCAGCGGGACTTCTGCAGCCAATTGATCCACCTTGCCGACCTTTCCAGCAGATTGGTATGGACCTACTGGGGCCGTTCCCGACGTCGGCTTTCGAAAACAAGTGGATCGTGGTAGCTACCGACTACCTCACCCGCTACGCCGAAACAAAAGCCCTGCCAAAAGGCAGTGCATCCGAGGTAGCTAAGTTCTTCGTCGAAAATATCGTCTTACGTCACGGCGCCCCGGAGGTCCTTATCACCGACAGAGGAACGGCATTCACTGCCGACTTAACTCAAGCGATCTTGGCATACAGCCAAACAAACCACCGCCGGACGACAGCGTACCACCCACAGACCAACGGCCTCACCGAGCGGCTTAACAAGACGATCGCCGACATGCTGTCAATGTACGTCGATGTCGAACACAAGACGTGGGATGCCATTCTTCCGTATGTGACCTTCGCATACAACACGGCGGTGCAGGAGACGACGCAGATATCTCCATACAAATTGGTCTACGGAAGGAGCCCGGCAACGACGCTCGATGCCATGTTACCCAACGTCACCGACGAAGAAAACCTCGATGTGAGCGAGTACCTTCATCGCGCCGAAGAAGCCCGACAACTTGCGCGGCTCCGTATCAAGAATCAACAGACGACCGACAGCCACCGTTACAACCTTCGACGACGCTTCGTGGAATACCAGCCCGGTGAACGTGTTTGGGTGTGGACGCCGATACGCCGACGTGGACTAAGTGAAAAGCTTCTGCGACGGTACTTCGGACCGTACAGGGTGGTTCGACGTCTCGGCCCACTTGATTACGAGGTTGTCCCCGATGGCATCACGAACTCTCAACGACGCCGATCGCGACCTGAAGTCGTCCATGTCGCACGCCTCAAGCCGTTTCATGCGCGTTAACAAACTGAAACAGTGTTTTTTTGTATTATTGTTGTATCGTAATTTATTCATTGTACTTTCTTGCATTATTATTGTACCTTCATCTTTAGTTAAAGCATCGAGACGATGCCTTTTTCGGAGGGGGGCAATGCCACGTTCCATTTCCCAAGTTTTTGTTATCGTCCCAAAACACCACACGATTCTCAGCGCAAACCACGCCTGCAGTTTTCGAGAGGGTTCCGGACTGTAGTAGATCATTTCGATAAGATCACGCCCACTGTGCGAATGGTACAGATTGTTCTGGAACGTACGCCGCCACCAGCAATAGCGCTAGAACATTCGACGGCGGGAGTATAAATGCCGACGCACTTCGCCGCTTGTCAGTTGTTGATCGAAGGCCGACGCTCCGTTCGCCGCTATCAGTCTGAGACTGCTATCTGTGCGAGACTGCTGCTGTAATTGGACTTTCTGTTTACCGGGCACAGGTTCGCCCAAATAAACAGTTAAATCCCAACAAGAAGTCTCCTGTCTTCGGCCACGTCACGACCCCGTGACAGTATGCTAGATATATAGAACAGACAGATGACAATAGTTAATTTCTTTTATAAAAAATTGGCAGATTCCTCGTACAGTTACAATCGATGATATGCGAAGCACGAATGAGAAAAGTTGTCATGCCACTTTGAAATCAGCACAACGTTACGAGGTGGAGGTAAATGCAACCGTACATGACTTTTGTGTCATGATTATCGTTTTTGTATGCGTCGTTTACCTTCTTCATTTATTCAAGTCACGTGACACCTAATTTAGTATATGTGGAGCTAGTAAAATGGCCACGAGCATGCTATGAGCGTGGTATGTTGTTATGTTCTTACATGACATGCGTGTCAGGATTATCATGTTTGCATCAGTCATATATTTCATCATCCATTGATGCCACGTAACACCAAATTTGGTATATGTGGAGCTACCAGAACGGCCGCGAGTGCATCATGAAGGGCCCAATATACTCCAATGGAGCATTGACGCGTGAGCACGGTGGGCACAGCGACGCTACGTTAGCAAAACGCAAGCACTCTATAGTCTGACGCCCCACGTCACGAGCGTCCGTTGACGCGCCCGACGGCAACCGGCGCAAAATGCGACATGCTGCATTTCACCCTGAGGCGTTACCCAGACAACACTGCCTCTCCCTCTTTTCATGACGGAGGGACGTCGGACACATTGAAACGCGCACGCATCAAAGCAACGCAGCGCATGCCTGAGGGTATATGGCAAGACCGGCGCCTTGCGTGGCATTGCCGACTTGACGCGACGAAATGAACGCCGGCGAGCACGCGCACCACGTCACGTGTAAATGTATTGGCGCCTTGAATGTGGCATGAATCCATGTTCTCACATGACACGCATCTCATGATTATCATGTTTTTACCAGTCACTACCTTCATCATCCATTGGCGTCATGTAATACCAAATTTGGCATATGCGAAGCTAGCAAAGTAGCCCCGAACTCATCATCAGTGTGGCATGTAGTCACGTTGTTACATGACACGCATGTCGTGATTATCACGTTTGGTTGTGTCATTTACCTATGTCGTCCAAGCGGGTTGTCTAATATCTAGTTTGGTACATGTGAAGCTAGCGAAACGACTGCGAGCGAATCATAAGTGTAGCTTGTAGTCATGTTGTTCTAATGTTTATCATGTTTGAACCAGTATCATACCTTCGTCTTCCATTCGCATCCCGTAATACCAAATTTGGTGTGTGTGACGCTAGCGAAACAGCCGCAAGTGCATCATGAGCGTGGCATGTAGTCATGTTGTTGCATGACACACATGTCATGATTTTATTGTTAGGGTCTGTCGCTTGGGTTTGCCAAGAAATCATGCCATACCATACCAGTTTTGCAATATGCCATGTGAACGACACTACCACAAGAACTGCAGGACCATGAAAAGTAAATAATGACATTCATGACATACATGTCATAACTTTCATGTTATGACTCGTCAAATATGTTCTTCTTACAGTCATGTTATGCCATGTCAAGTTTGGTATCGATACCATTATCGAAACGGCCAGGAGAACTAAAAGCCGTAGGTGGCCAGATAGATAGATAGATAAGATAGATAGATAGATAGATAGATAGATAGATAGATAGATAGATAGATAGATAGATAGATAGATAGATACGCTCAAAGTCGCCGAAGTTCGCTAAGAAATGCTTCGCATTTAATAAAGGCTATGCAGTACCCAGTAGACGCCTTCAAAATGTACTCCTTCACGGTGACTTTTCCCCCCGCATTTTCGTTTCGCGTGTTTTATTGCGATAACAGTTATATGGACACTCTCAGGTGAATTTGGTCGCGGGTGTTGGCGTCGACGCCGGCATCATGCACCGTATATGTATACGTATCTATATAAATATATATGAAAATGCAAGAAATAAAAAAAGTACAGAAGAAAAAGCACTCTGGCGCGCAGAATCGAACGAGAAACCTTTGCATCGAGAAACCGAGGCATTAACCACTAAGTCACCTAAGAGAACGTTTTTCATAGATCAAACGGCAAACTATTTATATCCACCACTCACCGCTGCTGTGTTTTTGGCATTACCAGATAGATGGCACAATGAGCGCACGTCGCCACATCGTGCAGCGGCAACCGCTCTAATTTCCTACGCTTACTTTGCTCAGCTTAAAGAAGAGGAAACGCTCCCTCGCGCGCCCTCATCTCGTGGTGGCGAGAAGGGGAGGATCGTACGCCTTGGCTGGCCACGGGCCTTACGTGGAACGATTCTGCTGTAGTTACCGAGTACACAAAGGTCACTGTAATTATTGCAGTCTCTACTTGCGAAAAGCATGCGCTTTTCAGAGACTCACCTAAGTAACAAATGAGACGCTTGTTCGCATGCATCCGTACCCATGAGTACCTTTCGTGTGTAATTTGTGCGCGAGAAACGCGGGCCACATTTCGATCTGCTTTCCATTCTGCGCGTGACCTTTCAAAGTGTTGCTATCGCGTTTATTGCTTCGCCTTTGCGGCAAAGCTGTGAATTTTTTAGCCTACCAGCACCACGTCGGGGTGAAATTGGTGTTCCCAGAACTGTGAAATTGCACTTTACTAATAAGTGCTTACATTTTAGATGCACATTAATGAATCCCCCTTGCCCGAAAAAACGAGGAGCGCCCTTGCCTCGGTCCAGCCCACAATCATATCACGGTGTTTCCGCGTGAAGCTTCGAACGCAACACCAGGTGACACAGCGGTAGCTCCACATTTTTCTACGTCACGCAGTACCCATCAGACTGGCGGAAAGATAGTGGGTGACATAAGGTTAGAGATAGCTCTTTTTAAGTCTGACGCATTAAGTTGAGATAGTGTGCCTATATTTTCTGTGACTAACTTAACAGATGACAATCCCAATGACAACGATAGACTTAGATTAGTGCGATGACTAATTCATAGCCCTTTTAATGTTGCTAACACAACTGTTACTCTGAGAGAAATACAGCTGGCCAGAATATGTATTTAAAGGGACACTAATGACCAACAGTACATTGATTTAGAGTGACAAAAAACTGCACACTGATCACAATAATATCATATGTTCCAGTATCGTGAGTTAGTTATTAGCGGAGTAAATCAATGAAGCTTCATTATTAAACTTCGCGCCAAAATCTCCACGTGTCAGGTCAGAAATTTCAAATTCTAATTTTTGTATTTTCCTGACATTGGCGCGATGAAATTTTGTAAAAACTTGCATGTGGAACCTACGTCACCCCCAGAAGACAATGCACTTCAGTTTTATTGATTCGAATCTACGCTGGAGCCAGTAGACAATTTCGAATTTTTTTGCGTCGTGTAGATTAGTGTGAGAATCTCAAGATGGCGTCGCCGCCCTCATTTTATCTTCTCACAATTTCTAGCTCACCAAGCGTCGAGTCGCGGTAAGAGTGACGTTTTTGGGATTGTGAAATTGTACTCTACTGATACGGGAAAAATGTTTCTGCTCCTGAGTGTCTCCTTAAAATAGTAATGATGAAAAATACCGGTTTTCCTCTTGCAGTTTTCCTTGGGACAGTGCACGCCTCTGATAGACCATGCTTCTTGGTTGACATAGTCGAGAACCGCCTTGATTCCGAGTTCGTAGTCGTCACAATGAGACGTCTTCCTGACCGTAGCGAGGCAACCTTGGTGTTCCTTCACGATGCTGCAAAGAAGGAAAAAATTTGCAGGCAGCATATCACGCTCTGGAATGCTTGAAGGCGAAAGCTCACCACACACTCAGTAAGCGGTTCAGTTATAAAATCATGAGCCAGATATTTTGCAAAAATAACGGGTCGTAATGAAACAGATGTAATTCCCCCGAAA
Source organism: Rhipicephalus microplus (assembly GCF_043290135.1). Lineage (NCBI taxonomy): Eukaryota > Metazoa > Arthropoda > Arachnida > Ixodida > Ixodidae > Rhipicephalus > Rhipicephalus microplus. The sequence goes on along the minus strand of NW_027464597.1, from coordinate 8,222,691 downwards.
AACAAAAGAAACGATGTCATCAGGTAGGTAGGTAGGTAGGTAGGTAGGTAGGTAGGTAGGTAGGTAGGTAGGTAGGTAGGTAGGTAGGTAGGTAGGTAGGTAGGTATATAGGTAGGTAGGTAGGTAGGTAGATAGGTAGATAGGTAGGTAGGTAGGTAGAAGGTAGATCAAGCTCAACTTTAATCTGTCGTGCTAGCTAACTAAATTTTGTGGCTGTTCAAATGGGAAGGGAGACCAAAACTCACATGCAGACCTTTTCTTTCGGCAGATTGTAACACACGATTTCGCTAACTGTAAGTTGCATGCGAAGAAGGCGGCTATGTTGTCATGCAGGTCGCAACCCTGTTCATCGGGCGAGGACCCGTTGTCAAAACCGTACATAGAGCGCAGGAGCTTCGCTGCAAACAAAGTATGATGCATAAGAGAAGATCACCAGGGTTCCTCCTGGAATTTATGTGCACTACGAAGTTCCGCTTCCGTGTCCTTAGGGATTTGCGCGGTGGCAGCTGCTGGAAAACCTGCTGGTGTGAAGGCTCGGAGGGCTATATGCATGAAGGCTGAGGCGTGGTTAAGCGAGAAGAAGGCGCTTTATTCGAACTTACTCAAAACGTGCCGTCTGCCCTGGAGATGTGAGGGAAATTATCGAGCCCCAACCCACGATTGGCCATGCAGTTGAGTTGCCATAATAGCACCGCAGGTGACGCTTCTGATGAGCTAGGCCTAAAGCCCCTATACTTCGTAAACGTACCGCCATCTGCTCTCGCCCTCTCCACCTCCTCTCCGGCGCATTGCTTTTCTTATTTCGCTTGCGACATTGGCGCCCCCTGTAACGCCCCCGCTACGACCTTGCAGTTTACTTTCGAGCCAAGAGAGAGGGAGGTTCAGAAAAGGAAAAGACGCAGCTTCTGCAGCGCTAATTGGGAGCACGGCTCAGCACCTGTAGGGGTGGGATGATGGCATTAAAAATGTGGAGAAGAGAGAAGAAGAGAAATGGCGTCCATGACCAAGGACATGGCGTGCGGCTTCTATAGCCGGTTGTCTAGTCCTGTGTCCCCAAAGAAGCGAAGAACCGCCTTGAAGACCTGGGTGCGGTGCCTTGCATGGAAGAGGAGGTCCCTTTGTATAGCGGGTGAGAAGAGGAAGTGGTGCAGATAAAAAGAACGCTGTACTTTTTAACTACCGCCATATGCTCTCCTCTCCGGCCTGTTGCTTTTTTTCTTTCGCTTGTGACAGTGGCGCCCCCTGTAACGCGCCACGACCTTGCAGTTTACTTTCGAGCCAGTGAGAGGAGGAAACAGCGCAGATCAAAAGAATGCTGTACTTTTCTGAAAGTATAGAGGCTTTAGCTAGGCCACAATATACTATGCGAGGGCGGGTGCTCACATTGGCGCATCACACCTTTCGTATGGCCGTACACAATTCGCCAGATGACAAAATCTTCTTTCTGCACGTGGGAATGTGTGACTAACAAGGTTAGGTGATCTTACTTTGAAAAAAAATTACTTCATTCGATACACCAAGTTGTCAAAAAAAAGCGGTGTAGTTCATCAGAAGTCTTGAAGCCATTGCTTGTAAGGATTTTCGTAAAAGAGAAATAATTGTACACGTAAATACTTAACAATGCTACCTACAAAAGTCGTGCAGTAATTTTGGCAAGTTTCACTGGTGAAGAAAAGTTCAATCCGCTATGTGAGTGAACCCAGGACTATATGCCTCTCCCGGATACTGACCAGAAAACTAGCAGATAAAGAAGGGATGTCAAAAATGAAAACATGCCCATACATAGCTATACAAAATGCAACCAAAAAGTAGTTTTCAAGGAGGTGAGAATTGTCCTGAAAGTGTAAAGCTGTCAAACAACCCCGCAATGTTGTAATACGAAGCTTTTTATCTTTTTTAATACCGATATGCCAGAGCATCTTAGACAGTCGAGAGAGATAAAATAGAAAATAGGAAGGGCGGGAGACTAATGCGGAGCTAGGATTCGGTATGCTGCCCTGCACTGCAGTGGTAGGGTATAGGGAGTTGAAAGAGAGAAAAAAAATAAGAACAAAACACGGACACACATGTGCCAAACGAAAGCGATCCACTCAGAGTCGTTAAGACAGGCCAGTAGATCGAAAGAAGCCCCGTTTTAGGGGCGAAGCTCCTTGAGCCGTGGGTCGTGCATCCGCGATGTATGTAGTAGTAGTGGGTCGTAGTAGTACGTAGCCACCTCTACGGCCGTACTACAGGAGGGGCATGCGCGCACTCATTTGAATTGAGGAGGAAACAAACCCACATTATTCATAAATAAAAAAATTGTTGTTTCTGATGAAAAAACCCACAGAGACGAGTATCGGTGACTTAATCTCTAATAAAATTTTCCTCGATGCTTGCTAAAGAAAACTAGTATCGGAAGGACGCACTCTGAGCACTATCTGACCAGAAAGGGTTGCCTCGTTAAACTCTCTGGGCGTAACCTCCTATGTTTTAGGAATGTTTAGCGAAGGCTGGGCCGCAGTGCTGTGAACTAAAGGTGGTAAACGATGGGAACTAGACTCGAAGCGCAAGCCGTAAGAAAGTGCGCACGTGCCGCTCCCCAAGTCTGGCCATGCCACCTCCCGTTCAGTCCTTTGAATGTCCGCTAGATGGCGCTAGTTCTATAGGATGAATATATGATGAAAATATGCGAGATGGCGGTGCTTGGAGTGTTCACTAGAACGAAGGGAAAGACAGACAGATGCACGGACAGACGAACGAACGGACGAACGCACACATGGACGCACGAACGAACGAACGGACGGAGTGACAGACGGACGAACGAATGGACGCACATATGGACGGACGCACGAACGGACGCACGCACGGGTGGTTGAACAAACGGATGGAAACAAGAACGAACAGACGGATGAAAGTGCGGACAGACTGGTGGATGCTTCGACCCACTCATAATAATGCACTCCGTGGATACGTTGTGATTTTTGTTTCTGTGCGCAGGCAGCTGTTGAGTTTATGGTACTACAGAGCTCTGTGAGTAGAAGCTCATGCACTCGGTCTCGGCAACCGTGGTCACATTTCGATGGAGGCGATGTGCTAGAGGTCCGTGAATTAGGAATAATGTGTACGCTAACGTCTCCAGTGGTCGTACCTTCCGGAGCCCTCCACTACTGCGGGTTTTATAGTCGTAACATGCTGTTGGCCTGTAATAGCCGATAAATTAATGCTAGCCTCAAGCTTGGATTCCATAAAATGCTACGACGTTAGATAATTACATTGCTTACATGTTGGCGACTTTTCTGATTTAGTGCCATTCTATTTCCGGATTGCCCGTACGGCAAGGTCGGTGCATAATGAGAAACACAGACTGCTTCTCGCACTTTCAACGGACGCACTGCTACCTTAAGTTGAAGTGCGGCTCATAGGCGGGGTCGTTGCGGTGTTCAGCGTCGGCACCGCTGAATTCGGTAGAGTGAACGAGGACGAAAGATAGAGAACGCGGCGCGCAACAGAGGATGAAATATGGAGACAGCGAGAACCCGATGAGGAGGAAACGACAGTGGCGAGACGACAGGTTCTGCGACTACTACCCGCGACACCACAGTAGTGCTAGCCGTTGTGCGGTCGCTGATGACATCGTCACTACGGTGCGTGGTGAGGGCGGCTGCCGATCCCATATATGGAAATAAAGCGCCTCATGAAACGAGGGGCTGTTGAGGAACGCACCGGCGTGCTTCCTCCAGCAGTCTCTCGGTTAGCGAGACAGTCACACATCAACCTATCGCAAAATCAAAACAACTAAATAGCTGCGCTCAGAATCCGCATTGGGCACTATGCTAATTGTCGATGACTTTTTGATTGCTGAAACAACAGTGAAATATTTAAGGTCACTCTCGTTGTAAAGTACAGGAATGATCGAACTCGCATTGACTTGGACGTATTGGGTTCACTTGAAATGTCGAACACGAGGCTTACCTTGCGGTCGCTTGGCCAACTGGGAGTCGTAAGCTGATGCATGTCGAGGCACATCGCCCGGTATTTCCGTGTCAGCGATCCGATAAAGTACTCCAGGTGAACCACGAGTTCCGCGTTCTCGCTGGCCGGCTTCCCGTGCAGCACCGTGTCGACGCAGCCTTGGTAGCGGCCAAGGTACCTGCATTCACAAAAGACGTGTTCGAAAACTTTGGTGCTGGTTTCTTGGCTCAGTGCTTAGCACTTTAGTTTCTATTGTTAACAATTCCTGACTTTGTCTTATTTTTAAATTGTTTGTTAGAAAATTGATTTGTATACTATTTGTTTCTGCCATGCCATGCATCTATATTACTTATTCGTCGTTAACAGTCATATACAGACAGTCCCTAGCTAATTATTATAGAACTGTTGAAATGCATTTATTAGCTAAGATTGTCGCCACACACATTTATGTTTTGTAAAATTATAGCCAAGACTGGCTGCATAAATTCAGTATCTTCACTTATAATACAGCCACTACAGTCGTGTTGGTAATAGATCTACCTATCTGTCCATACGTATGCCAACCTAAGCCACGTCACTTTTGTCTTCCCTTAGTAAATTTCATGTTAAACCGCTCATAGTGTTCTTCCTTTATACTGCAGCACTTATACGTATGACCACGCTTTAGCGTTTCCTTTACCAGCAATTAGGTTGTGTACACTCCACAGAAATTTAGACATAGCACAAGCCAAAACGTATGCCATGGTAGAAACTCGTCGTTCGGCTGTGCTTCATTTTCCAGCTGGTAAGTGTTTTTTAGGGGCGAAGCTCCTTATGGCGTTGCTTGTGCGTCCCTCGTGGAACGTAACTACCGGTGGCACATACCTGAAATAGCGGTCCTTACAATTTTGACCTCCAAGGTGGTTCCGGTGAGAGATTTCTTCTGTGCATTGTTGAACAATGCACAGAAGAGACAAGATCTATGCACAGAAGAGACAGGATCTTTGCACAGAACAATGCACAAAAGAGACCGGACCAGAAGAGGCAGAACCTAAGGGGGAATGAGAGACAGGACCTTTCGGCCTTTAGGTAACGCGCACAGTGCGATCCCCATTAGCAGCTATTGGCATGTAAATAGAGCACGATCTGACAAGAAAGGGTTGCTAAGTTATACTCGCTGGGTGTAATCTCCTTGGTTTTAGAAAGGTTTAGCAAGCGTTGGGCCGCATAGCCATGAATACAGTGAACATGTATATACCATGAACTCGAGGTGGTTAAAGGTGGGAAGTAAACCCGAAGCGCAAGCTGTAAGAAAGTGTGCATGTGCCACCTCCCGTTTAGTCCTTGAAATGTCTGCTGAATGGTGGTGCTTCTATATGGAGAATATATGATGAAAATATGCGAGATGGTGGTACTTGGAGTGCTGAATAGATGAACGAACGGACACACAGACAGATGCATGGATGGTCGCATAAACGGACGCAGGTGCGGATGCACGGACGAACGCAGGGACGGACGCACGAACAGACGCACGCACGGACGGGTGGATGGACGCATGGCTGGTTACACAGACGTACGCAGGAACGGACGGAAGCAAGAACGAATAGACGGACGAATGCTTCGCCCCACTCCCCATCATTCACTCCGTGAATATGTTAACTTTTTTTTTTTGCACGCTGCGTGTATACGTTGTGATGACGTAAGTCGTATTTTGTGCCTACTTCTCTTGTGGCATTGTCTCAGTTCTGTCAGGAAGTGTATTTTACACAAACCTCACAAATCACAATTGTCCCCTGTTAAAGACGCGTCAGTATAGGAGCATGCGCTCCTCGGCGTTCGTGTGTCCAAGTGTATTCCTAGGCGTGTATTCGTGTGTCCAAGTGTATCCACTTGTGTTTCGCACTGCAGAAACAAGGACCAGGCCGAAAAAAAAAATGGGAGCGTGGTCGACCTTCGATCCTGCAAGTGTCACAATTATCACAGCTGCTCACAATCATTCAAATAAGTTAACTTTCACCGATTATTCTGGCAGTTATTCGCACTTACCTCATATAAATTTAAGCTTCTTCGCTACACGTATCCACTATGACTCATGAAAAACGAGCAGAATGAAAACGAGCCTGCCAAAGTGAACCTCAGAGGACGCATGAAAAAAAAAATTGGCAGATCCCACGTACAGAGAGAATCAATGATATGCGAAGCACGAATGAGGAAGGTATATATGTAGGTTTATAGTCAGAACAACGTTACGATGTGGAGGTAAATTATACAGTACATAACTTACATGTCATAATTATTATGTTTGGACGTGTCATTTGCCTTCACCGCCTATTCACGCAACCTAATACCAAATTTGGTTTATGTGGAGCTAGCGAAACGGCGGCGAGCATGCTATGAGCGTAGCATATAGTCATGTTTTACATGACACGCATATCATAATTATCATATTCGGACGTGTCATTTAACTTCGCCATCTATTGACGCTATGCAACACCAATTTGTTATATGTGAAGTTAGAGAAACGACCGCAAGCGCATCATGAGCGTGGATGTGGTCGTGTTGTTACATTACTTGCATCTCGTGAATATCATGTTTGCACCAGCCACATACCTTCGTCGTGCTATCACGTACCGTAATGCCAAATTTGGTATATGTGAAGCTAGCGAAACGGTGGGGAGAACATTATGAAGGGCCCAATATATTGCGACACAACGTTGACAAGCGCACCCTGGGTGCAGCGACGCTACGCTAGCAAAACTCGAACACTCTATAGTCTTATTCCAGACGTGACCAGCGTCATTCAGGGCAGCCCGGCGGCAGCCGGTGCGAAATGCGACATGCTGCGTTTTGCACCAACCACGTTACCAAGAATGCACCGCGTCTGCCTAGCTTGATGACAAAGAGACGCCGGGCGTGCTCAAACGTTCATGCGTCAAAGCAACGCAGTGCGGCACGTGCCTGCGAGTATATACCAGGAAGATCGGCGCCTGGCGTGGCATCACCGGCATGACGCGACGAAACGAACGCTGGATAACACGCGCACCGGGTCACGTCTAAGTATATTGGTGCCTTGCGTGTGGCATGCAGTCATGCTCTTACATGGCCCGCATTTCATAATTATTAGGATTGCAACAGTCACCCAGTCACCTTGGTCATCCATTCGCGTGACGTAATACCAAATTTGGCCTATATCAATCTAGCGAAACGGCCCCAAGCGCATCATGAGTGCGGCATGTAGTCATGTTGTTACATCACACATATGTAATGATTACCATGTTTCGACATGTCATTTACATATGTCATCCGTTCGCGTCACGTATTATGGAATTTGGTACATGTGAAGCTAGCGAGACGGCCGAGAGCGCATCATGAGCAAAGCCCGTAGTCATGTTGTTACATGACAGGCATCACATGATCATCATGCTTGCACCAGTCACATCCCTTTGTCGTCTATTCACGTCTCTTAATAATAAATTTGATGTAAGTGAAACTAGCAGAACGGCTGCGAGGGCATCATGAGTGTGGCTTGTAGTCATAATGTCACATGACATGCATTTCATTATCAGGTTTGCACCAGTCACATACCTTCGTCATCCATTCGCATCATGCAACGCCAAATTTGCTGTATGTGAAGCTGCCGAGACGACTGCGAGAGCACCATGAGCGTAGTGTGTAGCCATGACTCATAACTTACATGACATGTACGTTATGATTTCCACGTTAGGGTCTGTCGCTTATGTTCGCCATGCAATCATGTCACATCATACCAGTTTCGCAAAATATCATGTGAACGAGACCACCGCAAAAGCAGCAAGACCATGAAATGTAAATGATGACATTCATGATATACATATCATGATTTTCATGTTTGACTATTCAAATATGCTTGTCATACAGTCATGGCATACCAAGTTCGGCATCGATACCGTTATCCAAACAGGCAGGAAAGCTAGAAGTCATAGGCGAATGAACGGACGGACGGACGAACGGATGGATGGGTGGGCTTGGATGGATGGATGGATGGATGGATGGATGGATAGATGGGGAGATGGTTGGGTGGATGGATGGATGGGTGGATGGATGGATGGATAGATGGACGGATGGATGGATGCACACAAAGTAGCCGAAGTTCGCCAAGAAATGCTTCGCATTTAAAAAAAGTGCGTTGCTCCGATCTGCTCCGTCGAGGGTCGCAATGATGTCCCACTCCTCACAACCTCTTGCAATTAACTCAACAATTTTATTTATATTAGTAATCCTAGAAATATAATAACACACACCTTACAATAATTAGGGCAGCTTCACACTAGTTGCACGAAGCCTTTTTTTTATATTCGGTTGTCTCCCATTTCTTACCCTGTTTTTATTTAATGTCTGATTGTGAACTTTATTTTTGTTTATTTCTATTTTTGTTCCTTTTCCTTTCTTTTATGATTTGCTGTAATTATAGTTTACCTCCTCTGTTTTTCTATGTTAATATGTGGTTTTGCTTGCGTAATGTCAAGCAAAATTACTTATGTGGTATTGAGTTTCTCTTCTATTGTTGTTCACCTGCTCGCCGTTTTTTCCTCTTTAGACATCTTGTCAACTATTATCACCTGAGAGTCCCGCTGCAGTCTGCGACCATGGGACCCTCGTTTGTATATTGTTCCGTAACCGCATCTTATCCTGTACGAATAAGTAACTTTGAATGATGACAGCGTACGACAGCATGCAATAGCTTGGGTGCCTACAGTATTGCGCACTTAATATCATCATCAAGGTGTTTGAAGAAAAAGAGAAAGAAGACTTCTCTTTGGTTCAAGCGCACTCTCAATATGCTTCGGATTGAATTGAATTGAAGTTTATTTGTCCTGAAATTCTTAAAGGATCTGGAGCAGAGGCTAAAGGCTATATAGCCTGACATAGGGCCTCTGCTCCTAAATACAGTTTGGCACGCAGGCCGCTCAATCTGGCACATATGTTTTCAGAAATAAATATATAACACAACAAATAACACTCAGAAATAAATAAATAACACAATAAATAAACCATAACACAACAAAATTTAGCATGGTCTTGTCACAATATTTCAGGGAAAACATTAGAAAAATCACTTTATCACAAAAGCGTCATCTGAAAAGAAACGTCAATACAGAATGTAAAATAAAGCATAAGAAAAGCAACTACAACACATAACTCAAATTTATAGATAGGATGTAACAAATCAAGTACAGAAACTTTAATAAGCATACTCAATATCATGGTTCATTAGGATAGACTTGATGATGGTCTTCGAAGGTACGGAATTTGAAATCTATGAGATTGCTATGCTGTACGCGAGTTTTTCATCGTTATGCCTACCTACATAAGACTGCGACAGCGTACGACACCACGGGCCCCTAATGTAATCAGCACTTTATAAGTGCAAGTTCCGATACGATGTGTCTTGAATATCCAACAGTATCCAAGATTTATGCAGTGACTAATATTTACCGAACTGTTAACTTGAACGAGAAAAACCACTTTCCTTGTATGAGAAAAACTGGACATCATTGCTGCACAAAATATGCTTTGAATACAATAAAATAAAATAAATAAATACAATAAATAATACTCCATTGCTCATAATTCCAGAGAGTGGTTCAATGAAAAGTGTGTTTCATACCGCAATGTTTCCGCAAAGGAAACTGCAACTATTGAACGTTTCACTGTAGGGGTACATTAGGCGCATGTTATACCTGTAACTGCATACCAGCAAATCAGACGAGTGTCAACCACGGGAGCGCCACGCTTGCCTCTTCTCAGGTTGGCCTGGAATTCCTCGGCGCAGAGAAATTGCGTTAGCCCCGCCTTTACCTCTCAGCTTGTCGATTCAGGGTTCATGCGAACTCTGCCTCTGAGCCTGGATTCTGAAAAAAGCACCGTTAAAAGCCCGCATTATATTTTACACCTTTTCTTGAATGTCACGGAACGCTCACTGTCAGAAGCATGCTAAAGCAGCTTATCAGGTGACATGTAGCAATAAAGGCCCAAGGCTTTCATCAGTGCTTGACCTTCCGTACGAAAGGAAGTCTAAAGTTCAGGTCGTATTTTTTAGCTAGACACAATAATATTGAGAACAGACAATGATTCCAACCAGAAATGTTATCAGTAATTACAATGTAAGTATAAAGAAAGATAACTTGCCGCCCACAGGGACTGAACCTACGACCTTCGAATAACGCATCCGATGCTCTACCCCTGAGCTACGGTGGAAGTCGTTCATTGTCCCCTTTATAGGATATATTACGTGCATTTAAATGTGGGAGCATCAGCCTGGGCCGCAAGTAGCCATTACGGCGCGTGGAAAACTCATTTTTTGCCTGTTGGCAACCCGTCCCCTTCCGTGAGTAGGCCTTTTGTAAGCTCGATTTTAATTATTGGTTCACACTAATAAAACTTGTTAACTAATAAATCTTGTTAATAAAACTTGTTAATAAATATCATTGACGTGGCACACAACAAGAATACTCCTCCCGGCTAAAGGTGACACTATTGTGCACGTGATCACAGTTTGTGTGAACATTGTGATGAGTGACTGGTGTCATCAGTTGGATGCCGCCATGCTTGCATCACAAAGGTTAGGGCTCCTGGTTAAAAAATTGATGATCTGATGCAAACATTGAGGAAGGAAAACACACCGGAAAGAAATCTGATGAACCAGAAATAATTTTTTCATCATAAAAACAGCACAGTAGCCATATACCTATTGTTCAAGGAAATGAAAAATAATGTAAATCAGCATGTTCCCTCAAGAAAATAATGTTGTTTAATAATCTTGCAAATCAAAGTAAAACAGTTATTCAGTTGTCATCAGAGAGACAGACAAGTTGATAGGTTAGCATGACACAGTTTGATTTGCTTTCCTACAATGGAATGCGTAATGAAGGGTGACGTATCCCTCTCCTCTATTCCAGTCAACGTGATCTTTATTCTATACACCGACAGGGCACAGAAAAAGTTTCAGTTTAAAGTGATTGCGGAGCAGTGTGTCATAGCAAGGTTTGATCGGAGATGTGCAACGTTAACGGGGGACATAACACCAAATTTTCGTTCATACTTTGCGTTACGTGGGGTTGATCCTTGTGTGTTTCCGAATGAGATGGCAAAGTTTCAACAGCCAGCTGTGCAAGCATTTAAACTCTGGCGAGAGGTTTCATTTCGTGTGACACCAACACACACGCAATGACATAGGCAGTTTGTGGTATGGCCCCAGCAAGAACTCGACAGGAATATTTAGAGAAACACTCGGGAGACCTCTGCCCTGCATGCAGGGTGAAGGTGATGGGGATTATGATGATAGGGCCCACAGGCTATAGCATAGCGAACTTGCTCGGTGAACTCCGTACGCAACAGTTGTGTCTTCCACGATGTCCTACGCGCCAGCGTAGCTTTCGCCAATCCACCCACCGTCACCCTCCCGAGTCCTGAGGCTATGTACTCTAGCCGATCAGCAACGTCTGTCATCGGACTCGTTCGACCGGGTTCCAATCTCTCTTTTCTCTATATTTACTTCTCACTTTATTTCTTTTAGTCCCTCTTTATCAACTTCCGTCATGAGCCGCTGCTGAGATGTCACACTTATCTGCAGGCATTGGCGGGGCTCACTTCTTTCTCCTTTTGTTATATTTTGAAACCATTACCTCCCCTATAGCATAGCAGAGTATGTGATACACTCTATGCTGTACACCGAAACGCTAATTCAATATGACTGCGTGTAGCGTACCCCTCTGTTCATGTCTGCACTGGGTGTGGCTCAGTTCAATGTGGCGTCGCATCGGCTTCAGCTGGTTCAGGAGGAAAGCCCTCTTGGCGCATTCCGTTTCTCGAATCAGTTCGGCAAGGCACTCCTTGTACTCGCCGATGAACCTGCAACACATCACACCAAGAACAGAGCTTGACGTTTTCATGCGTAACATTCGTGATGCTCTAAAAGTGATTGCGCATGGGTGCTCTACAGTCAAACTAACTCGCTCCCCCCTTCCTGACTTCGATGTACAGCACAGCGTTCAAGTATGAACATGGTGTGAAATTGAAGTAATATCAAAAGTTGCGCATACTCATCAAATCGGCCTCTGCAGCTACCACCCCGAGCAGTTCTGTAAGCTGCATGCATACGATCAGTGAACGATGGAGACTAACCGTAATAACACTTGTACTGTCTAGACTAGTGTGTCAAGAGCTTTCCTAGGTGTATAGAAAATTTTGATTAGTAGCATGTAACCACTATTAACGCTACTTTTTTATAGCTCACTGAAATAGATGCGAAAAAAAAGTGCTCCCGAGTCAAGTATCAACCTTTATCGAGTATAACAGATTCGGCGTCAAATTTTCAAAGCATTCCCCTTTTATGTACCCATGGCCATTTTCGTGGTGACATAAGGAATAGCACGTCAAGCGTCACGGTTGGCTAAAAATTACTGTTACGATTAATTCTAGTGTGAGGCGACTTTGTAATAAGGGGCTTCAATTCATATGGGGTCAAATGTGACCATATGTGATTGTTCCACTAGGCAACAATGCAATAATGTTTCTTTCCTATAGCGACGTAGGTGCAAGAGTTTCAAGGAGTACTCACGATCCAAGCTGAAGGGCATACTCAATAATACTAAACAAAAAAGCTCTTAGACAATGGGCAGCAATAAACCCGCGTGAGTGGTAACTTCGAACTGATTTTTATTTCAAATGAATAGTCTATTGAAAACTTAAAGAAGAAAAATTATTTCGAACGTGAGCATGGGCAGCAAGTTTACACTTTGAAAGTTAGTTCTAATTAGCATTCGTTGTCGTCTCTTGTTCGAAAGTTCTTGCACTCAGTATTATGAAGCATGGAGAGCCAATTAAATAAATTTCTCGCTGTCGTTGGCGCACGCCCACCACTACTCACGAGCATGAAAATGCAGCCTTGAATTCCCGCTCAGCAAGTCGAGTTCCCAGCCGGAACTCCGCGTCGCATTGCTCTAGATAGAAGGCGAAGTACGTCATGTTGCAACCGCTTTCGCTTCCTGTGAAGGGTAAATAACAGAAACACGCCAAAGCAAGAAAAGCATGCTTCTGAGGGGAACATCGCGAAAAAGAGGATGGAGAAAGATTGCACGATCATCACAAGCGCTGACGAACAACTGTGTGTAAATTTATTATACATGGAAATATAGAGCTGAAAACAAGAAGAAAAACCATCACATGCACATAGTAGTGAAAGGCAAACAGGAATCTTCCACGAGTCGCAAAGTGCAAGTTAACTACACAAAAACATTGCCTCTTTTTCCAAGAGGGCGAGTGAAGGCTCACTGATGCACATGTTTCCTTTCATCTTGTAATGAAAAGCCTCGTTGATTTGGCACTCTGTTTTGTTACGATACCTTGGGAGTATCTTGCATTCATGAAAGAGCGGGACGAAGCCGCACAAGGAGCAATGGGCTGCAAAGGTGCTGCTTGTTGAAATCCTGAGATTATTTGCGTGCTCTCTCAGGCGCTCGTTCAAACAGCGACTGGTGTGTCCAATATAGGACAGATCACAAGACAACGAAATGTCGTACTACGTTGCTCACGCAGTCAACGCACCACGTCTTGTGTTTCTTGACGCTCGCATGCTCCTTGGGATTGTCGTCGTTCACTTTCTTGCAAATGTGGCTGAGCTTACGAGGAGACGAGAAAATGAGCCTTACACCTGCTTAGCTGCCAATCTTAAGGAATGACAAAAATTTTCACTCTTTCCTGAGTTGGGCATGTCCTGGAGCCACGTTTCGAGAGCTCGCTCAGTAGGAGTATTGCCAAGGCTTCTTCGAATCACAAGGAATAATAAATTGAAGAAAAATAAAAGCCATAGAAGAGAGCATTAGACAAACTTAGCTTAGTTGTACCATGAGATGCGTTCAACGAGACACAAGAACCCCCTTGTCATGCTTACAGGAACATGACTTTTTGAACCGTGTCTAAACGATAACGCTCTGCTCACGCCGTCACACCAACTTGGTAGCTCGTTAGCAATGTCGCTGAACTGCTGAGCTCGCAGGAATGTTACATCAAAGAAATGCACTTAGAAAGGTCGTGAACTTATCGTTAAGGTGCCCGTTAAGAAACCATATATGGTCAATACTATATACCGGAGTTGACCCCCCCCCTTAATTGTCTCATAATAGGGTACCACTATGTCGTCACGTACAACCTCTGAACTTCAATTCATTTTTAAATACAGTGGTGATGTGGTATTGAACATACAAGTATATCGGTGTGGATAACACTCATGTAGTAAATAACATATTGCCGCAATGACTTGCCATCCTTATCACTTTGCTTGTGACGCACCTGGCTAGTGTGTATCTGCGCTCCATCATGAAGGCGTGATCCCTGAACTTATCTTCGTGCCCTAGCAAAAATTCCAACAGAAAAACTGATAGGCTATCAGGTTATTGACAGTTGTATCAGTCTATAGGTGTATCAGTCTATGAGTGTATCAGTCTATGAGTGTATCAGTCTACGAGTGTATCAGTCTACGAGTGTATCAGTCTACGAGTGTATCAGTCTACGAGTGTATCAGTCTATGAGTGTATCAGTCTACGAGTGTATCAATCTATCAGTGTACCAGTACTGGTCTACCAGCCTATAAGTGTAGCATTCTACTCTGATAGGCCCACAAGTGAATCAGTGCTTAGCCAACTGGCAAGTGTACCGCTACATCAGAGCAGACAGGACACAAATATGAACACAGAAATCAAACAAAATGTTTTATTTGATGTGCCATTCCTTTGTTAATCTTTTGATTTCATTAATTCATTAATTCTGTTTGCCAAAGCTTTATTGAGGAGTTTCTCGTTTGCTCAACCTCTCTAATCAGAACAGTGTGCTTCAAAAAAATCGTTGAAGAAATCTGCATGATCAAAAACAAACCAAGTTATGGGCACTTATTAAGCGACAATTATGTGCACTCTAAGTAGAGGAGTCAATATGACAAGGAAATAAGAAGGAGTGCTACCAGCCTGCCTCTCTATTATTGTTGAAAATTAGTTTGTGAATTCTTTCATAAAAGTACCCAGCTCCAGTAGGCAAAAGCTAGACATGATGCTTTAGTAAGTAATTATAACACAAGTTAACCTAGCAAAAATTCTGATAGAGAAACTGATAGGCTATCAGTTTATTGACAGCTGTACCAGTCTATAGGTGTACCAGTGTATAGGTGTACCAGTGTATAGGTGTACCAGTCTATACGTGCACCAGTATATAGGTGCACCAGTATATAGGTGCCCCAATCTGTTTAGTAGAAGCTAATAAGTGTATTGATGCATGCTTAACCGACTGGTGGGTTCGCCACTGCATAAGAGCGAGCTGTATGGACAATAAAAGTGAACACAAAAATCAGACAAATTTCTTTTATTTTATGCCTCATGAACTAATTCTTGGACTTCATGAGGTCGTTAATTTTGTTCGCGAGCGCCTTGTTCAAAATCTTCATCTTTTCGTTGACTTCTCCAATTGGCACTGAGTTCTTCAAATAATGACTGAAGAAATCTGCATGATCAAAAACGAAGCATTGTATGGACACTTGTTACGTGACAATTATGTCAAAACAGAGGAGTAAATATGACAAAGAAACAAATACGAGTGCTGTCACTGTCTTTCTTTCAATTTTAATTATTTTGTTCATTCTTGCATAAAAGCACCCAACTCCAACAGACAAAAATACGAGGCTTGAAGCCTTAGTAGTTACAACACAAGTTGCCTGTGGAACCTCGACAGAATTTACTAATATGCACAAGCATGAAGCCAATAAATTTTATAAATTTTGGGCAAATTGGGAAATTTTACTTACCAGAAAGCACAGTGTACTTTTCATTGTCCAAGGGAGGTTTCGCCTCTCCTTTATTGCAGTTGGAGGCTGCACCAGTGACGGAGCACCCGACTAGGTCTGCCGTTGAAAAAATGGCCACAGCCGCCTCACGCACAAACCGAGTTTCACTTTTTGTGCTCATTAGATGGCTATAAACGCCCTCAGATATGGCGATTCCTCTGTCCAGTTTCATCTATAAAACAAATTGAAGATAATGTGTACACAACAGTATGTCAATACACATTCCCTTATTTCTGCAGACACACTTATGACAAAGCTCACACGCAGAGTTTTACAATACCTCTCTATTAGTGGGCACATAATTGAAAATTTGCCCTGGCAATTGTTCACTGTTCTCCCTCACACTTGCGGAGACCACTCGGTGATCAAAACCTTCAGTGCTGCTCCTGGTCATAGTGGCGGTGCGTGGCGGCTGCACGGTGGGAGTATGTGGCGGCCGCATGGCCACGATTTCTGGTGGCCGGATGACGGCGGTACATAGTGGTTCCACGGTAGCAGTGCACGGTAGTGCCAAAGGCGCAGCTTCTTTTAAAGATGTTGGCCTGTGGCTGCAGCACTCACAAAGCATGCGCTTTTTTTCTGTAATAAAAAAGCAGAGCATACAGAAAAAGGAACTGTACCGCATCCTTATTACAGTTGCATGCTAGGTTCGACTGAAAAGACTAGGGTGCACAACCTAGCAAGGCCAAATATAGTGACAAATATTGCATGCAGAAGAGATACCATGTGAAAGCAGAATAATAGGCTGGGTGTTACGTTTCTAAGTCATGCTGTGATTATCAGGGACACCGTAATTGAGGGCTTCAGAAATTTTGACCATGTGTTCTTTAACGTACACCAAGCTGCGACAGTATGGAAAAGCATACTTGCAAGTGATTAAAATGATGTGTGCATCACTGGGAAGTTTGAGATATAAGCTTAGGTTGCATTCTGCTTTACAGCAAAACTGTATGATCGATATAAGAAAAGTGCAACATAGTGATGTATACAACTGTAGAAACAGTACATGACCACAATTTATAAGGAAATAACCAAACCTGTTTCGAAAGTTTTGTTGCAAAGAGCCTTTTCAAGTATTCTAATGCGCTCCAATAGCTTGGCATTTTCAGCCCAGAGCAAACTGACATCTTCTTTGAGACGTTCTGCCTCCGTCTTTTCTTTGCCAGCATCACCAAACAGGAGGTCTCGATTCCTTTTTTTGAAGTGTTTGTCAACAGCCTTCTTTTTCTGTTGAACAGTAGCTTGATGTCGTGTGTCCTGCAAATGCATAGCCAACCCAAAATGCAGTAAAACCTCGTTAATTCGAAGTCACTGGGATTGCGAGAAATCTTCGAATTATGTGGGCTTTGGATTAACAGAACATACAATAAATGGGGTGCAAGGGACTTGAAATTCTTCAAAGCAATCAGGGCTGATTCTATACTGTGCCGGCTAGCTTGCGGCTCCAAAGGTTATGTTTTCCTGCAATGCCTGGTCTTAAACACGAAGGAATGGTGAGCTTCATTGCTGCCACCAAAAAAAAAAAAAACGCAGGCGTGGTAAGCAAAAATGCGTGCCTGCAGAAAACAATATGTGCTTCACAGCAATACAGGAATGACAAGCGGGTAACAAGTCACCTAGTCCTCGCTGTGTCAGCACGTCATCGATCCGACTATTCACTAATTCTTCCTCGTAAAATAAAGAATTGAATGATGGCCAGTGTGTCGAAATCGGCAATATGTTTTTGCTGAAAAGCATGACCATTGAAGCTTTTGCGCTAGTTTTCGAAGTAGGCGTTGCAAGCAAGAACTCTGCCAGCAGTGCAAGTGCACAAATTGCTGGAGCAACCGGCATCTGGAGGTTCGTATACGTTGCGAATTCTGCCAAACTGCCCTTCATTAAATTTCTTTACAATCCCAGAAAGAATAGGTAAATCATAACGCGCTGACGTTGCAAGAAACAAGCGACATACTGCCCACACGTCACTGCCACTGCTTTATTACAGTTAAACACTTTTTTTTTTCTTTTCCCGCAGGCGCACGTTTTGGTTGACCACGAGACCTTTTTTTTGATCGCTGGAAGTAGCGATCGAGGCTGGAGTGCTGAATTCAGCTGCCACTCATTAGTATCACTACGTGGCATTGCCGTTTGGCTCTTGAGAGCAATTGTTTCCACCTGTTTGCGGCGAAATCGGGAATTGGCACGTACATGGCACCCGAAGTTATCCCATTAAACGGACTGGTGCTGACCGCCGTTTCTAGTTGTCCGTTCAGACTTACATTGAAAAATACAGGATCGCAGAAATATTTGAATTACGGGAGATTTTGAAATAACTTAGTACGAATTAATTTTCACAGCTTATGGTTTGTTTTTATGTAAAAACAAGGCACATGCATTGTCGTGCACTCTATCTCCACTAGCCAATATTATCTTAACTAGTCAATTGTATGAAAAAAGTCGCAAAGCGGCACTCATACTTCGCTATAAGAATAACATAAGTAGCTATTCGACATATTGCAAGTTTATCACCACCTTCAAGAGTAAATATGACTGTACCGGCGCACGTGTGTATACAATAGAGCATCACTGCTCCGTGTGCGACTCTGCAGGTCCATATCAAAGCTAATAATCACGCCAAAGGAATATCAAAGTAATAATCACGCCGCTAAGTATCACATCGGGTGCATGTGAACGATTGAACCTACTTCTTGAAACGACAGATCCTCCACTTCATCTGAACTGCAGCTTTCAGACGGGTCACTGTCTGGTCTCTGAGGGATAGATGTTCGTTTTTCCGTAGCTTTTCGAGCATCGTCCTCAGTTTCTAAAAAAAAAAAAAAAAGATCAGTGGATAACTTCAGGCTGACTGCTTCCTCCTTTTCTTTTTGAATGTGGAAAGGAAGAGGCACACTCACCGTAAAGCCTAATCACTTGAGCATGGTAGTGGCCGCAGTGCGTGTCATCTTCCCAGAACACTTTGTACCACTTACAATGTTGAAATCGCTTGTACTTTTCTGTTCTAGGTGCTTACAAGAAGCGATTTGAACAATCCGCTTTTGATTACCGTCACGGAAACGAACGAATGCGAACATATCGTCGGCGTACACGTACGCTACAAAGCAACACAGAACACACACACACAAAAAAAACGTGCACTGCGATCACAATGACGATGGTGGTGTCCTCAGTGAGTATTTTCAACTTCATTGAAACAAAGTCTATGATCAAAACAAAGTTATTTTGAGTTAAAGTAACTGAATTTATTTTTTAAAATTTAACACATGCCATAAAATTGATTATTATTATTATAATTTATATGCTTTCATAATCACAGTAAATATGAATGAAAACAAACAAGTAGTGTTGCCAGGTGTCGCTCACGTCAGCCCACGCCGCTAATGCGTTGTTTTATCGACATCACGGCCTCATGGCAGTCTCGCCTTAGAACACCTGGTCTCGCTGCATGTTTTATACTAGTTGACGGCACCGCGCGCACCATCTTCAAGTCAAGGCAAGCAAGGTGTGAATGTGAAGCTTCTTTTAAGGGTGTATGCTACCTCTGTCAATGCATCTTGGACCCACCTAGATTGTTCATCGTGGCCTCAGTTTGCGTGGACACCATGAAGCGCATTACTTGAAGTTAGCGTACAACTTGACAGAAGATGGATTCAAGTCAACCCCTGCCTCGATCAAAAAAGAGGAAGCGCTATTTGGAGCCCGGATCACATTATGTAGTACCGTGGACAACGAGCCCATATCAAGAAGCGGCTGAGGCGCAATCTGCCAGCGAGCCATGCTCTAGCAATAATGCTCCTCAAACTTCAGCTGGTAACGGGGCTTCTGGTGTAGCGACGCTCGACACACGAAGTTTCATTGATGTACATGGTGACAGCAATCAAAATACCGGTCCCGACGATACCTACGGCTTCGAGGAAAGCTCGCTCTCAAGCGATTCCTACTAAACTACAAATTCGGCTTGCGACGATGCAAGCATGAGCGACCGCCATGTCGATAGCGACACAGATCGTGAGCAGGATGAAGATGAGTTTTGCCGCTTGCTTTCTGATGAACGCTTGCTGAACTCTGACCTAAACGTCAGAGAAGCAATGATTATCCTGATGGCGTACAGTACATCTTCGGGACTGAACTGGACCAATATGGAAAAACTGGTGGGGGTGATAAACCTTTTTTGGGGAAAGCAAATTCTGCCAACGTCCAAGCACCTGCTTAGAAAGACATGGAAATCGTGGCTGGCTGGTACAGTCAAACACCATTACTACTGTAAAGAATGTGGATCGATCGTACCCAATCCTAGTGAGAGGGACTTCGTGTGTCCACAGTGCACAGCCTTGAATCCCCCAGAAAATCACTTTGCCATGATTGATGCGAAAAAACAAATAGAGGTGCTCCTTTCTAGCAGCAGTGTTGCAAAAGGGCTTTTAGCTGCTCTACAAGAGAAGCAGTCACGTGCTCATGAGACAGACTTCACCGACATAACTGATGGCAAGTTGTACACAAACCAGATGAAGGAAGCGTCATGGTCCGATTTGACAGTGACTTTCAACGTTGACGGAGCAAGGGCATTCAAGTGCAGCAAATCATCGTTGTGGCCCTTTCAGTGTGTTGTAAATGAACTCCCAGTTACACTGCGCTGGAGCAACATGCTACTTTGTGGCCTCTACTTTGGGAAGGGGCATACGAAAATGGCACCCTTTTTGGAGCTATTCATTGAAAACATCTGCAAAGTTGGGGCTATAAAGTGGGACTGCAATGGTCTCAAGTTATCATCCAAAGTCAGTGTTGTTTGCTGCTACGTCGATGCCCCTGCACGGGCTGCAGTACTCAACATGAAGCAATTCAATGGGTATTACGGCTGCAGCTTTTGTCACCACAAGGGCGTTTATATCTCTGGTGAGTATCACATCTGTTCAAGCAAGAGTTCAGTTTAGTGTGCCCAAGCAAAAATTTTCCAAGTTTCCCACATGCATATATTTCAATGCATTCAGTGAGTTTTCGCCTTTTGCTAATTATGAACAACAGTTAAGAAATCTACTAACGATCATTTTAGAACAGTAAGCATTCGAAACAAAGCATACTTTTAACTATACTTGTAATTTTATGTAAATATATAATTGTTTGATGAGAAATCGGACTAAACATAAATTTAAATATATATTTTTTGTTTGCTCACTATTGGGCAGCACTTCCGACTTCTTGTACACCTTTGGCAAACAGTGTCATGTTACAACTTTCTTGAAAGATGCATTTTTGTTTTCTTTGTTTACAGGGTCACTGAAATATCCACTTTTGAAAGGTGGCCACGAGCCAGAACCAAGGACGGATGCTACCTTTCAAAGGGACATGGAGGTATCCCTGGAGTCGGGTGAACCATTGCATGGCATCAAAGGGTTTTCACCAGTCGCCCGGCTGCCAGGGTTTGATTTGGTGTGGTCTGTGCGCCCCGATTATATGCACAATGTGCTAGAAGGCGTGGCCAAGCAACTTGCCGACATATGGTTTGGCTCACCGGGCTCTCCATCCTATATTGGGCAGCCAGAAAATATACGCAAGTTGGACCACAGGCTCGCTAATGTAAAGCCACCACGGTGTTTCACGAGACTACCACGAAGCATTAAAGAAAGAGGCTTGTGGAAGGCAAGTGAATGGAGATGGTGGGCCCTTTTCTATGCTGCCCCATGCCTGGATGGCATCTTGCCACGCTCGTATCACAGTCACATGTGCCTGCTAGCATCATCACTCTACTTTCTTCTGAAGGATCAAATCAGCAGAGATGAAGTCAGGGCAGCGATGGACAGACTGTCCGATTTTGCTCTGAAGATGGAGCCTTTGAATGGCGCAGATGCCATGTCGTTTAACGTGGACCAGCTACTCCACCTTCCGAAAAGTGTAGCAGAGCTGGGCCCACTGTGGTCCCACTCTGCATTTGTCTTTGAATCTGGCAATGGCACCTTTCTGAAGCTAATTAGCGATGCTAATGGTGTGCCATCACTAATTTCTGAGCGCTTTGTGATGAAACTTCAGCTGAAGAGACTTGTGAACACCCTTGATCTTTCCACAGGGGTCAGAACAACCTGCCATCCCTTGATGACCACATCACCTCCAAGAATTGTCGACACATGCCCCATGGGAAAGTGTGTAGTGTGTAACGCAGTGAAAGAGAGTGAAAGGAGTGCCTTTTTAGAAAAATTAGGCTATGTCCCGACACAACTGGTGAGGTTCCAGCGCATCATGGTGCATGGCGAACATCAGAAACAAGTGACTCTAGGTGCACAAAAGAACGAGAAACTGTTTTTACAAATGCAAAAATGGCATGTATTGCACACTGCTACATGTCTATGAACTGCAAGACTATGTGTGTACTCATGTGTGTGCGACTTGCGTCTGAACAATACAAGAACACTTCTCACATCGGTCTTTACACACAAACTGAAGAAAAAGTTCTTTTACCAGAAGATCTGGACAAAGTGTGCGTGCAGATGAAAGTTGGTCGTGCTTGCTATGTCGGTGATGTACCGAACTTGTTCGAACGAGATTGATTACCGGGGGTCAGTGACAAATGTAGTCAAACTTCAGTTTATCATGGTAGTACAATGAAGAGCTAACTTCTCATAACTTTTGCCAATACAGTCGTACCCTGCTATAACGAACCTCGCTTCAACAAAATTTTCGCTACAACGAAAAATTCACGGTTCCCCATCACCAGCCCATAGGAGTCAATGCATAAATGTTGTCGCCAAAATGAACACTTTTCTGCCGTCCCGCTTCAACCAAACTTCAGGATGCAATTCCAGGCTCAGATATTTATTTATATTTGATATTTATACAGGAAACTCAATCTTTAACATTTTGATGCATTTTAATAACCTTAATATAGGTCGACAAAGTCTAAAACACGTGTTGGCACCACCAGAAACCACCGCTGTTCAGCAAGCATTGGCGTTTCCATTGCTCAATAGTGATGGCAATGAGACTGCCCTGCCAGGCCCTGCATTTGCCACTGGCTTGCTTTAGAGCTGCAGACAATCGGAAGCTGAAGCTCAGTCGCTCAGTTCATGGTTTTTTTCACGCAGCTACTGGGTGCAAACGCGGAGCGCTGCATTTTCCGATTCCAATGCCTATAATCTTTTTCGCGCTTCGCGAGTGTGGTACCTAATCGGAGCGGTTGTTCATTCGTATTATCAACCAAATCAGCTAGCCACGAGTGATGGACGATAACAATGGCATAGAATAAGGGAAAAGTCACCGCTCCACGATACCCTGCCCATCTCGGCGTTGTCGGATACACTTTGATGGCGGACAGCTGCTTGTTTTAGCGTGTCAATACAACTGTTTGGTACTTTCACGAAAGCAGTTGTAAGCGTTGTTTCAGCATGGTTTTCACCATGGCCTCGCTATGCATGACTGTGAATCGTGTCGTGACACTGCTGGGAACGAATAGGAAGCAGCGGAAACTTTTTTAAATTTTAAGAATAAACGTTCCTTTGTTTTGCTAGCTCAGATCAGCTACATTTTTTCAATTTCAGTACAACTGAATTCTCACTTCAACGAAATGTTTTCTGCGTCCTATGAGTTTGGTTGTAGCAGGGTTCAACTGTAATATTCTCTTAAGAACTTTTTGTGTTGTTTGCAGCCAAATGCTTTAACATTTAATAGTACATGCTTTTTTATGTTCATAATTTTTTGTAGGATTATATCCAAGTATTAAACTGGTCAGAAACACTCCTTAGACATAATGAAAAGACATCCTGTCGATAACAGATGCTCCTATAAACCCCTCAGTCAAACCTTGCGGCGGTGTGCAGCAAGGGGAGTTTTGAAGTGATGTACAAAGTTGTGAATTACTCAAGTGCCCTCTTTTCATAGAGATGCCTCTGCTCGCTTTCTTTGAACTTTCAGACCCCTGCTGTATGTTATAAAACAACAGATAACATAAATCAGGAGGGGTGTTTCGATCAGACATGCTTCTTGCCATAGGGTGCTGCCACATGCCGACACCGCTCTCCATAATGTGCTAACATTGTGTAGTGAGTCGCACTCATGCATATGAGAATTGCAACAGGTAAAAGTGATCACATGTGCTCTAGGTCATGATGTGTGCTTACTCAGCTATTTTTTATGTGCCATCCCTCCCTATGTAACTGCCAAGGCTCGTTGGGATGAGCGAAGAGACCACTTATAGTGTGCAGCAATCCCATGCAACTCGGGTCGCTTTGAAATTTTTGTGGCAGTTGATAAGTGAGACAATGAACTCTGATATTAAGGTCATTTGATGATTACTTGGAAAAGTGGTTCATTTCCCCTTAAAGGATTTCATCCAGTATGGCTTAATGGCACTGGCGTAGTGACTCGTCATTAAAGGCAAAGCACCATGTGGGGCAGTGAGGGATGGCTTGAGTTGTGAAAGTAAAAAACTGCAGCACCCAGACACTGGGGCTTTAACCTTCATACAGTTTTAAAGAATTCTTGTGTCAGCATGCTCATTTCACACTAGCACACAATTGTGCACTAATCATGAAGTTTGGTGTCTTGGCATGTTTACTGACCTTATAAGTTACAAATTAGAAAGTCATGTTTGTATATTGCTGTGTGATAAGTTTTATTTGTATTGCTGTGTGAGTTATGTTTTACACGATATATTTGTATGGCTGTGTGATAAGTTATAGTTTAATGTTCCTGAGACACGTTGATTCATTGACTGTCAAAATAAACTGTTGGCATCTGGCACCTGTCACGTACCCCTATTGTTTATTTGTACATGTAGAACAAGAAATGATCATCCAGCCTGAAACCTGCTTTGCATGACTAGGCCTCCTTGTGCTCATCTAGAGGAGGAGGAAACAAAAAAGGAGAAGGCAGGAAGGTTAACCAGAAACACTTATGGTTGGCTACCCTATATGGGTAGCCATTCGTTCTCTACTGTAATTGACAAATCAGGCCAAACCGACGTAGTTTTTATAGATTTCAGTAAAGCCTTCGACAGAATTTCCCATTCAAAGTTAATTTTCAAGCTTAATTTACTGGGTCTTCCATCTACAATCGTAAACTGGATAAAATCTTACCTGCATTCCCGCGTTCAATTTGTAGATATAAATGGCTCTCATTCAGACTTCCTTCCTGTTAACTCCGGCGTCCCCCAGAGAAGTGTTCTGGGACCATTACTTTTCCTGATTTATATTAACGATGTAGTATCATGTGTTAAATAGGCATCGAAATACGATTATTTGCAGATGACTGTTTGTTATCCAGCACAATTATTTCTTCTAATGATCAGCAAATTCTAAACGATAGCCTTGATGCAATAAATATTTGGTGCGATCTTTGGGACATGAAACTAAATACTGAGAAAACCGTATTTATGCGTATTACTAAGAAAAAGCAACCATATGAACATCAGTACACAATCAATGGTCTTCCTATCTCGCAAACTGATAGCTTTAAATATCTTGGCGTTACAATTACTAGTAATCTAACATGGTCCTCCCACATTCTTAAAGTATGCGCCTCAGCACGACGAAAACTAGGCTTACTAAAACATAAACTGAAAAATTCGCCTGCGAACATAAAGCTTCTTGCGTATAACACAATAGTACGACCATGCCTTGAATACGCATGCATAGTCTGGGATCCACATACTACAAAAGACATTGACAATCTCGAAAAAATTCAAAGATTAGTCGTCCGCTTCATTTACAACCGATACCGCCGTTATGACTCCCCGACAGAACTAATGCAGATAAATAAAATCCCTACTTTGGAATCACGACGCAAAATGAATAGGCTAAAATTTCTTTTCCAATTATCACACGGGAATATCAGACTCGAAACATCGGCCTTCCTGACTCCGTTATCATCGCGTCCCACCAGGAATTACCATTCTGCAAAGTTCTCGCCTATCACAGCGCGCACTAACAATTTTAAGTATTCTTTTTTTCCCCGCACTATAACCGACTGGAATAACCTCCCGCATGAAATTCTTTCATCTGACAATGTGCTAAAATCTATTGATCAAATGTTTGACTTGTAAAATTTTGTATTATTATTTTACAGTGTTTTCAAAATATTTTGTATTGTCCTGTTAATTGTTTTTACCTCGCTAAAGATTGTATAATTGTTCTAACGGCTCTGTAACACCCCCACTCCTGCTTGGGCCCATTTGTGGCCTGCAGTATTGTATAAATAAATAAAATAATAAATAAATAAAAACTGAGGGATCAGGGGAACATAGAACCAGAAATAGAGGAGAAAAGAGGAAAAATCAAGAAAAGAGAAGAGATGCAATGATTTCACATACTGCTTAACACCGCTATGGAGTATTAAACAGCATTGTATGCATCCTAAAACTACCAGTGGCACTCTGGATGATGCATCATACGAGGGTCACCAAGTTTTCAGTTTTCAACAGCAAAAAAACTGATAGACAGCATACGTAAAATGACCGATTATTTATATGTATATATATTATATATATACATATATAATATATATATATTATATGTGTGTGTGTGTGTGTGTGTGTGTGTGTGTGTGTGTGTGTGTGTGTGTGTGTGTGTGTGTGTGTGTGTGTTGATACAACACTGGTACAACTGATAGGAAATTGTATCAGACTGATACAGACCTCTATCAGGGTTATCAGGATGCACATTAAAGGGCCCGACCACTGCCCACAACATGAAATGAGATGACTGCGCGGATGTAAAGATTGTCCCTCGTAGCGACTCAAACCAACCTTATTTTCTCGAGAAGTAATTACATTTTTGTTTTTTTCCTTTAAATCGCAAAAATAGCCTGTGGCGTCACCTGGTGGCCGAAGCTTCTAATATCTGAGTTGCCCTGTCACATGACCGTAAACTGTTGCATGAGGTTAACAATTTTCCTGTTAGTAGTGAAATATTGTCTGCTTCTTTATAGTAAAAGATAATACTCTATAAAAATGTACTTATGTGCCTGCGTTAGTATAACGCATTATAGTGGCGCTGCCTTCGCATGATGTTGTGATCCAGTGCTCATCAGCGCGTCAACTTTTCTTTGTGCTCATTAAACCGTACACGCAGTTTCCAGGTTGCTAAGATTTTGAAGTGACGTGGTTTTTTTACCTACACTTTCTCTCAGAAATGACGCGCAGTGACGCTTTCGCTGACTTGGCTCGTCGTATGTCGAGCAAGTGACGACGACGGGACAAGCCATCCACGAAACAGGTGCATCAACCTGGGGCACAGGCACCCGCAATGCGGCACAAATGCAGTTACAGGGAACCTGCATAAAACCATATCATCTCATTGTAACTGCTTTTAGGTATTAAGGTATTTTAGGTGTTTTCAAAAATAGTTGTAAAACTTCGACTAAACCTGGTTAAGCATAGTTACAGGAACTCCTGTGAAAGCAGAACATTGACAGCATGCACATGTCGCTAGAAGCATAGTGTTTCTTAATATCAACTAAAGGAGACTCTGGCGCTGCGATCGTTCAGCGACCATGGCAATGATGGGTAGTTCAAGGATTTGTATAATCTTCTTACTTGCAGATGATGAATCGTTCTTTTGGCTTCGTTGTTACTGTGTTTCAGTTTTGTTTTGAAGGAAACGGCAAACTTTCTTGAATTTCGTTACCCGATTTCAAATGGTAAGCCTAAATCACAGAACATTTACCGATTTTTTTTTGTAACAAGAAAGTTCGAAGTCACGCGGACACAAACGAAGCCGGAAGTACAAAAACGAGACTAATCCTTGTACTACCCATCATTTTATCAAAGAGTTATTGCATTTCTCCTTTTCTACTCTCTTATTCATTTATTACACTTTTGTTCATCATCATCATCATCATCATCATCATCATCATCATCATCAGCCTGACTACGTCCACTGCAGGACTGTGATGTGTGGTGCGCGTTCAAAGTGCGCGCCTTCGAAAAGTGCGCGAAATTAAAGGATGACCGAGTGCACGTGCTGGGTCGCCTGAACAACGACGACGCCGAGGACCGGTACACGTGAGAGCGTGGAGCGCAAGCATCCAAGACCATAAAGAAAACAAGGGCCAATGGCTGATCACCACGGAGTTTTGAAAGGCCAATCAGAACGAGACAAGTGGGCCAGAGCTGAAGCAGGAGCCTGAGCAGACCAGAGCAAGGGGAGTTCGAAGAAGACGGGGCAAGCGGAAGGTCGTCACCGGACCGGGCGCTGAAGATGGGCCGTCGGGCGTAGGACCCGAGCCTGCAGGTCTTCAACCGGCCGGGGCCTCCTGCCGTCGTGTTCCCGCTCCAAAGGACCGTGGCCATCCGGTCCTGAACTCCTTTCCAGGGCCTGCGGACTTTGGTTCCGGCAGGCGAGCTACAGCCGTCGGGCTCCGGGCCCGAGCTGTGCGCCCAGCTGCTTGACTAGGTCGACCCTGGTTCTCTGACGCGTCACCACCAGCCTGCGTTCTCTCGTCACAGACGGGTCCACACTCCTAAAGCCAGAGCCACCACGTTCCGGCCTGGTCTCTCGACGTGTCGTCAGCAGCCAGCGTTCCTTCATCCCCGTCCTGCCCGCGTCCTGAAGCCGGAATCACCGCGTTCCGGTTTGCTCATCGTCGGCGGAATTCAGCGTGTGGGTGAGACCGAACAGATATCTTGCGCTACTCCCATCACTCAGCCCCTTTCGAACGTTAGGTTTAGTTACTGACTTTGAACGTTCTTGTTGGGTGTTTACAGATGTGTTTCGTCATGTCCAGTCAACTGTTTATTAAGTGTTTTGTTTTGTGAGGAATCTTTGTCTTTTTACTTTTCAATTAAACTTTTTGTGTGTTTCTTGGAAACCGAACGGCTTTGTCCTTATTAACAAAACTCTCTGAGGCTCAGCCCGGGAGAAAAACAAATCAGCAACAAAGAACCCCGCATCACAAATTGGCGTCCGCAGCGACAGGACAAAGTCGTTTGTTTTTCCAGTAGATTTTTTTTGACGCGGTTAACACGATGACGAACACGTGGGAGTTAATTGAGTTGGCGGATAAAATGGGACTGACGGGAGCGGAGTTTAGAGTATGGTACGCGGAGCGGATGGAGAGGGAGCGTGAGGAACGGGCTGCGATATGTGACGCTAAAAAGCAGCAGATTGCATTGCAAACACACGCTAAGAGAGAGGAGTTCGAGCGAGAAACACGGGCTAGGAGAGAGAAGCTCGAGCGAGAGACACGCGCTAAGAAGGAGCAGCTTGAGCTAGAAATGCGTGAAAAGAAAAGGCTGCTCGAAATAGAGATGCGCGAAAAGAAGAGACTGTTGGAACTAGAATATGAGGATTTGCAGCAGTGGCTTGAGAGGGAAAACGCTGAATATACGTGGTCTGAGAGCCAGAGTAGTCAACCAGTGGATGAGGTGTGCTCTGAAAGCAGTTACATCGGGAGCGATTTGAATTTACGTGAGACTGACCCTGTACCTCGTCATGACCTTTCGCTAGAGAAAGAAACTCTGAAAGAGTATGACGGGGAGGTAAACAGTCAAAAGACTAGGAGACTCGATAAGCTTATTGAAGCGCAGGAATGCTTCGTGAGCATGGAACAAGAACGTTCCATTCAGAGTAAAGGGTATTTTGAAACCTGTGAGAGGTCAAGCGCACTTTATTCAGAGGTAGGATTGCCTCTGAATAGCTCCGCTGAAGGAGCAATAAAAGGTCTCCTAGGTAATGCCGGCGAATGCCATAATGAAAGCTCTGATGTAGCAGCTACCTATTGTTTTGGGCCACTGGAGATAGCAACAGACGCTACGGACATGGTTTTTCACCATGATTATAACTTGCCCATACAGAGAGATGGCTTGTGTTCTCGGGAAATTGTAGATGATGCTGTTAGAAGAATATTGGAGCAAAATGCAAAAGCACTTGTTGAAGAACAGAGAGTAGAGTTGCAATGTAGGTCAGCTATATGTGACAATGAGGGTAATCACGATGACCCAGGCAGAAGGGTTGAAAGTATTGATGAACAAGCAATACAGAAAGCTGAAGGGATGGAAAGTGAACCAGAAGGCAGTAATGGTCCAGCAGGTTATTGTACGAGGAAGGACGCCGACTGGTGCTCTTTGGCATCTTCGGTTGAAGAGGTCGCTTCTGTTAAGATGTCTCAACGATTAGCGGCTTACGAGCTCAAGCAAGGCGTTCGTGGGAAGGATGAAATGATTCAGGCGTGGTTGTACTGGTGCGCCTGGAGGCAACGCCTCCGACTGGCATACAGACATTCCAGCGTGTATGCTTGTGATTTCGAGGTTGGGAACCTGGTGATACACAGCTTTAGGTTCATACGAGCTTACGGTCGAGAATTCTTCCACTGGCTTCCGATTCCTTACTCTTGTCAAATGGTTAGAGCAGTTAAACGTCTTGTATGGGACGCTATAACTTAAGCGTCAAATTCGATTTCCCGCTGGTTTCTTTTGGATCTTGCTTGCGGACCATGGAAGGGTGTTGCTTGTAAATATTTGAAGAAGTTACATGCAATGTAACATTAACATGATGTATAGTTTTTGAGATGATAGGGTATATATGAAAAAAAAAGGGGTGGTGTACTACTAATTTGGGGATTTTCACAATCCGCTAGATGTGTCCATACTTTTTCTCACTTCTTGCGTATTTTGAGGTTAGTGAATGTGGACCTTTGGGCAATGCAGTGAACTGTGTGGCGGACATATGTGGTTTAATTGTGACGTAGTGCAGAACGCGCACTCATCGGCAGTTTTTTTTTTTTTTAGAGAAAAAAAAAAAAAAAAACTTGAATGAAAGGGGGGCGTATGTGATGTGTGGTGCGCGTTCAAAGTGCGCGCCTTCGAAAAGTGCGCGAAATTAAAGGATGACCGAGTGCACGTGCTGGGTCGCCTGAACAACGACGACGCCGAGGACCGGTACACGTGAGAGCGTGGAGCGCAAGCATCCAAGACCATAAAGAAAACAAGGGCCAATGGCTGATCACCACGGAGTTTTGAAAGGCCAATCAGAACGAGACAAGTGGGCCAGAGCTGAAGCAGGAGCCTGAGCAGACCAGAGCAAGGGGAGTTCGAAGAAGACGGGGCAAGCGGAAGGTCGTCACCGGACCGGGCGCTGAAGATGGGCCGTCGGGCGTAGGACCCGAGCCTGCAGGTCTTCAACCGGCCGGGGCCTCCTGCCGTCGTGTTCCCGCTCCAAAGGACCGTGGCCATCCGGTCCTGAACTCCTTTCCAGGGCCTGCGGACTTTGGTTCCGGCAGGCGAGCTACAGCCGTCGGGCTCCGGGCCCGAGCTGTGCGCCCAGCTGCTTGACTAGGTCGACCCTGGTTCTCTGACGCGTCACCACCAGCCTGCGTTCTCTCGTCACAGACGGGTCCACACTCCTAAAGCCAGAGCCACCACGTTCCGGCCTGGTCTCTCGACGTGTCGTCAGCAGCCAGCGTTCCTTCATCCCCGTCCTGCCCGCGTCCTGAAGCCGGAATCACCGCGTTCCGGTTTGCTCATCGTCGGCGGAATTCAGCGTGTGGGTGAGACCGAACAGATATCTTGCGCTACTCCCATCACTCAGCCCCTTTCGAACGTTAGGTTTAGTTACTGACTTTGAACGTTCTTGTTGGGTGTTTACAGATGTGTTTCGTCATGTCCAGTCAACTGTTTATTAAGTGTTTTGTTTTGTGAGGAATCTTTGTCTTTTTACTTTTCAATTAAACTTTTTGTGTGTTTCTTGGAAACCGAACGGCTTTGTCCTTATTAACAAAACTCTCTGAGGCTCAGCCCGGGAGAAAAACAAATCAGCAACAAAGAACCTGCATCACAAGGACAAAGGCCTCTCCCATGTTCCGCCAGTTAACCCGGTCCTGTGCTTGCTGCTGCCAATTTATACCCGCAAACTTCTTAATCTCATCTGCCCACCTAACCTTCTGTCTCCCCGTAACCCGCTTCCCTTCTCTGGGAATCCAGTCAGTTACCCTTAATGACCAGCGGTTATCCTGTCTACGCGCTACATGCCCTGCCCATGTCCATTTCTTCTTCTTGATTTCAGCTATGATATCCTTAACCCCCGTTTGTTCCCTAATCCACTCTGCTCTCTTCTTGTCTCTTAAGGTTACACCTACCATTTTTCTTTCCATCGCTCGCTGCGTCGTCCTCAATTTAAGCTGAACCCTCTTTGTAAGTCTCCAGGTTTCTGCTCCATAGCTAAGTACCGGCAAGATACAGCTGTTATATACCTTCCTCTTAAGGGATAGTGGCAATCTACCTGTCGTAATTTGAGAGTGCTTGCCGAATGTGCTCCACCCCATTCTTATTCTTCTAGTTACTTCAATCTCGTGGTTCGGCTCTGCGGTTATTACCTGCCCTAGGTAGACATAGTCTTTTACAACTTCAAGTGCACTATTACCTATCTCGAAGCGCTGCTCCTTGCCGAGGTTGTTGTACATTACTTTCGTTTTCTGCAGATTAATTTTGAGACCCACCTTTCTGCTCTCCTTGTCTAACTCCGTAATCATGAGTTGCAATTCGTCCCCCGAGTTACTCAGCAATGCAATGTCATCGGCGAAGCGCAGGTTACTAAGGTATTCCCGATACCGCGCAGTTCCCAACCGGATTAAAAAAAAAATCCGCGTGTTGATGGAACTGCATTAAGAGGCCTGGGGTGCGGCCTCACCGGCAAACACCACCGAGAACGCACTCCCTCACCAGAGAAGGATTGGCCACCCTGGTGCAGTATCTGGCCACTACCTCCCACATGCTTACGTCAAATAACTCACGGCCCTCAGTCCCCAGCAGCTGCGAAGCAACTGACCACGGCGGCGGTCAGATCTGCAACGCAGCAGAGGGTGCTAAGAATCTCTGGATCCGGACAGGCCGCCATTGGAACCTGAACTTGGCAACGTTTAACGCTAGAACCTTATCTAGTGAGGGAAGTCTAGCTGTACTATTCGAGGAGCTAGAGGGTGTTAAATGGGATATAGTAGGGCTCAGTGAGGTTAGGAGGACAGATGAGGCCTATACGGTGCTACACTTTCGTTCATTCTCACCTTAACTACAACATTGAATCATGAGGCAACACATACAGCAGTCACCTGTCATGATCGCAGACCATTCAAAACCGGGCCATTCGTGTAAAAACGTTTTCATCACATTCTGTTAACGTAAATCATTTACCGCACTCCTACAATAATCCAATAAATATAATCTCGCCATTTTCGTTTTAAGGACACTGCAGAACGATATTCCGGTGTCCATAATACCAAGGGTATCCATCATTGATGCTAACAATACTAGATTTGCTGGAAACAATAAATTAATTTTACCCATCATTCGCACAAATTACGGCAAGCAGTTGCTACATTTCTCAGCACTTGCTTTGGGGAATTCGCTACCGTCTACTCTAAAATCAATAAATGCTCCTAGGTTCTGATCTCAACTTTAACATATTCTGCTTGATTTGCTGGATTCTTGTTCCTCACTGCTTTAGTTGTTTGCATTTGTAAGTTTATGTCTATCTTCTCATCTTTCCTCATTCTTCTGTGATTCCCTTATTGGTCTTTATATTTTGTTTATTAGTTTGAGCTTTACTATGTTGCATTTTGAAATGTCTTCCGCTCTGTCCTTACTCTCATCGACTATGATACATTACTTGTTCGGTGCTTTTTGTTAATGCTGTTTAAAGTTATTCCTTACTTGATTAGAGTTAATAATTATCATTATTCTTACTATTGAGCCCAGGAATTGTCAGTTTACTTGTGTTATTGACTTTGTTATCATGTACAGGAGGTCCCAATTTAGTTCTTACTATGGGACCTCCTTCTGTATATACCAATGTATTCTCTTCTTTGTGTGACGTAAAAATTAAAATGATTCCGATTCCCATGCTCACTGAAGCGCCATGCGTTGCAGCTCCATAGACACTAGCACCAGAGTTTTCTCTAGTGTATATTTAAAAAACTCTATGGCTAGAAGGGCCACAGACATCGCTATCAATTTACAGAGTTGCTGGACAAAAAGGCACGTCGGTGTTCAGCGCCTTTCAAACTGATAAATACTGCTTATAAAATAACTAAGTGCTTCTGGGAACAACTACTGCAGGTGCAAACACTGTGATGGGTAAGCTTTCGGTCGCGCCGAAAAAAAATGGGGTCGAAAAAATTTGTTGTCGGTCCCTTCAAAGAACATCATTTGGTAAAAACTTCCGGATCCCTCGAAACATATATTCACTCTGCAGGCATTGTTTCTAGTATACCCAGTATAGTCTCAATTCGTTTCAATTCACGTTTGCTAATGCATGATTAATGTTACTTGTTGATTCTCCCAACGTATGTTTGACTTCAACACTTAACCTTAGAGTAACGTATAAAGTTAAAAGGGGACACTCCCATAGGCTCCTGCTCCTGATTTGGGGTCTCAGCACTACAAGCAGTTGTCGGGAACCTTCGCGGCCTCAGAGATTAAAGACCACAGAAAAGGATGTCTCAAAGACCATTTTGTAGCGACAAGGAATAAATATTATACAGCCTCCGAGACCCCTTCTACTGGTGTGCTGGTCTGTGGCCATACCTTAATTTTTTTTAACACGTCGTTTGCATGCATCAATGAGCTTCGTGTAAACTGCAGCGCTAGAGCGGCAAGCACACGATGCCAGAGTGTGTCTATGCACACATTTAATTAAAACATGAGAATCTTTAGAGGAGGGAAAACTTTTATGTTCAAATGATAATCTTGGTAAGCACATGCCAACTTTGTCAACGTTTGATAAACGCAGGTACAAAGAGAGGTTCATTGCACTGCGGGACGCTGAAATACAGCTGGGGTATCATGATTATAAATTGCACGCAAGAAATAAACATATAGGCAACAATATAAAAAGAACAGGAGTAGAGTAAAACTTCTTCAATATATGCACACAACCACATATAGAGTGCACAACGCAACACGGCTATAGTTACTCCAACACTTGACTCCGGCATGCAAAAAAAGAAAAACAAAATTTGACTACATTTTGTTTGCCACCATTTCACTAATTTCATACTTTGCATTTTACAACGCTCTGTCGCGAAAAACAGTCATGAGCAGTTGCCGCAGCAAAACGACGCAATTTTAGGTGTCCTGCAAGCAGTTAATGAGGCAGTAGTGTTGTGTTTATTCAAGGTTACAAACTACATTTAGCTAACAAACTTGTCTTAACTGTAAAAAATGAGGACCCTCCTTCACGGAGGAAGCTGAAGGTATAGCGGTGCCGAGCACTTCCGTGAAACAATTAGACCGGTTTTTGTAAGGAGGAGTCCTCTTACGGAATGCTAACGTTAGCACGGCCACCACAAAACACCCCGTCCCAGCTTTTTTAATAACAGACACCTTTCCGTGACTGAAACGGTCACAGCAGAGTACTTCATTCGGAAGAAGCACCTTTCCGTGACTGTTTTACAGCTGTTTTCTTATGAAGGAATTTCCTACAAACGCCTTACGTTACATGTGAACGCAACCTTCCGCTCCAAGAACAGTGTATACGTAGGTCTTTATGATAGCGAGAAAGTAAAACGAACACTGTTGCTGACTAATTTGATGTCATTTCAAGTCAATATTATATTTTGTGGGATGTACTGACCAGTGGTGGATCTAGAGGGCGAGCAGTAGGGGCGATTGCCCCTAGAAGCCGTTGCCGGTACCCCCCCCCCTCACTTTTCACTAGCGGAAATGCTGCGAGCCAGAATGTGTTGTTTTTATGCTGTGGTGGAGTTCTTGCGAATTTAATAAGTAAATATCAAAACTCCTCCTTCTCCGTTTCTGTTCCATGCGAGTTCCCAGGGGAAGACCAGCAAGGGTGAAGCCCTTGCTGATCTTCCCCTCGTGCTGACAGACCACAATCAGACCACAGACTCGCATGGAGTGAAATAATGCACAGTGCTTGCAGAAGACACCACGTAAAAATAAAGGCCCGATGTTTGCACCT
The DNA here is from genome assembly GCF_043290135.1 of Rhipicephalus microplus. Taxonomy (NCBI): domain Eukaryota; kingdom Metazoa; phylum Arthropoda; class Arachnida; order Ixodida; family Ixodidae; genus Rhipicephalus; species Rhipicephalus microplus. Next base: position 8,187,000 of record NW_027464597.1, on the reverse strand, counting down.
GGAATATAGATCGACAATATTGCAGTGCATCCCGGATGAAAGTAAACTAAAAATTCTCTATAAGGCAATTTGATATATTATGCATTGATAATATATTCACAGGTATTTTACCACTCACCATATGTGGATTGAATACATGCGGTTTATATACATATTGCACTGTTCATGCGATATCGTAGGCTTATGGGAATACTCGAGCACGACAAATGTTCAAATGAACATTAATGCATTTTAAATAATTTTGATTCCAATATAAATTATTGAAAATTATGTGCCCAAAATTACGTGCAACACATAGGCGCAGGTAATCCCCTGCAAAAAGTAGTTTCACTGCTGTATAAAAGTGCTATGCCATGAAAACTTCTTTGCAGAAATAATTCGCACTGCTGCAAAGCCTTACTTTTACAGGTTAAATTGACATTGCCCTCGAATCAATTTTTCGCTTTCAACTTTAAAAGATTGTTATGCTGGCTTATATGCTCCAAGTATAACAAATCTTAAAATCTAACATATTTTACTACTTATCACTTGCATTCTGTAGAAAGTCGAATTAGGCTAGCACTATTCAAAGTTAATTGCACTTCCTTTGAAACAAAAAGACCGACATTTGCACGCGCCTTGTTTCACTTGAAAATAATATTGTGCAAGTTGGTTGGATGACGATGAACATGGCCATTTTTTTATAATATGTGAAATACGCTATTCGAATTCGATTTAAAATTATTCCAGATAAATTACTATTCACTTTGAACTTAAAATTCACTACTCGCAGAAGCCTACTATGATGTGTGAATTTGTAAATAAAGTGTAACGAGGCTTGTTTTTCTGACCTGTATAGATGTTCAAGCTGGGACAATAAATATGCACATCTGTTTTTGTTTACCCAGTACTTAACTGTGTATTCGATTCACTAACTTGTAATGTAATGCAACTGACTGCGTGCAATATTTTAAAAAAACATGGTCGTGCATGCTTTGCTTGAACTCTGTCTTGCGTTTCTTCAGCAGTTTAGTGGAAGCAGCCGCTGGTACTGGTCAGTAAACATTGCGATTCTGCTAGCTGGTCAAATGTTGTAGCATGTCACTGTGAAAAGCACATCTTCCTGTGGCATGCATTGCCCCAGATAACAGTGTCATTTCAAGTTTAGCACGTAGATTACAGTAAAGCAATAAAACGCCTCCTGTGGTAACATATCCTGATATTTCCCAGCTGAGCTCATTGCATTCACTATGCTTCTTACAAAGAGTGAGACAGTCCATAGCCTTGACAGGAAGTGTGCATACATACTATTATACTTGCCAAATGAACATCCAGCCATTCTGAACTTATACAGGTGGAAATTATTTTGCCGATCACACCATGTCTTATGGTTTACCTGAAAAGAAACACAACAAACAGAAAATATTAGGACACGTCGACTAGTGAAAGAAGGCAATCTTTGCCAAAACAAAATACTATTGCATCTACCTAGCAATAACAAATGAAACATATAAAGCGGCTCTAATGCATCCACAGTGCAATCAAACTCCTCGAAGAATAAAAGACATGTACACCTAAAATGTCTGGACGAGTGAACAAAATTATCATTCAAAACAAAAAAGCTGATTGACTTCTCAGTGGATGCCACAAAAGGGAGACACTGAAGGGTGACCACGTTAAGCATGATTGCTAGACTGTCCTTTAGAGATCATAAATATGTAACTCCTAAAAGTACTTACAAAAAAACTTTACTTTCTGTTTTTTCTGTAGCAATAAGTACAGTAAACCTTCGTAATAACGAAGTCAGCGGGACGGCGAAAAAGTTCCATATAAGCAGTGATTCGATATACGCAACTGCCTGATAAAAGATAAGCAAGTACAGCCAAATTAGCTATGACAACTTCCAAGAAGTGGTATCACGTGAAACATATCATTATTCACACACATAAAAGTCATTCAGCTATCTTTGTCGGGTGCTTTGGCTGGGTGCGAGGATTGCCTGCTTGAGTTTGTTGAGGCAAACTATGAAGTCATGGTCGCCGCTCGAGCCCTACACTCTATTTTCTAACAGACGGAGGCTCTTTTGCCTTTGTGCCATTGTTGGTATTTCACGGAGCTGTTAGTCTAGCGGCTCATCTTCCTCATCAGGGCCTCCAAGCAAGTTGTCTATTTCGGCCGGCTAGTCGACTGAGGCTTTGCTGCCTTTCCCAGTATAAGCAAAGAAAGTTTGTCCTCCCCTATCTTGTTAGCACCCAACAGCACTGTAATGCGTTCTTTGCTTAGTTTACATCCTGATAAAGTTTCGCCCTGTGTAGAGTGCATGCGCTTTTGAAATAGTTTGTAAAAGAATGCGGACTCGTCCAAGTTGTAAATGTCTCTTTCTGCGTACTGCTGAAGTAGGGCGCTCAGCCGACGCTTGCGTCATCTATCCACGACATCGTGCTCCACGGCTGCACCTTCACTAATGATCAATTTTAAGACACATCGTGCTGTCTTTTGAAATGTTCAAGCTAGCCCTTGCTGCACTTTAAATCTTGCATGCCCATTCAGGTGTCTAGGGCTTTGGATTCTGCAGTCTATACAGACCCATTTACAGGAATGTTTGTACTTCTAATGCTTTTCAACTATTCGAGAAGCACTCTTTCCACTTCAGAATACATAGAATCATGGTTGCGCTTTCATTTCCTGAGAAACTAGAATAGTTGATATTTTTGCGGTGGTATTTCGAATTGTCTTGCGATTTCAGACCTTTGCAGGCCTTTTTTCTTTCACCTGACGTATCAGTTGGACTTTCTGCTCCAATGTCGGACACTTCCGAAACGGATACCGGCAGTGCCAGTTTCACTCGACCTAATTGCTCAATGTGTTTGCTCAAAAAACAGGCAGCTTGATTCAGCCAAACTTTGTCTTACTATACAATCAATGTTTCGAACATTTTAGAGCATAACGCCTGCTAGTTGGTGCTGTTAAGCTATACAAACCCCAGCTTCTGAGGATTCAGATAATCCAGGCTCAAGAATGAATCTGCGGCTGAGGAGGCTCCTTTTTTTTATAACAGAGACACGGTTTAACTTTTCACAAAACAATTCGGAAAATTATTTCAGTACTCACTAGACATGCAAGGTGTCAGGAGCTTTTCCCACTCTGTGTCTCAGTACTAAACTACGTGAAATGTAATGTAACTATGTGAAACGAACTAAAATATTTAAATGTTGAATTGTAATCAACAGCAGTTCTTCAAGTGGCAACTAACCAAAATTTGTATATAATGTCCATAAAAATTTCTTTGGCCTTAGTGTCTGTTGCATTTATTTCATTCCGTCTTACAAAAAAAATGAGCTCCTCAAAAAAATTCCCCTTCATTTGTTGTTTTCTATAAATTGCTTGAAGCAGCACAAAAAAAAAACAAGAATGAGGGCAATAAAGCAACACATCCAACAGGACTAGTGCTAAACTGACAACTGAATCGTTACTGAAAATTGATCCCTTATGTCTACGCCAGAACAACCCCTTATCACAAAAAATTTCCAACATTATTCAAAGATGGAAGGCATAGGTGTTGTTGTACTATCGGGTGATTTGGAACAAAACATCTATTATAATCATGCGGTACTGACAGATTTATCTTTAGATTTAGCAAGATATTGGGTTTCAAAGATTCCTTATCAGTTTTCCCAATTTCTAGGGTCACATGTCCCAAATTCTCAATATGTTTGTGAGAGACACTTTAGTGTAGGGCTGCAGAAATTTGAGCCACCCGAGGTCCTTTTTAGTCGGCCCCTAAATCTAAGCAAATGAGCCTTCAGCATAATCGCCTTCCTTTAAAATACAGCTTCCATGGCTGGGATTGGATCTCACGACCTGTAGGTCAGCAGTATAGCCCCATAACCACTAGACCACTGTGGTGGATCAAGACACAGATTCTGATTGCATCATCAGCACATCTCACCTATGAAGAAATTCCAGTGTTGTCCAGACAGGGTCTGCATAAGCTAAGTTGAAAATTTAGTACCTATTAAGTAAAAGACAGGTAGCCTCTGAAAAGTCCACAGCCTCGATGAAAAGAAGCTGCTGGCAGGCCACAAAGTATTCCTTCTTTAAAATGCTTCCTGTGAAAAGATGGCAAACAAGCCAATGGATTAAAATCACTTCATTATTAATATAATCAATGCAGCCTGAAACGTATAGCTGCTTTATCAAAAAGGTTCCCACTACATTTACTGCATCCAAAGCACCTGATCACAACATATGATTGGGTTTCAAGCCAAGTGCAATTTTGTCATATGGCTGAATAGAACTTGTGTCACTGCAGATGGCTTACAGTTCCCAACAGAGAACTGAATGTTTGCACAATATACTAACATGATAGAGGCCCCTGACAATAAAACAAGGTGATATTGAGTACAGTTAACTCTCAGTAAACATAAATTAAAACACTTCACTAAAAGGTCTTCCCACTTAACCATATAACTGCCTATTTAACTTCCAAAAATTGTACAAAAATCATTAATATTTTACGATATACATCAATATGTCTATGCAATTCTGATTTTTAAATTATTATCACACTGATTTCTGGAATTCGCACAAAAATTTAAGAAAAGAAAAACTGCAGTTGAGGGCGGCTTTCACTCAATGAATGACCTGGTAATGGGTCACAGCATACTGAAACCTGAAGCATTTTCCTTATGCAATACATGGTAACACACTGAAAAGTGCTAAGATGTTTATCGCGCAAGTGGTCGGTTATCAGCGTTCACGCAATGCCACACATGTGCACTGCTCACGACATCACCGTCACTGCTGCTCTTGTCGTCATCAGAAGCAATATGCCGGGTAAACGCAACGTCCGAGTCACTGTCGGCAACAAGTGTCATGTTGCCACTAATGCTGCCACTGGCATTCTTCTTGCAAAACAGCACTATGAAATGACTGTTGCCGAGAATAAAACACGCACGAAAGGCACTAAACGTGGTTTTTGATAGACAACAACTGCTGTCTAGAGCTGAAAACTGCAAGAAAAGTAATTGACATCTGTGACGTGTCTTCGGCAGCGGTACAAAATCGCGTGATGAGTACAGTTCGGGGTCGGTGGCTTAAAGGGGCCCTGAAACACTTTTTGAACATGGTCTCAAAACGCTGCTGATTCTTGACAACACGCGAGCTAAGTAATATAGCTTGGCACATGGCATGCAATTCACAATAAATTATCAAATTTAGCTAAACATTGCTCTCTCTTCTCAGCAAATGATGGAGCAAGCTCAAAAAGCACTCGTAGAAGGCCTTCTACCAGACAATGGGTGATTTGAACATGGCGCGCTCGGTCAATACAGGGATTGCCGCGGGAGGCTGTGACTTGTCCACGTATGCACACGCGATCCCACTGAAGAAGCTGCGGTTAAAAAAAAAGTTCTCAATATCACGAGGCGCGAGTGGCGAATTTTTATTGACCACGCCACCCCCCCACTCCCACCTCCCTGCTTAGCTTCCAGCGCTTTTGTAGGGATGAGAGAAGAGAGAATGCAATTTCAAAGTGCGTCAAATTTTTGTTAATCCACTCGCACAAGAAGGACTCTTGAAGTTTTCGCGGCATTGAATTCATGAAACAATAAAATCTTTTCATGAATCCATATCATGGTTACATTGAAAAAGTGTTTCAAGGCCCCTTTAAGTGTGACTTAAAAAAGGACCAATTATACTGATTACATCAACTGATTGGTGAGGGTTTCTGGCTCTTAAATTCCATAAATGCTGCTAAGCAGAATACAGACTCCCTCCCTCAGCAGCAATGAAACTGATTTTAATAAGTCAGAGCTGTAACTGTGCGACAACCACGTTTGAAAAAATGACGAAGGGCTAATACAATATGCAGCCCATTCCCTTGCATTACCGCATCTAAGCCTGCAACACTATACTTGTTGGAAAACAGTGATCAAGTCTTCCTGCAGTAATAGCAGAAGCTGTTTTCTTGTGAGCGCAGCAAGCTGCACAAGAGATTCAAAAATCTCTTTCATTACTCCCTGATGAACACTGTACAGTGCTTAGAGAGCTGATTTAGGTAGGTTCTTGCATGACTTTAGAGCTTTCTGTGAAAAGCACCTCTACTTTTTGATAACTTGCAATGAAAGGCTCTACAGTGACAGACGCACACCACAGATTTTTAGTTTAGATGGCTGTCATTTGCATAGCTGCATAGAAACAACTTTTGGCAGAGATAGTGTCAAAAGTGACATCTTTAAATAAGCAGTCAATTGGACATGTGGTTTGCTGCAGATGGGTGCTACACAGTAGTTAAGTGCACACAAATTGCTCCACCTTCTCCTCATGATGACAACTTGCAGCAGACAATGTGCTACGTAGTCATTTCAACCAATCTTCTCACTTAGGCTAGCCAAGGTGATGTAATGAATGTGCAGGCTGCTTGTGGTTATCACTGACAGGGTTTTCCACTACCAGAGCACATTAAAAGCTGTACTCACAAGTTAATAAAGATAAAAACAAAGAGTACCTGTTCAATACACAAGACAAAAACATTCCTTAAGCACAGCCAGCAGAAACCCTAACCAAAGGAAAGAAACTCTTGTACATGGTCAGAAAAAGGAGCACATTATAATCTTTTCTGACATCACAATCATTCCTGCCCTCCTTACTATAAAGGTAGCAGATGTGGTGATAACATGTGAGGCAAATTCAATGCAAGTTAGGCTACATAATCATTCAGACATATATAGCAATGCAACGAAAGCTCATATTTGAACATACCAAGTGCAATGATAGTAGGGGTGTGTGGCAGTTCAGAGAGTTTTTTTGCGATGCTGATTCCTTCCTGGAAAATAACGAGGAATACACTTGACCAATGTTAGGAGCACGTTTTCTCAAAAACGCATCTCAACATTTTGGACATTCCACTTGAGCAGATATAAAGGTGAAGCTGCTTATGCCCGTCTTATATATTTGATCTTGCTGTGAAACTACCGGCATTATGAACAGGCAAACTTACCACAAAATCAGCGCAAATCCCACTACTCGCTGCTACGTCTCACGTCATATAAGTGAGGTGTAGTCGTGCGCTTATGTATGTACCTGTGGGCTCATACCCCCCCCCCCCCCCCCCCTTCGAATGAGCCAACAGTACGAAAACGTCAAATACACCCCTCAGCGCGCTGCGATTTATTGGTTATGACGTACCAGTCATCACGTTAGGGACGGTCGGCTAAGTTGAGTGGAGTTTTCAAACCAGAGGCATCTTAATTATTTCATTTGTTTGTCATTCCACTGAGTGCAGAAGTGCAACCTATCATGACTGGAGACTGGCAGTGTAACCATCGGCTGAGCTCTCTCAAGCGGTGCTCGTTGACGAAAGCGTTGGGTGCGTCCCACAAGAGCGCGGGAACACTCCCACGTGCACTGCAAAGAACGCGTACCGGAGTCCCAGTGACATGCAGTCCGGGTCACCCACGAACACTGGGACAGGCAGTATAGGCGTTTCAAGAGAAGCGCGTGCACGGACAAAGGGGGATAAAAAGCGCGTCGCATGTTTTATATGCAAGGAAGCTGCCGCGTAGCGTTCACCGCATCAAACGCTTGACAGTCGCAGCGGCACCATCACAGTCACGAGTTGAACTCGGGCCTTCTCAGAATCAACGACTTTGTATCCGAGTTCACTCATCCATCAGTTCGATTGACAGAATCCCGCGGCGAGTATCGAATCCGCCCATCACTTTTGCTTTTGCCAAGGAGCAGTGCTCACGCCGCAACGCCAGCGAGCGCATGGTTCATCTCCCAGCTTTACTGCACAGACTATGCACACACGCACGCAGAAGTTAAGGAAGCCACGTCGCTACTATAGGGGAGGTATAGAATAGCGGACCGCGGAACCTTGCGGTGCGGTAGCTCCCACTGCACATGCGTTGTAACGCGAGCCGCCGCTCGCGTTCGCGGCCCGCCCGCGAAAAATCTGAAATAGCACGTGGCGACCGTGGCCCGTGAGGCCCGCGAATTGCTGTCTGTAGCTTCCGTTCATTCGGGTTTGCGGTCGGGGTGAAAGTTTCCTCAGGAAGAGCAAACGCTATTCTGAAAATCATATGGCGCCCGCAACTAAACCAACGCCCGCAGCACCCGCAAACGTTATTTTAAACCTCCCTATGATCTCATACCTCTTTTAACCGCGCTCGCGACATATCCAATCACAGCCGCGTTGCCGACAAGATGCGAGCACCGCTGATGACCACTTGTCCTTACATTTATCCGTAATACTTGATGGAACCGAAAGAATCAGCACGAGAGCGTTGCGTGAGCAGCCTTGCTGCCTTCGAGAGTGAAAATTTCCATGCTGCAGGTGGAGCGAAAGAACCTGTGTGAAAGAGGACATACGCCCATAAACACGCCTGTGGGAGGCACGTCTTGAGTTGGCAAGAATACAGCACGACAATGACGCTAACGTCGCTGCACTGCTAAAATGCTGAGTGAGTAGTGGCGCTGACGTGCTCGCACGCGGTGTTTCTTTGATAACCACCGCAAATGCCCCACATGTGTTTCTCACGCCACGCGCATTCGTGAAGCCATTTCTAGCAACACGGCTATCCACACTGTCATCGTGCCACAGCTACCGCAAGCGAGCAAACTCGGCTGCCCGAGAAGCTCGGGCCATGCTGCATGCACCCCAGGCCAGAAAAATCGGCGCACGCATTCTGGGACACGAAGCAGATCCATGGTGATCCTTTCCGTTCTCCGATTGACTAATCACGGCGAGTTTCAGCAGCTATGCCGTTCAGTATATTCAATAAAGAAAAGAGGGGGGGAAACGCAGGCAGGTAAGCATTAACATCATTTTATGCACCGGTATTCGCCTGTGATCAGATGTGATTCCGCAACCGAAGGGAATTAAAGGGTGAGAAGGGATTGCCTATCTTGTTGAGAAACGGGATGGACAAGTTTAAGGGCAAACAAATATCATCGTCGACACAACACTAACCATCGCGCTACCACACATTGCAATACGTGGATGCTATAGCAGAAACTTACTGATAAAGAAAACAAAGAGGATGCTAGGTAAAGCAAAAAAGAAAATACATTTTATCCCCGAAAGGTGCCAGCACTTACTCGCTCTGCATGGACGAATACGAAGTCTTTCAAAAAGAAATACAGTGCTCTAAACAAATAGCAACGACCACTTGCTATTAGCCTATTGGTCATCTAAGTATTGAACCATTTCTGAACGTCTCAGTGTGGTTCCATGGTGCACACCACAACAGCAGCCGCAAGTGCAGACGAGGAGCTTCACACACAAACACACACACAAAAAAAGGCTCATTACAGTCGGAGAACATTTTCGTACAAGGCAGTGGTCGGATCAAAACGGGTTGTCAGGTCGGAGATGACGCCACCCACTACGTAATATTACACCTTTAATTATCTACCTGAAAGCATCGCACACAGAAACTCGAGAAAATATGACACATCACTTAGGAGACGAAAAAAAACACAAGGCGTTTACACCAGAAATTTTCACAACGGGGTTGCGTGAAACCCATTATTGATACAAACAAACAGGCAAACAAACGCAAACAAACACTACCTACCGTAACAACTGCTCCTTTTTATTTTTGGTATGCATCACCGCATGGCAATTTTTTTATTGCAGCGGAGTTGACTTGTGTTGCCCTTTCTTCATAAAATGGCTACAAAAAATCTGTTGTGGTTTTCTACGGCATATGCACGCAGAAATATTTTTTCAATGCTCACACATTTCAAGGCCAAACGTAGCTAGAAACAGGTGGAATTTGGCAGCAGACCACTCAACACATTGGCAAGCTGCTAAGATAGAATTGGCAACCTGAATTATTTTATACCAGAGAGAAAGAAAAGGCACCTATAGGACGCAGCATGTTGTGTTTATGACCTTTCAATCACTGCAAGGGGTCCTCATCACTTCCACCGGTTCACCAGGGCTCCAGTAAATATTCCGTGACTAAGTGCACTGCCAGCGAAGCATACACGTGTAACACGCGAAAATATAGGTCGAGGCATTTAGGCACATGTAACAACGGACAGTATAATAGGCGTGCGCACGAAGGGCTCAAAGTAAGCCCCATACATAGACGTATAATGGGGAAGGGGGGGGGGCACTGCGACAAACCTCCCTCCTTCCGCGAAGGAGAAGCCTGCGCACACCTATAGATATAGCAACACGTACTTTTCCCTCAAGAAACACGTGTTTACGTCACTCAACGCATAGCGCCAGCTTGAACTAATAAACCCTGACCATTCTCAGCACAACACAAATACACAATGACGAGCCCACGCGACACGTTCAGCTCAAACGTTAACAACCACCAACATGAAACGTTATAAGCGCTCAACGGGCGACAATGTACGGTCTCGAATGGTTGTTGCCCAAAAGATGAACCTCCTAGTGCCACTCTGGTCAGAGCTCTAAACCGTTTGGCAACAGGAACCTTATTTCACGCCTTGTACCACGGGCGTTATGCTTTTAATAAAGGTTATACGCTTTGCTGATCCGTTGCTAACTGATCGGGAGTGCTGCGCCTTGAGCCTTACTTCGATCGCATATACGTTTCGTGGGCCTGTTATGTGGAATATCAATAGCAAAAGCCAAAGTGAAGCACACGTACCTGCGGTAAAATTCCCAGCGAGTCTTGTCCTGAAGATCGTCAAACGTCGTCGCAGTCTCTTGCCTGAACAACATGTCGACGGAAACCAACACTCGAACGGATCAGACCATGCGCCGAGGGGAGCACGCACAACACCTTTTCTTCCTCCGTGGCACAACACGACCGAGACGAAAGGCGGGAAACGTTGATCACGTGACTTTAACTCTGCCGCGACGCCCGCGCCAAACGGCGCCCGGTTGTTGAAGCGCTTGAAGTGGCTGTGCGCTGCCGCAAACGCGCGTTTTGCGCAAGAGGAGGATATGGTTCGGGGCAGAGCGTGTACTGCCGCGCGGTGACGGCGTTATCTCTGCGACAACCTTTGTACCTTCACAGCGTCATGCCGTAAGCTTGGTAGGTGTCTATAGAGAGTTTTAGTACTACGTACGCTGCGTACGTGGCGGCGTTGCGTACGTAAGGATGCCACGTTCTGCGTAGTGCGCTTGCGCAGACCGCAACGCACACGTATCGTAATACGTACGCAGCCGCTACGTACGCACGCATGAGATGCGTGCGTGCGTACGTATGAGGTGATCGCGCCGCTCTCGAACAAGTTCGCAACAGCGCGAGACTTCGTTTTGCAAAATGGCGGCATCGAAGGCAAGCACCGACCTACCATAACCGACCTGCTCTGTGGCTTAAAATATTGCCATAATCTGGCTATAACACTTGGATTGGCTCACATTGGCTGTCAAGAACACGTGCTTCTATTTTGATCTACCAGATGGCGCAGCACGCTTCACGCTCGTTACGTACGCGGGTACTACGGCGTACTAAAAGCCGATTAGTGGCAAACGACGCCACGTAACGCAAGGCGCTTGCGTGATGCGTACGTAGCACCATTCCGCAGTACTAAAACTCTCTTATATTAGGTCGCGCTATACGGCAACCGCTCCCTTCGTCGACAACTGCTTCAAGTACTCATTTTTTCGCAGGGTATCAAATGCATAGAATCAACTGTCCAACAATGTGGTGTTGCAGCCATCTCTGAGTTTATTCATCTCCCATATTGTGCAACTAGCTTACTTTACTTTTCGTTGTGTTGATAAATGTATTTAAGGTGTTGCTTCAATTTTATATATATTTGCATAGATTTGGTACCACACGTAGCTCGTTTTTTATTGTTTTGTTCGCCCTACTATTTGTATCAAATATTTGTATTCTATCCTACGAAAATTCCTTAATGTGGTTGCAGTGTTTTTAAATAAATAAATAAGTAAATAATCATCACTTGAGCTTACTCAACACTTCCAGGAACAAGTGGGACGAAAAAAGAGTGCACATCTCACAATTTTTGAAACAGTGTTTAATTGCAATTACGTGTTTTGAAATACTAAAGACCGGCAAACGTCAGTGCAGTACGCGCTTCCTATTTTGCTACTTGCCGTACGCGAGAAGGTGAGGCGCGAATTCCAGCGACAGAACTGCAGTTAACAGAATGCCAGGCGTTTGCGTTGTTTATCACATTGAACTTATTTTATTGTCACGGGTCTTTGAGATTGATTTCGCATAGCAATGCGTGCATCTGTCGCCAACACACTGCAGATCGTTTCTCATTCTTCATATACGCATCCAACTGTTTAAATTTTACTATTTATTTATTTTCATTGATTCTATTATTTTTGCTGTACAAGATCGGTAGTCGAACTGCCTTTTTTTAAAGCGTAGTGACGTTATATTCGCCCAACATCGAAGCTGGCCGCGACGGCGAGACTGAATTTCGTCTCGATAGAGAAGCTTGCGTAATGCGCAATGTCAGTGTGCGTGGCAGAACCCCAGATGGACTAAATTTACGAAGCCGTTCACTAAGGCGTGAATCATAGTCATACTGTGGTCCCATGGACAGCCTTCCTGATTCTGACGAAACTTATACGCACAGGTTTTTGGCTCAGGGCAATGATTTGGAAGTTAGTTTTGCAAAAAAATTATTGTTGATCGAAATAAAATGTATACAAAGTGTGCCCACATAAACAAACAGCAATAAATACTTTATTCCAAGTTCTCAAATTCTGAACTTGGAGAGTGCGTGATCAAATAGGATACAGTTCTTAATCACGATAATTATTCCCATGAAAGAAAAAGGGAAAATCTGTATTTATTTTGCTTTCTTTTGCTTTAAACGAGATAACCAGTTAAATACAATAAACTTTCAAAAGTACTATATTCATAAGATATAAGCCCGTACAACAAGCTTTTAACCGTTAATAAATGAGTAACATGAGCGAGAGCAAGATGTTCATTCAACTTTGAAGTTCAGCTTAGCGGCAGCGCAAAGTAGGTTGGTTGTAGGTGTTCTCTTGGCATAGCATTCTTACGGTGTAATGAAACCACTTTCACAGAGTTGTAATGAACACTTACTCTATCTCTGGGAGTATTGTGATTTTCGTTTGAGTATTCCTTGTGTACGAATATTTGCACGTGTCTACTTCGCTGCAAATAATACACGCAGACAGTCTGGCAGGACGACAGCTAAATATTATTTACTTCGCTGCTCTCGAGCGTGACATATTAAGTTAAATTGGTTGTATTGTGTCGCGCTCCGTATGCGCATCGTCTGCGTTCTACCCGCGATCCAAACTGTGCGATTAGGGAGGATATCAACTGGGTCTTTATACGGAACATGACGGCGACGGCGACGCTGGTGGCAAGAACACGTCAAGCGTGGCCATATATTTGTTATATCAACGAAAGTAGTCTGTAACGGTCTTTGGTTGGAAAATACCTTAACAGTGCAATCAACCTAACCACATTTAAAAATTACCCACTAGAACCAATATCTCCGTGTTTGAATATACAGCATATGTCCATTGCCCTTTACGGCTGTTTACGACGTGTTTTCATAAAATGACAGTTGTCCGTGAGTATTACACCAGTATATGCCGTGCGTTTAAAGGACAGTTTTTACAGTTAGGCTCAGCACTTCTCTTTTAATTCGCTCGTTGGAGCGTCAAGCAATTTGCGAATGGCACAGATAACGATACTGAGCATAGCAGCACTTTTCACTAAACCTTGCTCATTGATTTATATGTGTGGTTTAACGTCCCAAAACCTTGATATGATTGTGAGAGATGCCGTAGTGGAGGGCTCCGAAAAGTTTCGACCACCTGGGATTCTTTATTGTGCATCCAAATCTCAGCACAAGGGCCTACAGCATTTCCGCCTCCTTCAAAAATGGAGCTGCCGCAGCCGGGATTTAATCCGGCGACTTGCGAGTCAGCAGCCAAGTGCCTTAGCCATTAAACCACCGTGACGGGATAATCTAGCTCATGAAGTGAATTCAAATACATGTATATCGGCAGGAATAAAACCTAGCAACGTGAGCGGTGACTCGGTTTCTTCACCGAAGAAACAATATTCTCGCAGGCTTGCTGCGAGCATTCCATACAGTTTCCATTCATGTGAAGCAATTCACAAAAACAGTAAGCGAAATGAAGAACACAAAAAAGAAGTCTTCAACGAACAGCACAATGGCAGAAATGTTAGGTTAAGGCTTCAATGACACATGCGATGATCACTTAACGAAGTATTGATGGCGTTCGTGTTTAGCAGCAGCCAAGGTGAGAAGCAGCAGAAACAAGCGAAGACCACGACGCACGCCAGGCACGCTATCGCACATCTTTTATGGCATCTCCCTGCTGCTGCCCGTACTTCTTCATTGCCCTAAATGCTCATGAACACAGAGCGTGACATTGTTACCGTAGCGCACCGTGTCGTCGACCCCGTGTGCACTTCTCTCGCGTCCGATTCATGCCTGATCCCAGCCCGACGTTATCGCACCGTACAATCGCAGACAACAGAGACGAATTCACGCCTCTATCACAGTCGCAAAAACACGTAGACGTATACTGCTTCAGAAAAGGTACTGTAGTAAATAACTAGTACACGTGTTTCGTTGAAGCAGTAAGTGATGTGTTGCCATCTTGAAGCCTGGGGGAAGCTGCGTAGCCCCACCACTTCTGGCTAGAGTGACCACTTTAAATTTTCATGTTGCTCTATGACTCAACTACCCACCGTCATCGACAAACCCTCTATAAGTAAGTGACAAAGGCGCTACGGTGAACGCGATGGGCACAAAATAACTACATTTCTCAGAGAAGTGCAAATGAGCCCAACAAATAAAATATCAAGCGGCTGTAAAATTCTGGAAGCTACTTAGCGAAAAAAGAAGCCCGAATTCACTGATTACAAGTGTAACTTAACTCTATAGTACGAAGCCACGTTGCCGACCACGTTATGCAGCTGCTTAAAGTAAGACGGAATCCTTAGTTTCCTCATCAATGGTGAAGAGTGACCGTAGAAGGCGTCAACACGACCGATGCAAGAAATATTTAATCGAGTGCTGACGGGACCTCATCTTGACGTCATGTGGTCCTTTGACCAGCGTGACATCGAAAGCCATCAAAATGTGTGACCACACAAGATGGCTTTCTGGTTTGGTCAGAGGTAAGCCGGTCCCAAAGGCACTTTAAAGCGTCATCAATTGCAGAAACGTTCCAGTGAGTCTGATGCCGGAGGCAGTGCTGAATGTGTTGTCGTCTCCAGGAGGCGGGTGAGGAAGGGTAACTACAAGTCAACCCTGCCGAAACAAATAGTTTTAAAAGAGTATGGATTTTGAAAGAATTTCGAAAGGAATTTGGATTTTCCTTTCAAGCTGTGGACTGTACAGCAAGCGCGCGATGCGGCTGAGACCTGATGATCCAGACGCGGGTGTCACTCACACGACCTCGTCAAGGTTTTCTCAATCAAGCAATCAATCAATTCATCAATCAATCATTCAATACAGTCACCTTCTTCTAGTGCAGAAGTGGCCGCTCGCTTTTAGATCGTAAAATGAAATTCGACCAAATTCAACGCTAAGTGCCCGAAAGTTGTTTTTTCATATTTCACGTTTTCTACACTTTTCACGTCGGCTGCACGCCAGGTCGCGGCACCGGATTATTCGTTTGAAGGGGTGCATAATGCGTTTCTGCGGCGAAGTGCCGCGTTTTCTATCTACTTCGCTTCGGTGTTCTAAGATGCGGCGCTCATCGTAACAGGGACGGCCTTACGCCTCCGGCTGTGTGAAAAGTGACTGGACAAATGTACTATTTTATTGAGCGGCTCACCTACTCAAAGAGCGTCGCCGAAGATAAGCGCGATTTCGCGTGCGATAGTTTTCCAACTGATGAACACGTGATATCTTCGACATCATGGCTGTTATCAAAACGCCCATGTCCCTCGAATCCAGAAACGTAAGCCGCCGGAGACAACGGACCGGAAGTTCCCTGTGGCTGGCAAGTAGCATCAAAGTCCAGTTGGATCGCCGTGGCGCAGCCGCGTAATACAAGAAAGCTTTCCGTTTTTGTTCCTTTGTCTTTTAAGAACATCGCGAAGTAACGCCGAAAGGTCAACGTCTGTTACCGTTCTTCTGCTGTTCTGCCCGACACGAAGCGGCCTTCTTTCGACCATCGGCAGCATTGTGCACATAGGACTGAACCTACCATTGAATGTCGAGGAATCCGCAGGTGAGCAGGGCACAGATTGCCTTTTTCCACTCTATAAGAATGATGGAAACATTGAATGATTTGTGCATATAACGTGACAGCGGGAGGGCTGTTTTCAGAACAGTGGACCCGAGGAGTACTGTGCTGAAGGGTTAACACGATTGACTGAGAAGAAAAAATTCAGGCAGCTCCGCTTGGTGAACACTGATGAAACTGGTAAGCTAGTGCCTTAGTCTTCGTCAATTATATTAGCTGGTTCAATGAAATGGGATGCCGATGAAGTGAGGATGAATGACGCGTGAGGAGTGCGTGGGGCAGTTGCGGGAGTACTGGTGAATTGGCAGAGTAGCGAATAGTGGGCGTAGTGGCACGTTTCTGATGTGGGATTTACCTAAGCTTGGTGGCAAATACCTTTCCATGAACTGCGATGGCCCCCAGACATGAAAAGCTCAACTAAGAATACCTTCCCTGTTGAAAGGCAGAGCCTGCCTTTCCCCTTCTAGTCGCTTTAGGTGAATGCGTAATAGCCCTTTGCGAAGTTCGTAGCGCCATCGCTCAGGCTCCTTGCGAAGCAGAACATTGTCGGGCAGCGGATAATACCGGAGTTCGCTTACCTAAGGTGTTATTGCACCATGAGACGGGCTATGTCAGACACCCGACGTTGTCCGCTGTGGTGTCCGCGCGCCGCAGGTATTAAATCTTCGCTCTCCTTCTCGAATAGCAACAGCTGTGGCGTGCGCGCTTGACCTCTCTCTCAGAAAATGGAGCACGTGGTGCAAGAGAGCGTAGGAGAGCGTAAGTGCAAAGCTTCGCCACTCCTAATCTCACCGTTCGCTCTCTCCTTCCTGCGCCCCACTCTAACGTCCACTCACGCCTCACTCTCGACCATTCGCTGGCTGGGCGCCTCTCAAGACCATCGGGAGATGTGTGCTCGACACGCCGCTTTGAAACGACTACGCCGAGCCGAGAACGCTCGCTCTTCACCCTGGACCGCTCGCTTGTTGGGCGCCTCTCAAGGCGATGGCTGAACTCGGTGAAGGCGAATGTCTGACGGTAACGGTACCCTTTCTCGGCGCAACAAATGTCTTCGCATATCCTTATGATTCCCCTTGGGGAGGTGGGGGCATTTTGCTTAACTTCCTTGAGCCCATCCGTTCCTTGTTATAGACGGCTGGACAACGCTTGTTGTGGTAAAGTCCTGGCCTTAAACATGCGCCTAAATTAAATAACAAAGACTTCAAAATAAGGACTCGTGCTCCTCGCGAAAAAACAGCCTAGTCGTCTGTCAAAGTCGGCAGCAATCTGAGACTGGATGCATACTCTGAGAAAAACGTTTATTTAGGAAAACTGCGCCACAATAATTGCCGAGACGGATGATGTGTGCCTTGGCACTCCCCACACTTTGAGTTCATCGACAGTTGTTCTTACAGTGGCGTGGTTTTGTTTGGACGTGTTGAAGCCCACTCTAAGGATTCATCCCGTATAAAACTAGTATTTCACTGGCGAACGTGTGAATATTCTTGTCGGGAACTGGTTCACTGCATTATTTTTTCATAACAGCGCCGCATCGAGTGTAATACTCCTGTCACACGTGGCAACTTAAGTGCACTTTGAGCGAGTGTATTTACGCTCACGAAGTGTCATTTTGGCGGTTCGCTGCTACACGAGTAAGTGAATTGTACTTTGGAAGGGATCCTTGTAGCAATTGTTGGGTTTTTAGCGCAATATATATTTGTTAAATTTGCGCCCGTGTCTCATTGTCGGACCAAGCTGTCTTCGTGGAAGTCGCACAGTTGGCACACGCCATCGTAAACGACTAGAGAACGACTCGCCTACACATGTGAAAGTGCCTGGAAGTAAACAACGTGACGGATGCGGCCATTGCACAGCATGTGCGCCGCATCCCCGTTGCGGACGAGGCTGCAAACTGCCCGAGGATGAGAGCAGCGAGAATGTTTGTTCATTTATGGCTTGTTATAGTACATAGCGAAATCCTTTATAACGAAAACAATAGTTTAAAAATAGTAAGAGCGCTGCTCTATACAACAGCGTATTTCTGTGCAAGTCGCTGGTACCAATGGCAAAGCTGCACACTTGATCGCAGCGAGGTGAGGTTGGCGAACGCACTTTCCGGCAGGTGTACTTTGTAGCGAGTGATACTAAACTTGCTCGTGTGACAGCGCGCAAACGACACCTTCGGCTAAGTGTACTCGCTCGAAGTGCACTTAAGTTCACGCGTGACAGGGGTATAGGGCCCTTTATGCTCTCCCATAGTACAGTGTATAGTACTCTAAATCGTTACCCAAAACATACTCGTAGCTCCCCGGCTGAGATTGCTGAGTCGCCGTGTGATGAATGTTGCCAATCACCTCTGTTAGGCGCGATGGACACAGTCCGCCCACGCCTTTTGCACTGTGCACTACGCGAGTTAACATTTATCTAAGATTAAGTTCTAGTATGCTAGCTGTGTTTTCGAGAGCCATGAACAAAAGAAAAAGGGGGGAATTGCGCGTCACAGCCCTGCCGCGGTGGCCTAGTGGCTAAAGTACTGGGCTGCTGACCCGCAGGCAGCGGGATCGAATGTCGGCTGCAATACCAACAGAGGCGGAAATGCTGTAGGCCCATGTGCTCAGTCTTGAGCACACGTTAAAGAATCCCAGGTGGTCGAAATTTCTGGAGCCCTCCACTACGGTGTCTCTAATACTCATATGGTGGTTTTCGGACGTTAAACCCCACATATCAATAAATCAATCGGCGGGATTGAATGACGGCTGCATTTTCCGTGGAGGCAAAAATGCTGTAGACCAGTGTGCTCAGATTTGGGTGCATGTTAAAGAACCCAAGTTGTCGAAATTTCCAGACCCCTCCACTATGACGTCCCTCATGATCATATGGTGGTATTAGGACGTTAAACCCCACATATAAATTTATTAATGAATTGCGGGTCACCATGACAACGTTTGGATACTCGTGTTATCAGTCGAAAAGTGTTTGCTAGCGTAGGCGTGAGCACAGTGGTCCATAAAGGGTGTGGGGTGGGGTCCCTCTAGTTTTACGAAGTAGAAACAAATAAAGTCCCTGGATATTCTTAGGAAAGTACCGCCATTATTTTAACCAAGCCGCCGTGCACCGTTCTCTCGGGCCGCCATGAGCATCACGTGCGTTATCTGCGTGGCATAGCATTCTTGATAGTAAAGTGACGCTAGCCGGGTGATAGGGCCAGCGCCCACACGGTGGCCAGTCGGGAGAGGATATAAAGAAGGTATGGACACTTGGTAGAGGAGGGTTGGGCACTTTAGAGAGGATATGGACGAGAGTATCGGTACTTCCTCTATATTAAAGATTTTAGCAACAACTGCACGAACGCGCCCAGACTCTCGAGGGGTGCATGGAGCAGTGCTAGCATAGGATACGCTCCGTTCGCTCCCGTGCATCTAGCGAGCACTTGAAAACATAGCTCACTGTTTCCTAGTACCAATTTATTAGTAGTTAGCATTTGAGGCCTGAGATGCCAAGATGATATTACAATACAGGAACACTTCTGAAGTGTTCTCAACACTTCTGAGTGTACTTCTGAAGCAGTTTTCCTTCGCAACTGTCTTGCCGGGCATTATGTTTTCGTTCTTTTTATCTTTTGGAATTCATCATAACATGAAGTAGATGCGATATTAGGTTGAGCCAATCGTATGTATTATCGTTAGAAAAAAATAATAATGTTAAGTTGGGTCTAACCTCCCATAACCACGATATAATTGTGAGATATGTCGTAATGGAGGGCACCGGAAATTTCGACCGTTTCGTGTTCTTTAACGTGCACGTTATGCGCACAGTATACGGGCCTTTGGCATTTCGCGTCCACTGAAATGGGACCTCCATAGCCGGAATCGAACCCGCAACCAAAACTGAACTGTTACACTTTCCGCATCAACAAACCATCGAGAAATGCATGATGCAACTACGATATTTGCGAGAATGGTACCCTGGTTTCATGAATTCAACGTGGTTACTAATGTTGAAGTAGTACTTTAAAAACGAGAAAAATAACCACCAGTAGCGTCAGCATCGACCCCATCTATGAAAGAATCCAGTAGTTGATAACGTCTCCTCATGACGTCATCGTGATATTACAGGTCGCCATAGATTGTGACGCCATCATGAGGCCATACGAGGACGTCATCACGTGACATCGTCGCTTGGTCAAACGAGGCGAATCTCGGAGGCAATGCAAAACCGCGTAGAGTGCTTAAAGCTTTCGGGCGGCGGTGTGTATATCGGTGCACTAGACTACGAAGTTCAGCTTCCGTATTCGAGTTAATTTGGGCAAATTCAAGTTTAACTACCACTACAGAGAACTTAACGCAACACTCACAGTCTAAAGCACACTTTTTGCCAAAACAAAGGCATGCCGGGTTTTTTTTTCTTCGATTTAGAACAGTGTACCTGAGTTCGTTTACGAGGCAGACAGTTCTGATGAATTCCTTGAGTAGCATTTGTCGTATTTATATTGAATAATTGACGTGGTGTAATACTAGTTTTGCGGGTGTTGTAAACTGATAGAGCTGTTTTTTATTCCTTTTTTAAAATTCATACTAGCGACACTGTCGTATTGCATGTGGTGCCGGCGTTATCAATTATTTCTGCACTGTTCTTCTTTTTGTATAACTCCCCTTCTCCAATCCTTTCGCTGTAACTCTACAACACTACAGGGTATTCAGGCCTACAGTGTTGCGAAATAAACAAGTAAATGCATCAGGATCATAATACTACTTAGAGCTGATCTCTTAGGCATCCGTTCGTGTGCTTAGTAGCGTACAGGTTGGGCGGCTTCGGCGTAACTGATAGAGCGAACACAGACGAAGGAGAGAGAACGCAGAGGCTGTCGACATCCCGAGCCACTGGCCTCCAACGTTGCCTTCTTCCTCTGACACGCGTGCTGGCCCCTCCGATGGGCGCACGTATGCAGGGCTGGCGCGTGCCCTACGGCTGGCCTTGCTTGTCGTAACGCGCTGTCGGCGTTTCACTCTATTCGCGACGCCCGCAATGCACCAAGTGCTGTGCAAATCATTTCAGCAATGGTAGTTTCTGTGACAATATGTAATGAATTTCAAAATTTCATAACTCTGCCTATAGCCAAAACTTCATATACGGCTGGCGTTTCCCCACCATGAGGCTGCACTCACTGTTCACATTAAGAAGTATCGTGTTCGTCGGCGATTTTAGTTTTGTTCCATGATGAAAATATGAATGAGCATTTAGACACAAGACCCACGAAAGATGAGACACAGCACCATGTGTACACCTTCCCGCCTTCGTGCTTTGTCTAAACGCTGTTTTATATATTTATCAATAAAAGTCACCAACTCACCCAATCTTGTCTGTTTCTGTTGAAGTAATAATCCTATGTTGTTTTTCGCAGACATGGCCGACATTATCGCGTCTAGAGAGGAAAGCGCCGATGAAGAAATACCGTCGTCGGCCACTGGGGGTGCGGATGGCGCTTGTGGCGTAAAGGCGTCGGTCACTTCGTGCGAGACTGCGACTGAGTCTGGAACGAAGAAGTCCTCGGTTGTCACGGTGGTGTATTCGAACGTGAGTAATCCTCCACGCGTTGTCGAGTGTCTGTGGGTGGCTGTGGTGTTTAAAGGTACTTTAGCTAGGCTCGCATCAACTTTTCCAGGACATGGACTTGGTTTAGTGAATGGTGGTCGCGGTGATGACATCACCGTACGCTTCACCCGCCGTTCACTCAACCAAGTGCTAGCTGCTGTATAGCATTTTTCTATCTTTGTAGAAGTCATAACCATTTATCTGTGCCTGACATCAGCGTTAAAAACTCTGCAAAACATAACAATTGGCAGATTTCAGGTACAGTGGGAATCAATGATATGCGAAGCACACAGGAGAAATTTCGATATGTCACTTTAAAATCAGCACAACGATACGAGGTGGAGGTAAATGATGCCGTACATGATTTCGGTGTCATGAGTCTCATGTTTGGATGTGTTGTTTACCTTGGTCATCTATTCACGTCACTTGATACCAAATTTAGTATATGTGGAGCTATCGAAACGGCCACGAGCACGCTATGAGCGTGGCTTGTTGTCATGTTCTTACATGACACGCGTGTCAGGATTATCATGTTTGCACCAGTCATATATTTCGTCATCCATTGACGTCACCTAACCCCAAATTCGGTATATGTGCAGTTTGCAAAACGGCCGCGAGTGCATCATGAAAGGCCAAATATACTCTAACGTATTGTTGACGCGCGCGCACGCTGGGCACAGCTACGCTACGTTAGCAAAACGCGAGCACTCTATCTATAGTCTAATAAAAGGTATATTTATCCGAAACTCACCCTGCGATGTTTTTTTGCATAAATTGAATGAAATCTTGCACAAGAAAATGTGTAGCACATATTGTTTTTGGCTGTATTTATTCAAGGATATTTGTTTTAGTTTTTGTCATGGTTTGCGGGAAGCCGCAAACCGTACGACTCGTCGAACTTGATAGTGACTGCAGCGAAGCAATCACGTACATTCATATAAAAAAAAGAGAGATAATTGGGCATACATTCATTGCGCCGCGTCTTAAAATAAACGAAAGCCTAATGCACAGTCCCATTTTTTAGCCACCAGTTGAGAAAACTAGAACAATCAAGTGGTGAGGAAAACTTTACGAAGAGAAAACGAGCAAGTAGCATGCGAATCTTCCAGCTCACTCAGAATTTCCCTCCTCGATTGCATAAACGAACGCATCGCTTTCCACTAGGGTATGAATCAGGGTGGCAGTTTTCCTCTCGTGAAACCTTTGACGCATCAATCATAGCGCGAAACACAGGGGTGGATTGTTCGCCAACTGCGTAATGTAATGCCGCGAAAGCAACACCCAGGCTGATTGTAATGTGTACCTTTCGGTTGTATTCATTGAAGACACAGCCCCGAGGTAGAAAGCATATTGCGCAGCCGATTCGCAGAATGTCATGAACCTACTAGCTTAAGAGTCTGTACCATTCAGGTATTTGTATCCAAATGTATGAGGTAAAAATGCAGCGAACAACAATGATGCGATTTAGCAGCCTTCGCTATGCAATATTGGTGAGTCATGTATGAGCAAGGCGTATATTCCTCGCGAATCTCGGTAAAGTTAACAAAACGATCTGACTCCTTCATGATACCACGGCATGTGCGTTCGGCTCCTAGCGAGAAAGCCGCGGAGAGCCTGTCGATGTCGGAGGATTTCATTCTGCCCTTACCGGCTGCCCAGGCCTCCACCAAAAGCATACCAGAAGGGGAGAGGCCGGCACTGGAAAGTTGAAAAGGCTGATTACGTTTTGGGAGGCGTCACTGATCCCTGTGAGAGAGATATTATCCTCTATGCGGTCATGACTTTTAAAATTGTGGTTTATACAATAATGCAATCGAAGAAGTTTCTCTGGTAATTTGGTGGGAGATTTGCCGGGAGTATTAATATTTATTTATAGGAGTACTGATAGGAATTCTAAATATTTTCAGGTTGCTGTTTTTTAATTGAAACGCGGGTGTAAGGAACACTATAAAAAGAATGTCATGGTGCTTGGAAATGCAGCGAATGCATTTCAGGAGCGAAGCTCCTTACGCCATGGGTTCTACGTCCCATTCTTGTGATATAGTAGCCACCTCTCGTTTAGTCCTTGGAAGGTCCGCTGGAAGGTGGTACTTCTATATGATGAATGTGTGATGAAAAGACACAACATGATGGTAGTTGGAGTGTTCACTAGGTGGACAGAGGGACCGACAGACGCACGTAAGCACGCACGCACGGACGCTTCACCCCACTCATCATTCGCTCCGTGGATATGCTGGGATTGTTTTTATACCAAGACCCTTAAACAGAAATTTTGGTTTGAAATCAAGAATGTGACTTCACAGTAATATTTCCATAGAGGTCTGATATCACGGGGATACTGCAACTCACGATGTACAGGTGTAAGCAGTCTGTTTGCTGTCAAGTACACGTGGTTTAAGTAAACAATGATGAGTGAATTGTCGTCCAGAGGCTCTTACATTGAATTCTGCTATCTAGGTGGCAGGCAGGACGCGAATTTCGCAGAACCAGTGAACTGCGTTGACTTGTCCTGATAATGCACTATGTGGTGGCGTTGGCTCACAGACGCTAGGCGACTAGCCTTGAAATCAAAGTAAAATGTTTTGTGACCGTCCTCTAACACTTGCCGTTTCAATAAAAGTTGTTTCTCTCTCTGTGAGCGTTTTGTGGCTTCGGTGTGTGGAGAACGTTGATGGTACTGCACACCATGGAAATGAAAGATGTCCCTTTTAGGGTGCTTCAAAATCACGTCAGTGCCCCTTTAAGGACAATGAAGTGTTTC